>NW_012267271.1:2629288-2636350 GCF_000151885.1 Dipodomys ordii | reverse complement strand
TGCTTATGTGGTGCTGAGGAATCGAACCCAGGGCCTCAGGCATGCAAGGCAAGCGCTCTACCACTGAGCCACCTTCCCAGCCCCCATGAGAAGTTTTAAGGCAGGTAAAAAAATCATTCCCAGAAAAAACTTAGGTAAGATTGTAGTAAATAAAAAGACTTATTAAGCTACAATTTCTGTGCACTATATTCAGTCCTACCAGTTTTTTTTTCCAAATGTTCTACCCTAACTTTAAGAATTAAATGCTAGTATCATCTGTTTTTCTCATTCAAAGATATTATACTAGAATTCAACTGGCTGAAAACAGATATCCACAGTTAACATCTGGAAAGGTTCTTCCAATCCAAAGGTAGACAGATTTCCAGGATATTCTAAGAAAGTACCCAAATTTGATTCTTAAACTAAGGGAAGGTACTACATTTAGTTTGGTAATAACAAAATCATAGATTCTCTAAATGTCAATGTTGAAAAATGAAGAAAAGAAGAATGGCCACTTGTTAGCAAGATAGTCTAGCAAAAGTGCACAGGAGCACTTTCAAGAAACTGCAAGGTCAAAACCTCTTTCACAGTACTAAGGAAGATGTCCAGTTGCCCCTTTATTCCTATTTTCTCATAAGCATGCAATGAAGGTTACAGGAGGTGAGAAAAAACTGGATTATCACAACAAAATTAATGTAGAAGAAGGCAAAAGAATCATCCAGACATTAAAGAGATTTGTACACCAGAAAACAGACATTAAAGAGATTTGTACACCAGGTACTGGTGGCTTATACCTGTAATCCTAGCTACTTAGAAGACTAAGATATGAGTATCACGGTTCAAAGCCAGCCTGGGCAAGAAAGCCCATGACACTCTTATCTCCAGTTAACCACCAGAAAACCAGAAGTGGTTCTGTAACTCAAAGTGGTAGAGCACTATCCTTGAGCAAAAGAGTTCAGGGAATCCAGGTATCAGTGGCTCACGCCTGTAATCCTAGCTACTCAGGAGACTAAAATCTGAGGATCGGGGTTCAAAGCCAGCTCGGGCAGGAAAGTCCATAAGACTCTTATTTCCAATTAACCACAAGAAAACCAGAAGTGGTGCTGTGGAGCTAAATGGTAGAGTGCTTGCCTTGAGCTGAAGAGCTGAGGGACAGCACCCAGGCCGAGTTCAAGCCCATGATCGGAAAAAAAAAGGAGTTCAAGGACATTGCCCAAGCCCTGAGTTTAAGCAAGCCCCAAGATCAACAAAAATTAGAGGGGGGAGGGGTGGAGAGAAGGCAGGGAAGGAGATTTGTTTAAAAAAAAAAAGTAAACCAATACCATTCTTCTAATATTTTCATTTTGGAAAGTAAGTTCATTTTAACTATTTGTATCAATATGCAATTGTTTCACAATAGTGAAAACAAACATCTATTTCTGGAGATTTCTGATGGGTAAATATTGGCAGTTATAATCCATGTTAGCAAAAGTTTTCTAAGGCTTTTCAGCAGTTCATAAGCATTGCATAGACAGTTGTGAAAACAAAAAAATATGAGAACCAGAGATCTAAATCATGGAGATGACATGAGGATCAAATGAGCTAATGCACTGAAAGTACTTTTTACTTGGCATGGCAGCTTGTTAGGGTCTTTCAAATAAACTGCAGTGTGTTTCCTAAGCATAAAGTGCAGATATAGGTTAAAGGTATCATGTCCTAAGTTTCAAATAATAATACAGTTAAACATTGAGATGGTTCTGCTATAATGATTGACAAAACACTAATAAAAATGTATAATTTATTAAATGTTATAGTACTTTTGTCTACTATGGTCAAAATATAAAGCAAGCTGAACTCAAAGATAAGTTTCCCTTTAGAGCCTTTACTTTACACTTTCTAAAGAGACTATCCCTTTCATTAAAAAGTACCATTTCCGGGGCTGGGAAGGTGGCTCAGTGGTAGAGCGCTTGCCTTGCATGCCTGAGGCCCTGGGTTCGATTCCTCAGCACCACATAAGCAAAAAGAAAAAAGCCGGAAGTGGCGCTGTGGCTCAAGTGGTAGAGCGCTAGCCTTGAGCTGAAGAGCTGAGGGACAGTACCCAGGCCCAGAGTTTAGGCCCCACGACCGGACCCAAAAAAAAAAAAAAAAAGTACCATTTCCAATTAAAAACCACATGTAAGTAAATGTTTTTAACTCTGGTTAAGTATTTACCTCATAATAATAATAATAATAAATACATATAGTTAAAACTAGGAGGAAATCACTGGCAAAGCTACTTCTAAAATCACTCCTTAGCCAGGTGCCAGTGGTTCACACCTGTACTCCTAGATCTTAGAAGACTGAGATTTAAAGAATAAGGTTAGAAACCATTCCAGACAGACAAATCTTTGAGACTCAAATTTCTAAGTAACCAACCAAAACCCAAAACATGGAGCTATGACTCAAGTGGTAAAGCATCAGCTGTGAATGAAAAAGTCTAAGCAACTACTAAATTGAATAGTAATCCTAGACCTCTAAAACAAAACACACACACACACACACACACACACACACACACACACACACACACACACACACAAAGCACCTTATCCTCAGCATTAATCATATAGCGAAGTCTAATCTTTTAAAAGTATACACAGCCTATATGCTAAGGTTTAAATATTTACACAAAATTTTCCTAACAAAGGAACAATACATTATAGTCACAAAAATAAGGTAACTTTCCATCACTATTACCGACCTTTAAATTTTAATTTTACTTATTTAGGAAAATTACAGAAATCTTCACAGCAGAGTTTAAAAATAACTCCACTATTAATGCAGGCCCTTTATTTAATCACAGGCTAATTTACTCCTGACAGAAAGTAAATTCCACTATTTTCTGTGAGGCTTTATGAAATTGCCATCATTTTTAATTAATTCTTAATTAAAATATATTACACCACAGCTTCTACCCATCTCTCTTGATATTCTAACATAATCAATTCAAGACCATTTACATATCATTAATTAAAAGCCTTCCTCTCTCATCCTTAAAATCATAATGAGGCTCTATTTCTCATTAGCAGCCTTTAAGGGATAAAATAACAATTCAGTCAAGAATGAATGGTAACTTTTAAAAAAATTAATTTATACTTTTAAAAACACATAGTGGACAGTGTTATTTTCAAAATTTCTCAACTTTGGGAAACACTTGAATATTCTTCTCTTTATGTTTTTCACAGGGGAACTACTAAGCAACAATTGGCTATAATTTGAAACTAATCTTCAAATGAGATAACCAATAAATTAGACAAGAAACAGAAGCATCCTTGAGACCAAGGAAAACCAAAGAGATTTCTGTATATGGACAATGACAAGTATCATCATGAAATAGTATAAACAAGCTGGTTAACATAAAGACTGAAGTTAACATTATCGTCCCTTTATTTCCATTTTTCTAATTGTGTTAAATTTTTGAAAATGCTATAATCTAACCTCACTATAGGAATCATTTCCTTTAAAAAAATCCTTTCCATTAAAAATCCATTATTACTACCTTCTCTTTAAGAAGAAGTTACTAAAATATAATTTCAATGTATAATTCTATATATTTCTTACTAGCTTACTACTGTAGAAAAGATCATCTGGTATAGGGTGATAACTACATGAGGAACTAAAACAGAGAACCTCATAGGAAATTCTATAATTAAAACCCTAGAGTTATGGTATGTTTTACACATTTTCAAATGAGCTGAGATATATACTGGTGCTATAAAAACTTATCATTTATTGGTAATGAAAGGTAAAAATTAACCACCTATTCAATGATTTTACTTCTTCAGTAGACTTTTAAAGTCAAATGCAGCTTGGGAGAAGATTTATAGTAACTCGTGACTTTTAACCCACTGCTTTCAATATTTTGGCTGTAAGTTACAAAATTAATACCTGAACTATGATTATTTTTATGGAGTATTGTAAAATAAAATTTCACTGCTTTTTTTTTATTTAAGCAATTGCTATGGGATTCCCCTTGGCAATATTACTTTTTAAAAAAGGGAACTAAACCTTAATTTGTTAAGTTGTTTAAAGCTATTTTCCATAATTATATTTCAAGGCCAAACTCCAAACACAAATAGAGAACAAGTGAAAACCAAAATCTGATCCAAAAATGAACACCACATAATAGAGGCAAAATAAAATCAGACTCCTGTCTCAGAAATTTTATGCACACTTGTCACCAGCATTAACTATATCTAGTTGCTTCATATGAGGCAGATCAGATTTATATCACTGTCTTCTGTCAAATGCAGGTGCTCCACCACAACTTGTCAAGACAGCCTGTCTGAATCTTCACACGTCAGACAGAATCACAGCACTTGGTGTTTTGGTCTGTTGACAGCAATTTATTTTGATGTGTTGTCACAATATGGAATTCTTCGATGCTCTGCACCATCGTGCCAATAAGTCCCACTATAGTTTTATTCCTACTGCCAGATGCTACAAGTTTAGTAAGAAGTGAGCAAAGTTTTATCTTTCTTTTAAAATACCTTTCAATAAAACCCTAAATAGTTCATTTAAAAGTGGAGGTAAAGGGCTGGGAATGTGGCTTAATGGTACAGTGCTTGCCTAGCATAAAGTCCTAGGTTTGATTGCTCAGTAACACTTAAACAGAAAAAGCCAGAAGTGGCACTGTGGCTCAAGTGTTAGAGTGCTAGCCTTGAGCATAGAAGCTCGGGAACAGTACCCAGGTCCTGGGTTCAATCCCCCCACCCCCCATTAGAACTGGCAAAAAAAAAAAAAAAAGGTGGAGGGAAATGCTGAACAGAAGCAGCCACTGTGTCTTGATCCTAGCATTTAACATCCTGTTCAATACCACAATCAAACAACCTGAGTAAAGCAACACTAAGCCAACCTGCTGAGAGGACTTTCAAACTCCATCCAGTAAGTGCAAATTCAGAGTAGACCACTTTCAGACTAAACAGCAGCTCAGGGTGATTGTCTTCTAAGCTTCTTTGCAGCTCTTGTTTCATTTTATTTTTTTTATTTAATTTTATTCCGGTCATGGGGCCTGAACTCTGGGTCTGGGCGCTGTCCCTCAGCTCTTCAGCTCAAGGCTAGTGCTCTACCACTTGAGCCACAGCGCCACTTCCGGCTTTTTTTTCTTATGTGGTGCTAGGGAATGGAACCCAGGGCCTCATGCATGCAAGGCAAACGCTCTACCACTGCGCCACCTTCCCAGCCCCGCAGCTCTTGTTTCAATCTCACAGTAAAAAATTTCAGCTTTGTGTAAAACAAATATTTATTAGGAACAATGTATAAATGAAGGTCCTTGGGGATACAGGCCAATGAGATAATGAATTACACATTATTACTCTTAAGAGTATCAAACACAACTTTCACATGAAATACAAAAACAGTGGTAATTAGCCAGGCATGATGGTTCAAGCCTGTAATCTCGACACTCAATAGGCTGTAAGGCAGGAGGATCACAAGTGCAACACAAGCCTGGACTGTTGCATAGCCAGACCCAGAAAGAGAGGGAGAGGAGAAGGGGAAAGGAACCATGGGAGAGGAAGGGGGAAGGAAAGGTGGAAGCAAAGGGAAGAAAAGGAAAGGGAGGAAAAAAGAGGCAGAATAACATATAATATTCGCCAAAAAAATAGCTGAGAGAAACTTTCAATTGTGTAGTCTTTTTCTATTTCAAATTCAAATTTTTCTTAAGAGCTTCTATCTAAAATCAACTTAAAAGTAGGCAACTCAGGCCACTGGTGACTCATGCTAGTAATTCTAGCTACTCTTAAGAGGACTCATCTGAGGATTTTGGTTTGAAACCAGACTGGGGTGGGGGGGGGATGGGGGGAGAAATCCGTAAGACTTATTTCCAATTAACCACCAAAGAACTGAAAGTAGTGCTGTGGCTCAAGTGGTAAAGAACTATCTCTGAGCAAAAAGGCTCAGATCCAGCACCTATTCCCTGAGTTCAAGCCCCAGAACTGGATCACACACACACCAAACAGCATGCAGCTCAAAGATTTAATGGTATACACATACATAAACTGGATGTATAAATATTGCAGGTGGTCACATCCATTCATAAGTTTCTACCAATACTCATATCGAAACCTTTTTTCATAAACAAAGAAAATATCAATAGGATTTCATGTTTCCCATTTTCATATAGTTTATGCTATTAGAGTTAAAACCAAAATTTTTAGTTATGTACTTTCTTATTTTTTCTGGTTTCAGAACTTGAAGTCATTACCTTGTGCTCTATCTCAGGGCTGGATTTCTACCATTTGAGCTATGCTCCTAGCCCAACTTTTAGCTAGTTAATGGTAGATAGAGTCTTAAACTTTCTTACCCAGGGTGGTTTTGAACTATGATGCTCTAATCTCAACTTCCTGAGTTAGCTAGAATTACAAGTGTGGACCACTACTAGCAAGTCAAAAATTTTAAATCAAATCCACTTATCATATTTAAAACTATTTAAAAAGAAAAACAAGTTTTAGATGAATCAAACAGAAAAATACAAGATTAAATTTTAGATTTGAGATTACATATTGGAAAACACAAAATTAAAATAATTTTCATCAAATGCATTTTAAACCAACTAGCATATGTCAGATTCAAATAAATCACTTTTTTGTAAAGAATAAAACATGTATAAGCCAACTTAAAAATAACAAGTATATCTATGTATAATACGGCTCATTTAAACTTCATGGAATTTTTTTAGATTTATAGGTAAAAACTTTACTAAGGTCTTAAGCTCATACACACATATTTATAACTTATCTCTAAAGAATTTTGCCACTGTTTAAAAAACAAACCATCTTTGTATCTTCTCTGAGAGATAAGTGGGTGGTAGAATAGATAGTATTTTTTTAACTTTATAGAAAAAGAAAAATATGACATAAGATTTTACCAAGCTGTGAGCCGGGCGCTGGTGGCTCATGCCTGTAATCCTAGCTACTCAGGAGGCTGAGATCTGAGGATCAGGGTTCAAAGCCAGCCCGGGCAGGAAAGACCATGAGACTCCTATCTCCAATAAACCACCAGAAAACCGGAAGTGGCGCTGTAGCTCAAGTGGTAGAGCGCTCACCTTGAGCTGAAGAGCTGAGG
>NW_012267271.1:2619570-2626858 GCF_000151885.1 Dipodomys ordii | reverse complement strand
CTGTGGCTCAAGTGGTAGAGTGCTAGCCTTAAGCTGAAGAGCTGAGGGACAGCGCCCAGGCCCAGAGTTCAGGCCCCACGACCAGACCCACCCCCCCAAAAAAAAGAAAGTAAATACACTGAGAAGAGGAAGAGTTGTAGGACATAAGAATCTGCTAAACTTCTGAAACACAAATAGTAAATGAGACACTACACTGACAAATACACCCCTGTGAAGGAGGCCCAAATTCATGAGAGTTGCTGTAGAAGTAGGTGTCACTATTCTCAGCCAAGACTAGGAGAGAAGAGGGGCATGTGCTGGTGGCTCACACCTGTAATCCCAGCAACAGGAGGCTGAGATCTGAGGATTACCATTCAAAGTCAGCCTGGGCAGTAAAGAGTGTAGGACATTTATCTCCAATTAACCACCAAAAAGCCAGAAGTGGAACTGTCATACGAGTGACAGAGCACCAACCTTGAGTGAAAAAGATAAGGGATAGAGCCCAGGACCTAAATTCAAGTCCCAGTCTCTACACACAAACACACACTCATACTTACTTACACACACACACACACACAAGATTGGGAAAGGCACCAAGCTTGGACTGAGAACAGCTATTTGGCCACTCCCTATATTTTCCACTCACATATTCAGTTACTGCACCACACACATACTCAGTTACTACTAAAGAACAAAGAGCATATGTACCTAGGTAAGTCAGACAACTATACCCTAAAAATAATTACAATGCAAAAATAAAAAGCATTAACAGATAGAAAAGTACCAATTTCCTCTATTTTTTAACAAAAGTCAAGAGATACAATCTCATAGGCAAGCAATGATAGCACACACTGTAAGTCTAGCTACTTGGGAAGCAGCAATACTGAGGATTATGGTTAAGGCCATCCTGAGCTTAAAACTTTGCAAGATTCCTTCTCAACCAATAGCTGTGTGTAGTGGTGCACCTGCTACCCATTTCAAACTACAAGGTAGGCTGAGTTTAGGAGGATCTTGTTACCAGGGCAGAACAGGCAGAAAAGTCTCTGAGACTCCATCTTGCATGAAAGAGAAGGCAGACATGGTTGCACAGGCCTGTGCATCTCAGAAATGGGAAACCTAAAAGTAGACTAATCTCAGGTGAATAAGTTGTAGAAAAACTAAACACAGAAAGATAAAATGTAGTGTCCTCTGAAGAGACTACAAACAAAGAGCTACAAGATGCTATAGAAGTTCTTACAACTATAAAATGGGAGTGTTTTATAATTCAAAATTAACTACCTGAAAAAAGTTATTTTCAAAATGGATTGAACTAGAAAGTTAGACTGTAGGACACAAAATCTGACTACCTAGACTCTTAAAAAAGAAGTATACATAATTCTCCAGGCTGTATCATCTTTCAGCATTCTGAAAAAAGATGAATTAGAAAAGAAAGGCAATAATCCTCTAATCCTTTGAGCTGAATAATGACAACTGGGAATAATGTTTTATACCTCAAATTCCTATACTGAAAGTTGCTAATCAGTTCCAATGTGGATGGCTTAATTATATAAGGGCCACATTAATGTCTCTTAGGAAGGAGAGTGATCTGATAGGTTTTAATTTGAAACATTTCATAAAATTAAAAAACAAATGCCAAACTGGTGATAATCTATGCCTCTGTGGAGAGATAAAAGGCTAATATAGAATATTGTGATCAATTAGACTTTGGGGCCAAATTAATCCAGTAGTGATCAATAATCATGAATATTATTCATTGGGCACTCAAAAGGAAGTAGTCTCCACTCCTGTTCTAGGTAGTAGTTATTTTTCTAAATCACTTGCAGGCAATAAGAACTGCTTAAGTTAAAAAAAAAAAAAAGTAGCATCTTCACACTAGTCATTCTCTAAAATGACTCTTACAGGATTTAAAATACTTACATTCAGTTTACATAAGATTATAGCGCTGGGGCTGGAAAGGTGGCTCACTGGTAGAGCACTTGCCTTGCATGCATGAGGCCCTGGGTTCAATTCCTCAGTACCACATAAGCAAAAAGAAAAAAGCCGGAAGTGGCGCTGTGGCTCAATTGGTAGAGTGCTAGCCTTGAGCTGAAGAGATGAGGGACAGTGTCCAGGCCCAGAGTTCAGGCCCCACGACCAGACCCAAAAAAAAAAAAAAAAAAGATTATAGCACTGTGGCACTATGGCTCAAGTGGTAGAGCACTCGCCTTGAGCTGAAGAGCTCAGGGAAAGCACCCAGGCCCAAAGTTCAAGTCCTATGACGGACTAAAACAAAAGAAAAGATTATAGCACTAACCTCAAATAGAACAGCACAGTTTTTAAAAATCCACATCTAAGCTAGGCACCAGTAGTTCATGCCTGTAATCTTAGCTACTAAAGAGGACAGGATCTGAGGACTGCAGTTTGAAGCCAGCCTAGGCAAGAAAGACTCTTATTTCCAATAAAGTAGCAAAGAGCCAGAAGTGGAGATGTGGCTCAAACAGTAGAGTGCTAGCAGTGAGGTACACACACACACAGGCATACACAACTAAGGAGCCACAGGCCTGAGTTTAATATCCAGGATGGTACCAAAAAATTTAAAAAAATTTTAAAAATCTCCATCTATTCTCTTCCTCTCTAAAATTTAAACAGCAATTTAGCAGTCAAAGAAATGTAGACACATGGGGCTGGGAAGGTGGCTCAGTGGTAGAGTACTTGCCTCCCATGCATGAGGCCCTGGGTTTGATTCCTCAGCACCACATAAGCAGAAAAGGCCGCAATTGGCATTGTGGCTCAAGTGGTAGAGTGCTAGCCTTGAACTGAAGAGCCCAGGGACAGCGTCCACGCTCAGAGTTCAAGCCCCACGCCCGACAAAAGAAGACAAAGAAGAAGACGAAGACGAAGATGAAGAAGAAGAAGACAACCACGACAAAGAAGACAAAGAAGAAGAAGAAGAAATGTAGACACAATGAAATGTTAAGTTCTGATCCAGAGATATTTTCATGAATTTCTAGGATGAAAAAAAAGTATAGATACATACATTTGCCTTAGTTGTTGGCCTCTTTAGCAAAGGTGCCCAAAAGAATTATAATAGAAGTCATAAAAGCCATATATATAATTCTAAATTTTCTGTACCAATATATAAAAAGGAAAAAGAAACATAAAATAATAGGTTTTAATTCAGTACATTCAAAATGTCACACTTCAACATAGTCATTATTTTAAAAAATTAATAAAATGCATTCTTTCAAATACTATATACTACATATAAAATAATGTGTGTATTTTTCTCATTTACAATCATCTCACTTCAAATAAACCATATTTTAAGCATTTAACAGACACATATTAGTAACTAAGAACTCCTGATTTGAGAAACTCTCCTTTTGATTAACAGGTATGGTTTAGTGAGAGTCAAGGACTCAGTTCCCAAGACAATGTAGTTTCACAATACCATCGAGGATTGATCAGTAGTCTTCTTAAATGATATTTTAAGACTCAATCTCTATTAATAAAAGCCACTGGTCTGGGGACATGAACACATGAACATACTCCTTTACCTCTACTCATTGCTGAAACTCTACTAGAAAAGGGAGGGAGGTAGTATATTAAGTCCAAAGAACAGACAAGAGAACCACTCTGCTTCCAGAACATTAGAGGACAGGCTGACACACTTCCCCAATCTTCTTCACCCCTATTTGTGAGCTAGGAAACTATTAGCTTTCAGGAAAATTAACATGGCTAACACAAAACTGACAGCTGATATTCCCAAACAAAATCTCTTTTTGCTGTCTTCACCATCCTAGTGAAGACTAGCAAAACCAAGATTTGCTCAAAAAATTAAAGTTTCACTGAGCTTTTAAATGCATTTCAAATTTAAGTATTTTCCCGTTATCAAGCATTTACTAAGAGGCTACAGCATGTCAAGCTCTATTCTGAGAACTAGAGGTACAACAGTGAACAAAACAAGATCCATCTCTCAAGGACTTTATATTCTAAAAGGGAAATGCATAACATACAAATACAGAATATAGAACAGAAATAGAAATAAAACAGTGGTGGGCCACACCTGTAATCACAGCTATGCAAGAGGCAGAGATAGGACCATAGTTCAAGGTAAGGCAGAGTAAAATGGTTAACAAGATTAAAATAAAACAAGACAAGCACAGTGGCATACACCTGTAATCCCAGAGACTCCAGACATGAAGTGAAAGGATCACATGGCTAGCCACAGGCCAAAAACCAAGACCATACATGAAAAAATTAAAAGCAAAATGGGGTAGAGTCTCAAATGGTGCACTGCTTCCCTGAAAGCAAGAGGCACTGGACTTCAAGCCCCAATATTGCCAAAAAGAAAAAGAAAGCAAGAAAGGAATGAGGTACAATGGGAAAAGGAGGAGGGCAACTGTTTTTTGTTTTTTGTCAGTCGTGGGGCTTGAACTCTGGGCCTGAGCACTGTCCCTGAGCTCTTCAGCTCAAGGCTAGTGCTGCTCTACCACTTGAGCTACAGCACCACTTCCGATTTTCTGGTGGTTTATTGGAGATAAAAGTTTCATGGACTTTTCTGCCTGGGCTGGCTTTGAACCAAGATCCTCAGATCTCAGCCTCCTGAGTAGCTAGGATTACAAGCATGAGCCACTAGCGCCCGGCCAAGTGAGGGAAAACATCTCAGATGACAGCAGACAAACTAAAGAAAAGAGAAAAGAGCCTCTCAAATATCTGGACAAACAGTGTTCCAAGCAGAGAGAACAGCACAAACAAGAGATTATACTTGACCTCCTGCCAATATATAGAGGCCTATTAGGCTGGAATGAAATAAGTGGCACAGAATAATGGAGGGATATCACAGAGACTGAAGTGGTCCAGAGAATACAGGCCTTTCTTCCTCCTAAAAAATGATAAGCTATGGAAAAAAAATGTCACCTGATTTAGGAACTAAGAGAGGGTCTTAGAGAACTGAGAGAATGTCCTATTGTGTAAAGAAATGATAGCGCAAATAGGCAGAAGCAAAAATATGAAGAGGCCATTACAGAAACCTGAGTGAGGCATTATGGAAGCTTGGCAAGGGGAGGAAGAAGTGATTATGGTGTGGTGTTTCTGCTTTTATTTTTAATTTCAATTTTAAGTAACCAGAAACACATTCATGTATAGTTTACTATATTTCCCTATTACTGCCATGGCTCTTACCTATCAAATAAGGTAATTTTCTTGTTGCAACCATGTAAGTTACATACATCACAGTTCTTTTCTCCTGAATATTTTAGTATTTCCTAGAAATATTATAGTCTTATATAATCAAAGTAAAGTTACCAACCTCTGTAAATTTAACAGGATTCTATGCTTTTATCTAATCTACTATTTGTACTCATCTTGTCAGTTCACCAATAATGTTGTAGCATTGTATGCCCTCCAGTTCAGGGTCCTGTCTAGGATCTGATATTGCATTTAAATACCAATCTCTTTAAGCATTTTAAATCTGGAACATTTCCAGAATATTTAGAAAATTGACATTTTGAAGACCAATATCTTCCCTTCCATTTTAAAAATACAGTACTCTTATTTTGGATTTGATGTTTGCTTATGATTACATTCATATTACATAATCATACCTATATATTGGTTATACTGTCATTTTCTCTTGATATCACATTTAGAGCAGAGGATGCCCATCTGTCCTTCATGGGTACTGTTCATCACTTGGTCAAGGTATTATCTGATTTCCCCTCTATACTATACTATCACTTGCCACTAAAAAGAAATTCTAGCAAATCTTCCTATCACAGTCTATTCATAACCAAAATTTCCTCTCAATTTAGAATTCATTAATGATTCTTACCAGAGCCAATTCTTACATGATTACAAATTGATGTTCTCCAACCTCATGTTCCAGTTGGCCAGCATTCTACTGTAAGAGCCCTCACTCTTATCTTATTCCTCTCTATTATCAGTATAGATTCATGAATTCCTGTTTTGAAATTAATTACAGCACTTACATAGTATTCAAGCTAAACCACAGTTGGAAGTGAGAGAGCTCTTCAAGTTGGCTTTCATGTCCTTGTGTCATGTCCCCAATATCTTTCTCAACACTTCCATATATTCTAATATACTAAGATGCTTTGATATTATTTTAAACCTACCCTGTACTAGCCTTGAAATCATTAGTTTCTCCAAAGAACACTTCATTTAAGTGGGGAATGGTATTAGAAACCAAGACATAAGCGCTAGTAGTGTTCATTGATTTGGCAATATCTTTGTTTCTTGGCTCTTTTAGATCCTAACTATATTTGAAAGAAACTACCATACTTACTATTGGAATATAGATAGGCCGAGAGAAAAAAGAAAAAAGTATGTGGGAGAAGGTGATTCAAGAGTTTCTTTCCTAAATTATGAGAAGAGTAATAACGACCTGCAGTAAAACAAGGAAAATCAGAATTCCATTTTGGACATGCTGATTCTGGATGCATGTTAAATATGTAAGTGGAAATCAGAAAATCTAGGATATACTCAGAAATATCCCCAGAGATAGGCCTTTGTTGCTGAAAGGAAAAAAGGATAGCAGAAAAGAGGAAAGGGAACAAATTCAATCCAAAACCAATAGATAGGGTTGAACAAAGCAGGTATCTGGAAGGCAGAATGAAAGCAGGAAAAAGCACACCAGTGCAGGATTGAAAGAATATGTGCAGTTAGCAATGTTGGTCTGGTACAGATTATGGAGGGACCATATAGGATAAAGAAAGTATTTGAGTGGTAGAAATAGGGACTCATTTTGGGGTACTAGGACCTAAAAAAGGTTAAAAAAAAAAAGTCCTACCAGCAACTAAAAATGGAAAGAGGGGATTAAAGCCTGAATAGAATACAGACAACAGTATAGGAGGAAGATGAGTCACATGTAGAGAGAAATGTTCTAGTAATTAAGTATACAGAGTTAATGAAAGATTTCATGCTATAAAAAGAAAGGTTGTTATAAATATAAAATGGGAAAATTAGAATAAGCCTTCAGTGTTGACTCAAATTTACATACAGATACACATTAATAAATACATAGTAAAATTACAAGGTAAGGTCCTACCCTCCCCCACACATGCTTTAACTCATGCCAGGCAAGTGCTCTACTACTTGATCTACACCTCTAGTCCAAAGTAAATTATTTTAAAGGTTAATTGACAGGCTACTAGACTGGCCTTCCTTTTCTAATCAAATAGATTTTGAGGGGCTGGGAAGGTGATTCAGTGGTTAGAGCACTTGCCTTGCATGCCTGAGGCCCTGGGTTCGATTCCTCAGCACCACATAAGCAAAAAGAAAAAAGCCGGAAGTGGCGCTGTGGCTCAAGTGG
>NW_012267271.1:2580329-2618955 GCF_000151885.1 Dipodomys ordii | reverse complement strand
CCTGTAATCCTAGCTACTCAGGAGGCTGAGATCTGAGGATCGAGGTTCAAAGCCAGCCCGGGCAGGAGAGACCGTGAGACTCCTATCTCCAATAAATCACTAGAAAACCGGAAGTGGCGCTGTAGCTCAAGTGGTAGAGTGCTGGCCTTGAGCTGAAGAGCTGAGGGACAAGCACCCAGGCCCAGAGTTCAAGCCCCACAACCGCCAAAAAAAAAAAAAAAGACTTAAAGACTACCACTCTACCACTTGAGCCACAGCACCACTTCCAGTTTTCTGGTGGGTTAACTGAAGAGTCTCATGGACTTTCCTGCCCGGGCTGGCTTTGAACCATGATCCTCAGGTCCCAGCCTCCTGAGTAGATAGATTACAGGCATGAGCCACTGGCGCCCAGCTTGTGAGATTCTTATCTCCAATAAATTACTCAAAAAAGCCAGAAGCAGCGCTGAAACTTAAATGGTAGGGTGCTAGCCTTAAGCAAAAGAAGCTCAGGGAATAGTGTCCAGGCCCAGAGTTCAAGCCCCAGGACCAGGAAAAAAAGCAAAAACAAAAAAGAACTACTACTTAGCACAGAAATCACACATTGCATCTTAGAAGCAGATGATGCTATAGCTAAGATCTCTACCATTACCCACCCTTAAAACTCAATCTCTTCAAATTGGCCAAAGAAACAGGTTTTAAAACAAATACTAGAAGAATCCAAGGGCAGGTTTTAAAACAAATTTTAGAAGAATCCAAGGAGGAAATGACCAAGAAAATGCAAGACATGGAAAACAAGAGAGAAATATTACACATCTCAGTGAAGGAAATGAAAGATGAAATTAACATCCTGAGCAGTGACATCAACAAAGAGACACCAAAGGGTCTATCTCCCTATTGTAAAGTACAGTTGAAAGCATAGACAAAAGAACAAGTAGAAAACAAGGTATCAAAAAAAAAAAAAAACAACCAAGGAAAAGAAAAGCAAGTATCAGATGTTGAGGATAAAGCAGAGCAATAAGAACAATTTGTTTTTTCCCTTCCCCTCCACAAATTATACCAGCCTCAAATACAGTGAAAGCCGAGGTTATACCATGAGGGAGGAACATACAAAGCAACAAAGAAATAATCTTATAAATATGTTAGAAACAATCACCTGAAAGAAAAAAACATTTGAATACATATCTTAGGGATCATTTCCCTAACATCAACTTATCTGACCTTTTCTGCTTGACTCAGATATATACTAGTTATTGCAAATAAGGGAAACCATGGGACCTAAGTTTCTTTGGGCCTGGCTTACTTCACGTAATATAATTTTTTTCCAAGTCTTTCCATTTCCTAACAAATGGGGCAATGTCATTCTTTCTGATGGAGGCATAGAATTCCATTGTGTATATATACCACATTTTCTTGATCCATTCATCTATTGAGGGGCATCTGGTATTTTCACAATAAAAAATTTAAAAAAAAAGAACAAAAAAAAAAATCAAAGGCATGAAAAAAGCTCTCAGAACACACCAAAGGGACATTCAATAATTGCTAGATTCAGCCAAAAGATTAAATCTATGTATAATTAGGATAGCTGAGGGAAAAGAATTCAAAACCAACAGCACTGAAAACCTATTTAACAAAATAAGAACTGAAAACTTTCCCAATCCCAAGAGAGAGAACCTCACCCACCTGATAGAGGCATACAGAACTCCTAGCAAATACCTCTAGACACATTGTAGTGAAAAATCTTGGCTTTAAAAAACAAGGAATTTTAAATGCAGCAAAACCAAAGAGGGAACTTTATTACATCAGAAAGAAAAATTAGAATTACTGCAGATCACAAACTCTCAATGCAAAGAGAGCCATTAGTGGTATTATTCAAGCTATGAATAACTGCCAACCCAAACTGGTATATACTGTGAAGATAATATTCACAATTGATGGTGAAACTAAAACCTTCCATGACAAACAAAAAAAAAAAGGAACTCATGAACACTAAACCAGTACTTCAAGGATAGTAAAGAGAAGCATACAATTTGAAAAAAAAACAAAACCAGGGAAATAGCATTGAACAAAAATCAGGAGAAGCTGACTAGTTCAGTAAACACAGGAAGAGGAAAGAGGCACACTACAGGAAAACAACAAAATGGCAGGAAAAAATGACACATTTCTCCATCATAATGTTAAACATCAACAGGTTCAACTCCATAACCTAACTATGTAGACTGAATCAACAAAATCCAACAATTTATTGTCTCCATATTCAAGGGGCTCAAGAAAGTAACCCCTCCCAAAATTAATAAATCAATTACTAAATGGACAAAGGTGCTAAGAAGAGACTTACCAGAAGAGGTATGAATGGCAAAAGTAACATGAGGAAATGCTCATCATCGTTGGCCATAAAGGAAATGTAAATCAAAACAACTCTGAGATTCCATCTCATCCCAGTTAGATTGGCCAACATCATAAATCTAACAACAATAAATGTTGTTAGGGATATGGAGGGAAAGGAACCCTACTGCACTGTTGATGGGAATGCAAACTAGTGCAATCACTCTGGATAACAGGGTGGAGTTCCTCAAAAAAACTAAACATAGATTTGCTCTACAACCGAGCCACACCATTCCTGGGCATCTACCCAGAACATCACAAGCTCATAGGAACATCACAACATCATAAAGACACTTGTACATCTATGTTAATTGCTGTAGTATTCACAACAGCCAAGCTGTAGAAACAGCCCAGATACCCTACAATAGATATTTGGTACCCATACCTAATGGGTTTTTATACAGCCATTAGAAATAATATTATACCTTACTCATGTAACTGTAACCCCTCTGTACAGTATCTTTATAATAAAAATATATATTAAAAATAAAATAAAAAGCAAAATGAGAAAAATAGAAATAATAATAGTATGTCACTTGCAAGGAAGTAGATGGATCTTGAACAAATCATGTTAAGTGAGGTAAGCCAAGCTCAGAGAGACAAATGTACATTTTCTCTTATATGTGGAAGCTAAAATCCTCTTAGGAAAGGAACACAAAGGCACAATGCCTATGTGCATCTGATTATATAAAATAATATTTATCAAAATGAACTCCAGGAAATAGAGAACAAGAGGTTTTTTTCCTTCATTGTTTTCCTTTTGTCTTATTTGTTCATTTATCTCTCTTAGGGAGAATAAGTGTGGGGGCACAGAAATAGGACAAAAGGTGAACAAATGAAGCAGTGGTACTCATTAGACACTATGTTGAAAATGAACTATACAACTTGTAGGTGGGGATGGGAGGGAAAAACTGGAAGAAATGAGGGAAGGGGTCACACTTTCCAAAAAGAAATGTAACTGGAATCCCACTTTACATCACTTTTATAAGAACAATAAAAAAAAAAATTAGTCAATCTCTCTGAGAGAAGGGGTAACATTGTCCAAAAAGAAATGTACTCATTACTTGACCTATATAACTATAACCCCTCTGTATCGCCTTTATAATATCAATAAAGAAAAATTTTAAGTCAATCTTTCATCAGTAATACCATAGATGAATATGCCCACTGAAGTCTGAGATAGCTGAAAACTGGCCCCAAAGGTACACTTAATACAAGGCAGCACTTGTAAGTAGAATGAGACATTGTCAAAATGAAGTTCTCTGAAGTCTATAGCCACACTACCCTTGAATATATCTGGTCTCATCAGAACATTCTGTGAAAAGACAGACCTGATAGAGAATAAGTTGCATATGTGATTTACCAGGTACTACAAAGAACTATTTATCCAGCCCACCCATAATTTATCCCCAACAGAAATAACGTATACCCATTCCAACTCCAGAAATCCAATATATATATGTACAGCCCATGCATACATTATTCTTTTGAACAAAGTTATTCAAATTGTAAAATCCAAGATAATTGTAAAACATATAACATCAGCTAAGAGTACATTGGTATAGGAGCTGGGAAGGTAGTTCGGTAGAGTGCTTGCCTTGCATGCCTGAGGCCCTGGGTTCGATTCCTCAGCACCACATAAGCAAAAAGAAAAAAGCCGGAAGTGGAGCTGTGGCTCAAGTGGTAGAGTGCTAGCCTTGAGCTGAAGAGCTGAGGGACAGCACCCAGGCCCAAAGTTCAGTCCCCACGACCAGACCCCAAAAAAAAAAAAAAAGAGTACATTGGTATAGATGCTTGTTTATAAGACACAAAAAGAAAGGGAAGATGGCAATTTTTATACAAGCAAAAATAAGACAAGAACTGGGAATGATAGAACATATCAACCAACTATTACAGATAACTATGTCCAGTTTATTTCTATGTGACACAGCTCAAAGGGATGAAGTTTTCTGCATTCGCCTAGAATTTCTCAAGGACAAAAATCACATACAAGCAAACACAAAGTTTGCATTATCCTCAAATTGTTCCCTAACATATCTATCACACTGCAGCAACTCCATATTTTCAAAATAAGCATTACCATAGAACATACTGTTAATTTTCTATCAGGCTGGTAACAACTTACAGGAATTACTTACATGTCTGGATCAGAGTTCTACATTGCATTATGTTCTCCATGGACGTTTGTGACTTATACTTCCATTTTTCTTTTTGGGGTATAATGATGACACAAAAAATATATTTTAATATAGCTGAACTCTTCCTTCAGTTTTGACGTTATGTTCTGTCCTAAGGAATTTTTTCCCTACCTTGAGGTTACAGATGTTCTAATTTATATTCAAATTTTTAGTCTATTTGCCTTTTCCATATTTTCTTATTTTTTAATTGAGATTATTCTCACCAGGTTTATGAAGAACTTAATACTATACTCAAAAGTACAACTATATTAGTTATGAGGGAAGCCAAATGGTTACAAAGAAAACAGTTGGAATCAGTCGATTATTTAGTCAAAAGAAAAAACTAGCATTAAGCAATACAAGCATTATGGTAATATTGCTAGGCACCAGGCACCATTAGCTCTCACCTATATTCCTATCAACTCAGGAGGCTAAGTTCTGAGCATCACAGTTTGAAGCCAGCTCCGGCAGATAAATCTGAGACTTTTTATCTCCAAATAACCAGCAAAAGGCTCAATTTGGTAGAGCACCAGCTGTGAGGAAAAAAGCCAAGCAACAGCATCAAATTCTGAGTTCAAGCCTTACTAGTGGGGGTGAGGGGAAGGGAATATATGAAAGAAAGAGAGAAAAAAATATATTGAAAGACAGATGTTAATATGCATTTTATCTCTGCTTCTAAAAAGAAAGTGTCTAAAAACAAAACTACTATTTCATATTTACAAATTTGCCCACTTGTTATAATTTTTAACTCCACTTTTGTAATCATAGTAGAAACACATATAGAGAGAGAGGTGAAATTTTTGAGTCATCAAACACACATATACACAACTGTGGTTAGACAACACAACCCTCTGCTTTTGTATTTCTGTTCTCATACTATAAGCAAGTATGCTACTGACAATCTATTTGGCATCATATTTTCCATAATTTTATACATTGTGCTGTTGCTTTTGCTGTTAGAAAGTACATCCAAACTTAAGTACAGTGCTAAGTGTGGTACAGCATTCCAATATACAAGAAGACCATAATGTATGCCACAGGGATGCATGGTACATAAGTTTCCGTAAAGCATAAGCTAAGAGTAACTGACTGAGAATTCAGTATTATTGGAACAAAACTATGTATTAACTAAGATGTCTTCAAACAGAAACACACATAAAACAGGTTAAATATTGCATGGAGGGGAAAAATGTGGCCAAAAATTCAGACACTGGTTGCTCACACTTGTAATCAGATGGCTGCTGCCTCCCTTGAGGCCTACTCCAAACTAGTGACCTTAATGAACCTGAGCTCTGCTCAATCATTAATTAACTCATTCCTCTAGTCATCTCTCAAGACTAGTAACACTCTACCACTTGAGCCACAGCTACATTTCAAACTTTTTGGGTAGTTTACTGGAGATAAGAATCTCATGTTAAGGGCTGGGAAGGTGGCTCAGTGGTAGAGTGCTTGCCTTGCATGCATGAGGCCCTGGGTTCGATCCCTCAGAACCACATAAGCAGAAAAAGCTGGAAGTGGCACTGTGGCTCAAGTGGTAGAGTGCTAGCCTTGAGCTGAAGAGCTGAGAGAGAGTGCCCAGGCCCGGAGCTCAGGCCCCACGACCCACAAAAAAAAAAAAAAGAATCTCATGTTAGTATATATCATTAAATTTGTCTAAGGTGGAAAGTCGTTTTGGGTATTGTACAATTATTTCTTTTGTTTCTGATTATATAGAAGTATGATCGCATGTTAGTTAGTTTTATGTTTGCATATATAGAGTAGCGCAGGTTTGGAAAGCAGTCTATATGTTATTCAAGGCTGAGAAATAATGATGACATGACTATTTTCAACCCTGCTTAAAGAAAAATGTTGGTGGGAGAGATGGGGAAGATCAATGAACAGGTAATCTAGGTGCATTGCACTAGTGAATTGATAAGACACTTTGTACAACTACTTACAGATAAAAAAAATTATTTTAAGTTTCCAACAAAAAAAGAGAGAGAGGTGGCTCACACCTGTAATCCTAGCTACTCAGGAGGCTGAGATCTGAGGATCACGGTTCAAAGCCAGCCCGGGCAGGAGAGACTGTGAGACTCCTATCTCCAATAAACCACCAGAAAACCGGAAGTGGCGCTGTAGCTCAAGTGGTAGAGCGCTCGCCTTGAGCTGAAGAGCTGAGGGACAGCGCCCAGGCCCAGAGTTCAAGCCCCACGACCGACAAAAAAAAAAAAGAGAGAGAGAATATCATGAACTTTTTGCCCAGGCTGGCTTCGAACTGCAATCCTCAGATCTCAGCCCCCTGAGTAGCAAGGATTACTGGCATGAGCTACTGAAGCCCAGAGTCATTAACATTCTTTTAACTAAAAGTAACTTGGTCTATAAGAGAGAAACAGAACACAGCCTACCCAGTATGCAGTCCACATGCTCTGACAAATGGATGAAAAAGAAAGTTCGACTCATCTTGTCCTAATTCAGAGGCTCCACTTCAGAGGAGCCATTTTAGTCAGGCACCAGTGACTCAGGTCTATGAAGTTACTCAGAAGACTGAGATCTCAGGAATGAGGTTTAATACCAGCCTGAGGAAGGAAAATTTGGGTGACTGTTTTTGTGTATAAATTAAGTCAACTTTGGGATCAAGTTGACAGATATATATAGCGCAGATCTAGACAAATTCTAGTTTATGACCTTTAAGACAAAATGTGAATGGTGGAAAATCACTATGTGTATAACATTCTCTTTCAAATTTTGTTAGTCTGTGATTATAACACTTTGTTATTGAACAATTGTGATATATGGTAGGAAAAATGTAGGACTGGGCTATCTAAAAATTTAGCCATCCGAATTCTTAATTTCTGATACCTCAAAGTTACAGTTGATTCTCATTATCTATGATGATTATGTTTTCTAAAGTTCATATAAACACTAAACTAGTGAATACTAGAAGAAGTAAAGTGTTAGATTCCTCCAAGTCACTGGGAACTTTTTTTTTTTAAACACAGTAGGGTACTGTCTCTGAGCTTTTTTGCTCAAGGCTATACTCTACCACATGGAGATATAGCTCCACTTCCATTTTTTGTTTTTGGTGGTTAATTAAAGATGAAAGTCACCTGGGGTGGCTCATGCCTGTAAACCTACCTACTCAGGATGCTGAGATCTGAGGTTCATGGTTTGGGCAGGGAAATCTGTGGGATAATGCCCAGGCCCTGAGTTCAAGCTCCATGGCTGATTCCCCCCGCCCACTCCCCAAAACAACAGCAGCAGCAACAAAAACAGTCACCCAGATGAGCAAAATTACTAAACACATAGAAATGCATTGGGGAGCTAGGCGCTCCTGCCTGTAATCCTAGCTACTCAGGAGGCTGAGATCTGAGGATCATGGTTCAAAGCCAGCCCAGGAAGGAAAGTCTGTGAAACTCATCTCCAATTAACCACCAGAAAACCAGAAGTGGTGCTGTGGCTCAAGTAGTAGAGCACTCACCCTGAGCACAGAGATAGCACCCAAGCCGAGTTCAAGCCCTGCTTGAAAATGGAGAGAGATAACTGCACTTTATTGATGTCAGTTATACCTTAATAAATATATAAAAGGTAAATAAAACAAAGTGAACAAAGTCAAGATCACTTAGGGAGCTGGAGACGTAATTAGATGATAGAGCACTTGACTACTATGTCCTGGAAATGATTCCCAGCACCATTAAAAAAAAAAAGGTCATATACTTATTGAACTAATGAATAACGACAAAAGATTATTCTGTGATGTCTTCCTAAGTACTAAAGATATCCTTCTGAGAAACACCTAAAGACTAAAAGTGAAATGCTACAGAATATACCAGTTTCAAATAGAATATTTGAAAACATACTACATAATAACATACTTCACTAATTTTATTATGAAAGGAGAAATTACTACAGTAAACTTTTATAATGAACAGCACTTTCTTACTTAGAAATGTATTTGTAATTTTATGGCCTTTTGTTAATAATGGGAATATTATGGTAACAAATACAAAAACACTTGGAATTCAGACTGATTTTCAAAAGAAATCATTTTATTTGGTTATTTCTAGAGCTGCACGTAATAAAGACAGGCAGAGTTACAGACAAAAATAGAATGATGTAATTTTTTTTCAGAATAAACAGTGCTGTGTGTCTCATGTAAACAGAGACTCCAATAGAATTTTGCTGAATGAAGAAATGGTAGTCTACCAGCACAACTATGTTTACTACAGCATTATTTACAAATAGCTAACCAACCCAGAGCCCCTCGGTAGATGAATGGATCAAGAAAATGTGGTATATATACACAATGGAATTCTATGCCTCCATCAGAAAGAATGACATTGCCCTATTTGTTAGGAAATGGAAAGACTTGGAAAAAATTATATTAAGTGAAGTAAGCCAGGCCCAAAGAAACTTAGGTCTCATGGTTTCCCTTATTTGCAATAACTAGTATATATCTGAGACAAGCAGATGATATTAAGCGAAATGAACCCCAAGATAAGGGCACAAGTGTTTCTTTTTCTTTCTTGCTATTGTTTCTAATGTATTTATAAGGTACCACATGATTTTTTTGTTGCTTTGTATGTCCCTCCCCCATGATAACCTGTTTTCACTGTATTTGATGTTGGTATAATTTGGGGAGGAAGGGAAAAAACAAAGTGTTTAAATAGGGATACAGGTTGACCCTTTGCAACAATGAGATGTACAAGACACTATACCGAAAACCAAACTTTACAATTTAGGCGGGGGGGTTAGGGTGAGGGGAGTATTTGTGGAGATGGGAGGGAAGGGCGGGTAGGGGAAAAACAGAGGAGGAGGCAACAGTGCTGGATAAGAAATATATTCATTATCTTGCTCATGTAACTGTAACCCCTCTGCATAGTATTTTCACAATAAAAAACTTATTTAAAAAAAAAAAAAAAAAGACATGGTAGCCTGATGGAACAGCCCAAAGGCTGAAAAGAATGTGGGGAGGATGAAAACAGAGAAGTACTTTAACATCAAAAGCACATGCAAAGTATTTTACTATTCATATTAATCTACTATTAGGATATACAAAATGCATTTTATTTAACTCATAAGGAAATAGATGGAGTTACAAAGTTAAATTCAATTCAACAAATATTCATTGAATGGCCAGCTGTGTGCTGACGTTGGAAATACAGAATAACTTTAAATAAAAAAATTAGTCCTAACTGTAACTATGAGATGTTCAAGACACTATGTTGGAAACGAACTTCACAACTTCGGCGGGGGGAAGGGAGGTAGTTGTGGAGGTGGGAGGGAAAGGATGGTAGGGGAAAAACAAAGGAGGAGGCAACAATGCTCTATAGGAAATATATTCATTACCTTGCTCATGTAAGTATAACCCCTTTGTACAGTATTTTTACAATTGAAAAAAGTACAAAAAAATTAGTTCTAGTAGTTAGTGTTCTTCTCAAAACCTCTAAATGACCAAATATAACTTGCATACTGAAATAACTAGTGTTAGTAGCTGGGCACCAGTGGTTCATGCTTGTAACCCTAGCTACTCAGGAGGCTGAAATCTGAGGATTGCAATTCTAAGCCAGTCAGGGCAGGAAAAATCCATGAATCTTTTCTCCAATTAACAACCAAAAATCCAGAAGCAGAGCTGTGTCTCAGTGGCAGAGTGCTACCTCTTGAGTGAAAAACAAAAGAAGAGCATTCTGGCCCTGAGTTCAAGTCCCAGTACCAGCACACATGCATGCATACAAACATGCACACACACATATCTTCACTGGCAGCAGCCATTCCAACCAGTTGGACTGAGGCATTGGGATGGTGTAAGTTATAAAGTTTATGTTAAAGAACATCGGATTTGCTCATTTTCAGTTCTCCATATAGTAAGGTACTAAATTGGAACAATAATAATATCCATTTATTGGCACAATAATTTATTTCTACAACACAAAAGTTAAGGTAAACTAGTTCAACACTACATTGTAAGAACTCCCAAGAGTTTCTTGGAGGAATATATACCACCAAAGTATCTAAATAAGTATTTGTATCCTATTTCATTCCATGAGGAATTGGAAACAAAAATCTTTCAGAGCTTCATTAGGCTTTTCCTCATTATCTACTTTATTGGTAGTTTATTGATATCACTCCCTAATTACCTTTTCAGTAAAAATGTCTGTGACATTTCTTTGACATAGAACAGTTCTATCAATAAGCATCACATCACTGAGTTCACCATTAAAGCAAACAGAGTTAAGACCTGGTGGAGTCATTTACTGCTTAACTTCCAATTTTTTATGTATTTATTATTATAATTATTACTGTCATAGCACTAATTTTGAATTAGTATGACAATGATAATAAATATTACTGAAATAATGGGGTGCTTTGATTTGTAAAGACTTACCTTGCAAGAAATAATAAAGGAAAATACACTGAATATATCAATCGAGATAAGACTGAATTTCATTAATACCATGTCCTGGATTTTAAAAGATGTGAAAATTCAGTTTTGTGGGTCAAGGATGTTTTATAAACACAGGAAAATTAAATTTTAGTTCCCAACATTTCTATGCCATTCTATAAACTTTATCTTATATACTTTCCAAATAAGAGAATCATTAGGTTAATAATACACAATCTACTTTATAAATCTCTATGTAATTACACTCACTTTTAGGAAAAGAAAATGTTACTTATACTTCAATGTGTCAAGATGACTCAGAAAGCAGTACAAATTTTAAATAGTGAAACAATATTTTAGTGGGGTGGGGAGGAATGTTCATATATGTCATCAAACCTCCTAGTACCAAAAATTTGTTTACTTCTTTATTATCTTATTGTTTCATGACTTAAAACACATTGTGCCAGTGGCTCATGCCTGTAATCCTAACTACTCAGTAGGCTAAGATCTGAGGATCACCGTTCAAAGCCATCCAGGCAGGAAAGTCCATGAGTCTCCTATCTCCAATAAACCACCAGAAAACCGGAAGTGGTGCTATGGCTCAAATAGTAGAGTGTTTGCCTTGACCTGAAGAGCTGAGGGAAGGGGCCCAGGCCCAGAGTTCAAGCCCAAGGCCAACCAGAAGAAAAAAAAAAAAAAAAACTGCCTTGATTGACATGAAAAAAAAAACCTAAAACACTGAAGCTAACACAAAATGATGATTTAATGTCAGAAGAGAGTTGTACTCAATGGCAGCAATGGGAGGGAGGAAATGAGTGGGAAAGAGGGAACAGGTGATGCTATGCAAAAGGAAAGAAATGTACATATCACCCAATGTGGAAGAAATAACTGTATTGTCAAGCTCATAGAACCCATTAACTTTATAGACCACGATAGACAATTTGCCCCATGAAAGTTAGAATGTGTTTATGACTTTAACTAAGCATCACTATCCCACAATACTGTGAAATTTGGGAAATTATGTAATCATTTAATCACAATAAAGAATTTGCAAAAAAAAGAAAGAAGTGAGTTGCATAAGATTTTGTAATTATTAAACTGATAATCTCAAATATGTTAGGAAACTAAAACATTAAATGTAAATATTCCAAATTAAATGTTCTAAGTAATGGAAATAAAATAGTTAAATATAGTTAAACAAATTGAAAGATTCTCTTCTATAAGATGGCAGTTAGGTAATTCCTTAGAACAAACACCTTTTTGTCGAATTATATTCAAACATAACTTTAAAGAGTCCAGTCTCTACCACAGCTTTTACTGTAAGTTAATGCATTTATATTTCCAGAACACATAAATACAGTGATATAATAGAAAAAGTATAAATAGAAGAACACATTTGTAGTCCCAGCTACTCAGGAGGCAAGGATCAGGCACATCAAGGTTCAAGGCTAGCCAGAACAAAAAGTCAGTGAAACATCCCCCCACAATCTCAAAAACATTTTTTTAAGCTAGGCATAATGTTGTATACTTTTGTTTGAACACACACCTCTACCTTCTTCCCTCTAAAAGTTTCCAGGATCCAAAGAAATTCTTATATTTGGCAACTTCTTTCTGAAAATTTAGTAAAGGTGGCCATTATACTATTAAATTTTTTTATCAAAGAAATTTGGATGTAGAGAAAAAGACAGAAAAAAAATTGAATATGGGCTTAACAATACCAAAGGGCTAAAAGAAAGAAGCAACAAGGAAAAGTCAGTTTAATTTTTGAGTAATAATTCTGGCTTAGACCATAAATATCACTAATGAAGACTCCAGTTCTTATGTATAATTAAAGACAAATGTACTAACAATGTTAGTAAAATGGAATTAAAATAGCTATCAGTATATTTCATAATCCTAGATTTTAACAGCTTTTCTAACAATAAACTGTGGATAATTACTAAGTTGAGAATTTCTATGAACTTTGTATCTTTTTAGTTTGCTGACAGATGACTATTTGATATTAGCTTAAGTAATAATAACAGTATTAACATACTTGTTTTATATAAAGAAACATTTGAATTTAGACTACAATGAACTTTGTTCCCTAGAAATATATTGTAAAAAGCAACATAAAAATCTGTGAATCAGGGCTGGGAAGGTGGCTCAGTGGTAGAACGCTTGCTTTGCATGCCTGAGGCCCTGGGTTCGATTCCTCAGCACCACATAAGCAAAAAGAAAAAAGCCGGAGGTGGCACTGTGGCTCAAGTAATAGAGCGCTAGCCTTGAGCTGAAGAGCTGAGGGACAGTGCCCAGGCCCAGAGTTCAGGCCCCACGACCCAACCAAAAAAAAAACAAAACAAAAAAATCTGTGAATCAGCAGCAGAGGCAACAAAGATGAGAGTGGTTGCTATTTCCCTTGGAGTCTATCCCTGGATATACATTCTGGAGGAGGATTTCTTTATTCTACAAACTTTGTTGCTGCTGTTTCTATTAATGTTTTGTTTGTGATCTCTCATACCTAAAGAGGAAAGCGTACTAAATTCTTAAGAAATCTGACCCCAGGGGCTGGGAATGTGGTTTAGTGGTAGAGTGCCTGCCTAGCATGCATGAAGCCCTAGGTTAGCATGCATGAAGCCCTAGGTTCAATTCCTCAGAACCACATAAACAGAAAAAGCCAGATGTGGCACTGTGGCTCAAGTGGTAGAACACTAGCCTTAAGCAAAAAAAAAACAAAAACTCAGGGACAGTACCCGCCCTGAATTCAAGCCCCAAGACTGGCAAAAGAAAGAAGAGAGAGAGAAGTGAAGAGGAGAAGGGGAAAAGGAAAGAGGAAGAGGAAGAGGAACCATATATGTAAGTCTCATAAAATCATGCATACTTTTATACTTTACTATAGAAAACAGCTCTTCAGCCCGGTGCCATGCCTCATGCCTGTAATACTAGCTTTTCAGGGGGCTGTGATCTGAGGTTCGCCATTCAAAACCAGCCCAGGCAGGCAAGTCCATGAGACTCAGTGCCAATAAACCACCAGAAAATCAGAAGTGGTACAGTGGCTCAAGTGGTAGAGCATTAGCCTTGAGGTGAAGAGCTGAGGGACCGCATTCAGGCCCAGAGTTCAAGCCCTATGACTGACAAAAAAAAAAAAAGAAAAGGCACTTCAGATCTTAAAAGATACAGTTAGTGTATTGACTTGATTTTCTAAGAAATAAACAACTGTCCTTGAATAAAAGTAACTCAGAAATCTAATCCATAAACTGTTTTAAAAAAACAATCATTCTGAAAATTTAAAAAAAATGAAAGTTGAATGAAAAGGAATTCTTGTGTCTTCAATATGTTATTTCATTTATAGAATATAACTAATCCCTGCAAATAAAAAAATTATAGTTCTAAAAATATTAGATTAGTAAGTTATTTATTTATTTTTGTCTGTCATGGGGCTTGAACTCTGGGCCTGGGCACTGCCCCTCAGCTCTTCAGCTCAAGGCGAGTGCTCTTCCACTTGAGTCACAGCACCACTTCTGGTTTTCTGCTGGTTAATTGCAGATAAAAGTCTCACAGGCTTTCCTGCCCAGGTTGGCTTTGAACCATGATTCTCAGATCTCAGCTTCCTGAGTAGCTAGGATTACAGGTATGAGCCACTGGTGCCTGGCTAGATTATTAAAAGTTATTAAAAGTTATTAAAAACATCTATCCCCTTTCAAAAGCCTATAGTTTATTCTAAATAAGTTCTAAAAGGAGAATTTTAGTTTCTTGAAAGTAATTGTTTCAAAATGTTTATGTATTTTGTTTCTTTTAACATTATCTATTAAAGTCTTATAATATTCTTGTTAGCCATCATAATATTGTAATTCTATTGCTTTAGTAAAATAAAAGCAAAAAGCAAATAAATGGTCACTATAGCAATAAGGTATTTGCAAACAAGAATGCCTGGGGAGTGGTTGCCATATTAATTAGGCAACACCAACTCCTAAACAATCAAAATAAATATTCTTTTAAACCAAATTTTTTAATGTACTAAATCTAAATATACAAGTACACTGAAGCCAGGCATTAGTGACTCATGCCTATAATCCTAGCTACTCAAAGTTCGAAACTGAGCCCTGGTTAACAAATCCATGAAACTCTTATCTCCAGTTAGCCACCAAAAAGCCAGAAGTGAAGCTATAACTCAAGTGGTTGAACACTAGCCTTGAGCAAAACAGCTCAGGGACAGTGCCCAGGCCTTGAGTTCAAGACCCAGGACCAGCATTAAAAAAAAAAAAAAAAAGAATAAGCTGAGCACCATCAGGCTCATGCCTACAGTCCTAGATACTCAAGAGGCTGTGATCTCAGAATCATGAAGCCAGCATGGACAGCAAAGTCCATGAGACTCCTATCCCCAATTAATTTACCAAAATGCCAGAAGCAGAGCTGCAGTTCAAATGTTAGAGTGCCAGCCTTGAACAAAAGCTAAGGGACAGCTCCCAGACCTTGAGTTCAAGCCTTAGTACCAGTATACTCGAGCGTGCACACACATACATACACACAAAACCACAAGCATACACTGGTATAAATTTGTAATTTATGTATATTAATGACAGTACAATAATTATCTTTTAAATAAGATCTCTCACAACATTCTACACAACTAAAATGAGTTCAAGCCTTAGTACCAGCACACACAAAAAAATAATAAGAGTATACAAAGGCTGGGAGCATGGCTCAAGTAGTATAGTACTTGTTCAACAAGCTTGAGGATCTGCTGTCAAGCCTCAGCACTGTCAAAAAAATGCTTGGAATTACATGGATAATGACAATACAATTAATTATCATTTAAATAAGATCTTTCATGGCATCATATACATATACAATTAAGAACTTGACTAATGCTTTCTGGTGATATTTACCAAGAAAACCTTTTCACAGTACATGGACTCACCACATGATTTAAAGAAGGAGAATGAAATAGTCAGCAGATAGGACGAAAACTATTCCCTATATATTAGACCTTATAGCCTCTGTACTACAGACAATATATCTCTTTTCTTAGCCATAGGCTACCCACTCACAAGTCTTTACAACATCCATGGTGGCGGTAAGGAACAATTTAATACAACAGCCCGCCCCACAGAAAATTTCCACTCAACTTTAAAGGCTTGTCATATCTGTCCCATCAATTGGTGAGAAGAGATGAAAATGGATTCTCAAGAGCAATAGGCTTAATGCACTACCCCTGAGGTAGTAAACCATCCCACTTAGTGTAAATAGTTTTGAAACCTGGTGATATAAGTATAAGATCCATTTCTTGTCCGTAAAAGCAAAGGCTAAAGCATATTAACTGCTATGGTTTCAAATCATCAGTAAAGCTAAAATACTGGGAGAAAAGAGAAAGGTGAAGATCTACTTTCTATAGCTCTAGACTTTAACCCTTAATCGAATACATGCCAAATCCAGTTATCAATTTTAATTTGAACTATTCCCACACTAGCCATATTTTCACTATATATTACTAATTATATAATCAAAAACTAAAAAAAAAATTTTAAGTATATAAGACATTGCAAAGGGACAAGCTAGACTTTGCTGCCAAGTCAAAAATAAAATCAAAGGGAGCCCAGAATACTAATAGAAATTACCAAAACTGGCTCAGAATATTGAAGACAGAAATTTCAAACTACTCTATATCTATACATCATGTCTCTTGCTGTAAACTCAAAATGAAACTCTTAAATTTGAGAATACTTTTCAATGCTCTGGGAAAGAGAGACAGACAAAAAGAAGGGACAGTGAGAGGGTTGGAAGAAGGAGGGACCGTAGTATGAAAATATACCAGCTAGGTGTTATAAGTGAAAACAAAACAACTGCTATGATATTTCTTTGTTCAGATGGTAATATCTTACTATAACTATGTGTCAGAATACATTTCAATCCTGCACAGGTTTTTACCTAGTAACAGATCAAGGTGTTTCCATTAAGAAATGACAATGAGGGGCTGGGAAGGTGGCTCAATGGTAGAGTTCTTGCCTTGCATGCATGAGGCCCTGGGTTTGATTCCTCAGTACCACATAAGCAGAAAAAGGCAGAAGTGGCCCTGTAGCTCAAGTGGTAGAGTGCTAGCCTTGAGCTGACAAGCTGAGGGACAGTCCCCAGGCCCAGAGGTCAGGCCCCAAGACTGACATAAAAAAATAAGATCAGCCTTTGGGGCTGGGAAGGTGGCTCAGTGGTAGAGCGCATGCCTTGCATACCAGAGGCCCTGGGTTCGATTCCCCAGCACCACATAAGCAAAAAGAAAGCCAGAAGTGGCGCTGTGGCTCAAGTGGTAGAGCGCTAGCCTTGAGCTGAAGAGCTGAGGGACAGCGTCCAGGCCCAGAGCTCAGGCTCCTCGATCAGAACAAAAAAAAAAAAAAAAAAAAGATTAACTTCTCATAGGAGTATTTAAGGTATCCTGTTTGAGTGCCCCACTCTATGTCTGACAAGCTTCCCTTCCTCAGGTCATCTACTCCTCCTTCATCCAGGTGGTTGTGGGTCTGTCTGGTTCTGCATACACGGGTGTGAAGACATCTTTTAAAGCAAAAACCTGGAAGTAACTAAGGTCAGATTTCCAATTTTTTCCAATTCACATACATCAATTCAGTAAAGATTTTTACTTCTAACTAAAATTTCACTGTTTCCCTAGACAATCTGCATTATTATTGTGCTTCTTAAACAATAATAAATGATTGAGAATCTTGTTAAAATGGAATTTTTGATTCAGTAAGTCTGGGGTGGGCATAAGAATCTATGGTTCTAATAAGCTCCCAGGTGATGGCCAGACTACAGAGCTCATTTTTGAATATCAAGGATCTAACAAACGTGGGAGTAATAACTTTTTCTTCCCACCAACTCCCACATTCCCATAATTTAACCATTTTTCCAGTGATTCAACTGTTCTATATTTTAATTTCCTCATTTGTAAATGAAGAATTCTCATAATCAATCTTTTGCAATAAGAATGGTCTTATTACATGTGTTTATTTCATACCATGTATAGTAGTTTTTAAATCCATACAAAGGGCACAAAGAAACTTCAGGGCTGATGGATGTATCAAATCAAATTTTGAATATGTTTATTGTAAATGAAATACACTTCAATAATAACAAAAATAAAATTTACATAGTGTAACTTTTTCCTTTATGAAAAACAAAAATGGTCTGAAATTCTCTAATATTCCCTAATATTGAAGCCATAAACTGAGGCTGACTTTGGAAGCCTCAATCTAAAAAGTAACAATCTGAGACCAGATGAGTCCGATTCCAATCAGTGAGTTAAGGGATTCTAATTCTAGTGGATCAGGCCAATTTTCTACTTAATGACTCTCCATTAGCAATCATACAGAGCCTATATTCTGACCACCTCCTGTATCTGCATTTTTATTTCCTTCACCTCCCCCACATATTTTCATTCTTCACAACCTAGGGAAGTTATCATTGTTCAAAAATCCACACCTAACTAGATACTATGCTGAAAATGAAATATCCAAAAAATAAAATAAAAAGCTGGGCGCCGGTGGCTCACACCTGTAATCCTAGCTACTCAGGAGGCTGAGATCTGAGGATAGCAGTTAAAGCCAGCCCGGGCAGGAAAGTCCATGAGACTCTTAGCTCCAATAAACCGCTAGAAAACCGGAAGTGGCGCTGTGGCTCAAGCAGTAGAGCACTTGCCTTGAGCTGAAGAGCGCAGGGACAGCGCCCAAGCCCAGAGTTCAAACCCCATGACCGACTAAAAAAAAAAAAAAAGAAGAAAATGAAATATCCAACCTGTGGGTGGGGACGGAAAGGAAAAACTGGGAAAGATCAAGGAATGACACTGTCCAAAAAGAAATGAACTCATTTCTTGACTTATATAACTATAACTGTACATCTCCTTTATAATAATGTGGGGTTTTTTTAAAGCCATTCCTAGAAAGATCTGTTCCTCCATAAATGTTATAACCTCTACCAAAAATGATCTCTTACCATTTAGACTATTTGTCCCCTGTGACCCAGCTCAATAATCTGTGTCTTTATACACACATATATATGTGTGAATGTATTTAACATTTGTGTTAATATGTACATATAAGTATATATTTAATATATATGAACTATTATTAGCTATTATCATAAAACACTGTATCATTACAGTGAGGTTTACTATTAACAATGGTAGTAAAGTATAAAGCACAAAAATAATTATATCATTATTAAAGGTTTCTATGATTTTCTTATCTTCCTATCAGATATTATAGCTCATAATTATTTTCCCCCATGTACAGCTAAAAGCTTATACCAATATAAATCAATTCTTTTATTTTGTCGGTGGTGGTGGTGGTCATGGGGCTTGAACTCTGGGCTTGGGTACAGTCCCTCAGCTCTTCAGCTCAAGGCTAGCACTTTACCATTTGACCCACAGCACTTGACCCAACCCACTTCTGGTTTTCTGGTGGCATATTGGAGATAAGAGTCTCACAGGCTTCCCTGCCCCGGCTGGCTTTGAACCATGATTCTCAGATCTCAGCCTCCTGAGTAGCTAGGATTACAGGCGTGAGCCAATGATACCGGGTGTTCATTTTTGTCTTTAGTGCCAGTCCTGGAGCTTGAAATCAGGGCCTGTGCATTATCTCTGAGATTCTATATTCAAGGCTAGTGCTCTACCACTTGAGCCACAGCTCCAATCCCATTTTTTTTGCAGGGTGGGGGAGGGGCTCATGGGAGATAACAAGTCTCATAGACTTTCCTATCCAGTCTGACTTTGGACTCAAATCATCAGATCTCAGCTTCCTGAGTAGCTAGGATTACAGTCATGAGCCACTGGCACCTGCAAATTCTCTTTTTTTTTTTATTGTACACTTTATATCCTTCCCCCACTTGAACTCATGTTTTTCTTTCCACATATTTTAAGATAACCTGTCAACTTCATAAGAATGAATTTGGTTAAATTTAGAGAAAGTAATCTACTAATACTCTCAACCAAGCACCCAAACTGAGAATATATAGAAACAAACCCAAACTCCAACTATATTCAGCCCAACAGTATTGCTTCCAATTTTAAGCATTAGTCAAGCTTACTCTACTTTTTAGCTAACCCATTAGCCACATTAGAATAGCCACCCCAGGATGCAATTCACAATATCTAGGAAAATGGATAATGTCACTTAAAGTGGTGGACATGTTGTCACTTTAAGTGGTAGGCAACCTCTAAGAACTAAAAATTTTTCCCAATGAACCTCCCTTCCTCCTGCTAGGGACATCCTTATGTAATCCCCACCTCTTGAGTAAGCAATTTGGCAGAAATGATGGGACTCCAAGACGAGGTTACAAAACTACTCCGATTTCTACCTTGAGTTCCCTCTCTCAATCACTTGCTCACTTACTTAGGGAAGCCAGCTGCCGTATGGTAAGCTGCCCTGTGGAATGGCCAATGTAATAAAAGAGTGAATGTCTGCGGCATTCTGAATCTACTAAGAGCCAGGTGAGTGAGTTAGAAGGCATATATTCCTCTAGATAAGCCTTGAGAGAACTGTAATCTGCTTACATCTGATTTTAACCTTGTGGGAACTCAATAGCAAGAGGCATTCAGTTAAACTATACCTAAATAGCCAAAAAAAAAAAAAAAAAAACCTGGGGCTGGGAAGGTGGCTCAGTGGTAGAGCGCTTGCCTTGCATGCATGAGGCCCTGGGTTCCATTCCTCAGCACCACATAAGCAAAAAGAAAGCCAGAAGTGGCGCTGTAGCTCAAATGGTAGAGCGCTTGCCTTGAGCTGAAGAGCTGAGGGACAGCGCCCAGGCCCAGAGTTCGAGCCCCACGACCGACAAAAAAAAAAAAAAGAAATTGAATCAATAATCCACACTTACTGGATTAGATGTAGTTTTAAAAACAGAAAATAACAAATGTTGCCAGGAATGGTGGCTCAATATAATCTTAGTTTCATAAGATCTGAGGATCATGGTTCAATTCAAGGCCAGCCCAGGTATGTAAGTTCCTAAGACTTATATCAACCAATAGCAGGGCACAGTGGCATGTGCTAGCCATCCTAACAACAAAAGGAAATACAAATAGAAGGATAAAAGTCTATGCCGGTCCAGGTATAACATGAATAATATAAAGTCATATCTCAAAAACAATCAATTTGTAAAAAGAGCTAGTATAGTTCACACCTGATTAGCAGATGCAAAATGCTGAGTTCAAATCCCAATGCTTCAAAAAAGAGTAAGTGTTGGTGAGGAAATGAAACCCTTTCTAGAAAATAGCTTGGCATTTCCTTGAAATGTGAAATATAGCGGGGGAAGGGGAGACAGGAGCAGGGAATATGGTTGAGTGATACAGCACTTTCCCAGCATAGGCAAAATCCTGGGTTCAGCCCCAAGCACCATCAAAGGAGGAAAAAACATTTTAATATAGAATTACACAATCCAGCAATTACACTCCTCAGTATATATACACCCAAAGACTTGAAGACATTCAAACAAACAGTTGCACAAAAATGTTCACAACACTATTCACAACAGATAAAAATGTAAATTTTAATTTTTAAACAAATGATAAATATTATCATACAACAGAATAATCCTTAGCCACAAATGACTACAGAACTGATTCTACAGCATGGAACCTTATCTGTTGAAAGAAGACATTCACAAAATACCACATATTGCTTGATTCTACTTATATGAAATATCTAGTAGAGTTAAATCCATAGAGAATGGAAACACTCTGAAAGTTGACAGCGATTCTGGAAAGAAGAGTGACAGTAGGTATAGGAGTCTCTTTTGAGGTGATAAAAATGTTTTCAGAGGGTTGGGAATGTGGCTTAGTGGTAGAGTGCTTGCCTAGCATGCATTAAGCCTTGGGTTTGATTCTTCAGTACCACATAAACAGAAAAAGCTGGAGGTGGTGTTGTGGCTCAAGTGGTAGAGTAATGGCCTTGAAAAAAAAGCTCAGGGACAGTGCCCAGGCCCTGAGTTTAAGCACCAAACTGGCCAAACAAAAAAAAAAGGTTTCAGGTACTACACTAAAGTGGTGGTTGTATAACACTGTAAACATTAAATGGCAATGAACTGCATATTTTAAAATGGCTAATTTAATGTTGCATTATGTGAATTTTACTTAAACATTAAAAAAATAATCCTAGGGCAGGCACTGGTGGCTCACACATATAATCCTAACTACTCAGGAAGCTGAGATCAGGAGGATCACAGTTTGTATCCAGGTAGAGCACAAAAATTCATGAGACTATCTCAAAAGAAAAAGCTGGAGGTGATATTATGCTCTTCATCCCAACTACATAGAAGCATAAATAGGAGAATTGAGGTCCTGAGTCATCCAGGAAAAAGGAAAGATTCTATCTCAAAACTAACCAGAGCACACAAAAGCATAATGCCTATGTGCCTCTGATCATATAAAATTGTATTACTCAAATGAACTCGAGGAAATTAAAAAAGAGGTTTTTTCCTTTGTTGTTGTTTTTGTTTTCTCTCCCTTTTGTCTCATTTGTTCATTTATCTGTCTTTGGGAGAGTAGGGAGGGGGAACAAAAATGGACAAAGGGTGAACAAATGTATAGTGGTACTTCCTAGATGCTATGTTGAAAACGAACTATACAACTTGTAGATGGGGCTGAAGGAAAAAACTGGAAGAGAGGGAAGAAAGGGGTAAAATTGTCCAAAAAGAAATGTACTCATTCTTGGCTTATGTAACTGTAACTCTTCTGTAGATATATAGTTTTTTTTAAATGAATAACCATAGCAAAAAGGTCTAGAGGTATAGCTTAAGAAGCAAAGAGACTGCTTACCAAGCACAAGGTCTTGATTTCAAATTCTAGTGCCATCATAAAACAAAGCAACTAATCCTTGCAAATGGAACAAAGATACACTACTAGTATGTATGTATGTATATAAAAATGGATACAAATACACAGGGAAAATATCTTGACATTATTTAACTATATCAATAATGAATGTACTCTATGACTCTAAAACTCTCTCTCCTAGTTGACGGCAATCATTTACTTTATTACCTTAACTAATAACTAACATTTTTGTTTTTGCCTTTTCCCTCCTATACCACATTCAACCAAATAAGACATCGAGGGCTTCCTATTATGTGCAAGGGGACAAAACTGAATAGTATCTCTGTCCTAATTAAAGTTCACAATTTACTGGAGGCAAAGGAAACTTATATACGTAATTTAAATGGACTATTATGAGTGTAATAAGAGAAAAAAATGATGCTATTGGAACACATAAAATAGTAACACTGGTCTGAGGAAAATATTTTCTAGAAAGACATCAGACTAGGATCTACAGGACACATAGGAGTAAATCACCTGAATGAATATTAAAATATTCTAATCAATAAGAAGGGCACTAGTGGCTCACATCTGTAATCTTAGCTATTCGAGAGACTGAGATGTGAGGATCACAGTTCAAAGACAGCCTGAAAAGGAAAGTCCATGAAACTCTTATCTCCAATTAATCACCAGAAGAGTCAGAAGTAGAGCTGTGGCTCGAGTTGTAGACCACTAGCCTTGAGAGAAAAAAAAAAAAAACAGCTCAGGAATAATGCCCAGGCCCTGAGTTCAAGCCCCATTACCAGCACTTAGATTTTAAACAAATTAAATCAATAATCCAGGGTTAGATTGATCAAAATACATGGCAGTTATAAACTGCTTTGTTAAATGGTAACGCTTTTGTACAACTATTTAAAGATAATAAAAAGGAAAATATCTAACCCATCTCATTTTTTAGTTTTTATTTAAACCATTGTTCCCTTTTTTAAATCCCTTTTGTTACCTACTGTAAGTACACATTGTCACCAACCTACGAAAATTTCCTAACTAGTATATTCCTTCCAACAGTTTTCAAAGTGACAAGTCAAAAGTTCTGCTATCATTCCCTTATTTGTATCCATGAATCACTAGATAAAGCACAGAATGAAGATCCTACTCTCTTACATGAAATTAAAACCTCAATGATATGGTCCCTGTCTGTCTCATACTCTGCCTCTTCTCAATAATACAGCCTGCAGTTATCAACATATATCAACCTATTTCATATGCTTTTTGTCACTGACATACAGCAAATCCTCATTTTAGAAAAAAATGAAAAGTAACAGCAATAGCTACAATTTTAATGCACCTATTATATACAGGAACCTCGTTAGATATTGTACACACGTGGTCCTCTAATATTCACTACAACCCTGAAAGCTAGGTATTAATGGCCTTAATTTAGGAAAAAGAAAACTAAGGCTCAGCAAGAAGTAGGTAACTTGCCAAGATTATAAATCAATTAAGTAGCAGTTCACAGTGGATCCCATATCTATTAAATTTAAAAATTGTATTGTTAAAATATATCACACTTCCTCCTAAACTACTCTTAAATATTGTCTCTCTCTAAATATCAACACATCTTATTATTTATAAACTACTTTCCCCAAAGTGAACATCAATTAGAATTGTCTGGCTCTAATTGCATTAAGATGTGTTAAGCATTATTCTTGGGAGTACTAATCCAGTTCCCAAAACAGAGAAGTTAAAAAAAAAAAAACTAATGATGATTAATAGCCTATCACCCTAACGATATAATACCTCCAATCATCTGTCTAGACATGGAAACAAAAGATTTTGGTGTGTTTGGTTTGGTTTTGTGTTTTGTTTTGTTGGTACTTGTTCTGAACACAGGGCCTTAAACTTGCTGCTAATGCAAGCACTTTACCATTTGAGCCAAAAATTCCAAGCCAAAACATTCCAACATAAGGAAGGGCAGCAGCTCTTTCTTTTTTTGGTGGTACTAGAGTTTGAATTCTGGCCCTGCACCTGCAAAGGAGGTAGGTGTTCTACCACTTGGATCACATCTCCAGCCCCTATGAGATTGAAAATCACATTATTTCTTAATACTACTTATATCATACAAATTACAGCTTGCCTGAGAGTAGAATAAAAAGCATTCAAATTATAGTCATAACTGCTTCCAGGAGTCAAATGACACAAGAAAATCCACTTTGAATTAGGCAGTATATGCTTCTCAAATACCAAAAAATCAATATCCTACTTTTCATTTATTTATCACCTATCCCCTGCCATAACACAAAATGTGAGCAGACACACTATTAGCTAGGTATCAAACTAGGATCCTCCTGGTGATCTAGTCGACTGATATGATAGCCTTTTCTCCCTTGTAGTCCTGTCCTCAAAATAAAACATTTCTCAAGAAATTAAGAGCCAACAAAATTAAAAAGTCAAGTTAACAGCAGAAAAGCTAAACAACACTAATAACCTTAAACATCAAATGAAAGAGGAAAAGAAAAAAAGAACAGAAAAGGAGAACAGAAAATCAGCAAGTATTTGGTACCTACTACATACCAGGTACTGTATTAGTTATTTTCTTTCCTTATTTTTTATTTTTATTTTTGTTATTACAGTTACATAGGTCAGGTAAAGAGTTTATTTATCTATTTATTTATTTTTGGTCATGGGGCTTGAACTCTGTCCCTGGACACTGTCCCTCAGCTCTTCAGCTCAAGGCGAGCGCTCTACCACTTGAGCCACAGTGCCACTTCCGGTTTTCTGGTGGTTTGTTGGAGATAATAGTCTCATGGACTTTCCTGCCCAGGCTGGCCTTGAACCCTGATCCTCAGATCTCAGCCTCCTGAGTAGCTAGGATTACAGGCACGAGCCACCGGTACCAGGCCAAGAGTATATTTCTTTTTGAACAATTTTACCCCTTTCCTTGCTCTCAGTTTTTCCCTCCCATCCCATCCACAAATTGAATTTTCAACATAGTGTCCAGTGACTACCATGTGGATAGATGTTTTCTTACAAATCATTTAACAGTAGGTCATTAACACTGCTTGAATAGCTGACAAAAATATGATTTTATATATCAATCTTGCTAAAATTAGCCCTAAAAGGAAAAGTTACATGTAAAGAGAGTAAATATACTTCTTGTTCTTAAAATTATTTGAACCATTTTAATGGGATTTTCTATTAATCGCTAATAAGCCATGAAATTTTATATTTTCACCATGACCAACCCATGAAATTTACCAGCTTTCTTCATGATTCATACTAGGTCATAGTTATAATGTTTGGCATGCATTTTAGCTAGCTAACCATTGAAACTTCTCCCTTTGGACAGAATAAAAATCTGCCTATAATTAAAGCAGGAATTACTAACTACAAGTAGTTAAATTTTACAGCATAGTTTGACAGTTGCAAAGATAAGCCAGTAAAAAACCTGAGATGCTGTGTCTACCTGTACTTCCCACACATTTGAACAATACTGTGATATCTGTTAGCATCATAAAATCAATCTCAGATTAGGTAATGAAATATGCACCAGCCTTTTCCCAGAACCTTTGACAAATCACACACAATCCTAAATCTTCATAAATCACGATTAAAGACAAGTATATCATCACCAACACATATATCTTCCCAAGCCTGACCCAGAGACTAATGAGAAAAGGCCTAGACTATCTCATCTGACTAATTAATTCAAAATGTCTGCTGTTATTCAAATGTGAGGCTGGTATTATTTGAATAACACTTGACAGCAGCGCCTGAAGATATCATTTCTGATTTGTGAAGCTGCTGCTGCATAACTGATGATAGTTTATGAAAATGTTCCAATGAAACGGCTTTTCTTGGCACAACTGTGAAAGATTTGCCGAAGAGGTAGTTCAATTTTTTTGTCAGTAGTTGATGTTGCTAATGTTGTCAAATATTTCCAAAACACATAGTCTCTGGAATCTTTTTCCTTAAATATTCCCACAATAGCAGATTTCCCACCTTCCAAGTTTGATTTGCCTGAACACAAAGTTCCATCATAGAAGCCCTTTCTCTTTTACATTGATTTAAATAATTCTTTCCAGGATTCACATAGTCCCTCTAACATTTTAAAAGAATAAGAAAAATGAAGGGAAAAAAAAAAACTATGCTGGACTAAGAGCCTGGATTTGGAGGTCATTTTTTTTTCCTTTTATCCTTTCTTTTCAGAAAGATTAGACTGGAGGTATGGACCAGGTGGTGGAGGACCTACCTAACAAATGTGAGTTCTGAGTTCAAACCCCAGTACCATCAAAAAGTTGGGTGTAACTTTTTGATGACTGTACTCTCAGCTATACTGAAGGCAGAAATTGAAGTCTGAGGACAGCCTGGCAAAAAGTTTAACAGACTCCATCTACACAAAAAGAAACAAAGAAAAGCTTGGCATAAGGACATACACCTGTGATTTCAGCTAAGCAGTAGTGGTAAAGGAGAAAGCCTGCAGTCCAAGTCAGCTCAGACAAGAAAATCACAATCCTCTATGAACAGTATCTAAAGTATAAAAGGTTAGGTACATGGTCAAAGAAGAGCATCTGCCTAGCAAGCAAGAAGCCTTGAATTCGATCCCTAGTATTGCCAAAAAGAAAAATAAAAACCATAAAAATACTTTATGGCAATTAAAATACTTTTCATAAAAAAATGAAAATGTTTTTAAAGCCTTAATACTATTTCCAACCCTTTCCAAAATATAGTACAGCTCTTTAATCAAAATAATTAATGAGACTGAGAATCTCAGATCAGCATTGTGTTCTGACCCACATTTTACTTGGGAGTTGTTTTTTCTTTTCCAGCAACTTATACTATGCATGGCAATGCCAAACCTACCACTGCCAGATCTTTCAACTTTGAGATCTCAATATTATTTCTTTTTTGAATTTTGCCATTACCAGGCCTTAAACTCAGTCCTGGCTTGGCATGCTTGCACATGGCTGGCACTTACCACTTGAGCCACACCACTAGCATGACTTCTTGCTGGTTATTTTGGAGATGGAGTCACAAACTTTTCTGCCCAGACTGGCTTCCAATCAAGGTCCTTCAGGATTACCCACACCATTTACTGTTATTCTTTTAACTCGAAGTTTCCTTCCCTGATATTCTGGTAAAGGACAAAAGGACTGACTTCAGAGATAATTTAAAATAGTCTGCAATGTATATCTCCAAACATCTTGATACACTCTTCCTTGACACATCCACTTGTTCCTAACAAGCCTTCATTTACAAGATTCTCCACTTCTACACATTACATTTTCCAACGCTGCAAAGCATTATGCTTAGCTAATGTGATGACAGAAAGCACAACCACAATCAGTTTAAGAACAAATTCAAACAAATAGATATAGGCAAATAGCAATCACAATATTTTTTTTTTTGCATATGTGGTGCTGAGGAATCGAACCCAGGGCCTCAGGCATGCAAGGCAAGCGCTCTACCACTGAGCCAACTTCCCAGCCCCCACAATATTTTTTAAAAATCAAAGAACTATAAAATATTAGGAGACATTAGAAATCTACAGCACCTTTATTTTCTAAATAATCACTTTAGTGCCTTGCCCAGGCACCTCAGGAAGCTTAAACTATTTCTGCTTGGAAAACTGTGACTCAACAAAAGTCCATTTGTTGATCTTTCCTTTTTTCTTTTTTTTATTTTATTGTCAAGGTGATGTACAGAGGGGTTACAGTTACTTAAGTAAGGTAGTGGTTACATTTCTTGTCTGACTTGTTACCCCTTCCCTCATTTTCCTTTTTTTTTTATGTGTGCAGCCAAGATTGATTACAGGATCCACTTTCTAACAACAAAAGCTGTTTTATAGTTGCAGAATATTCAGCAAAAGTTCACATTTACGTAGGCGCATAACAAATACCCCAAAGGGATAACAATAATGACTTGAAAATACATTCTATTGCCTTCAGAATCAGTATACTGAAAACCTGTTTCTTTTCTGGTAACCTTTCCATATAGGTGAACCAGATGCAGATGAAATAATGGTCTCAGAGTAAATTGTATATGTATTTCATTTTATGTAGACTTGTAGTTCTCCAGTGCTGGAAATGTAGCTCAGTTACACAGCACTTGCCTGGCTGGCAACTTGTAGTTGTCAAAGGATGCATATGAACTCTTTCACAAGCTCACAAACTCAAAATTAATTTTACAATTCTAAGAAAGTGACTTTTCACAAAACTGACACTGACATTGGTGGTGCACAAAACAAAAGTGGACAAAATAGCTGGTGTCTTAGCATGAAGCAAAACAATGACACCACACTGTACTACCAGTGAAAGTATTCTTTATTAGCATCAGGTATTGCAAAAACATCCTTGATGAAACAGTAAAAATCATTCATTTAATTGTACCTTGAGTAAATGTCTTTTTAATATTCTCTGTGACAAACAGGAATTCTGCACAATCATTTTTTCTACATACCAAATACAAAGAAAAGCACTTGCACAATTGTGAGTTGCAGACTGAATGGAATGACTGACAAACTATACCATCTCCACTGAGATATTCTGCAAAATTTTTTCCAAAAAGAAACCAAATAGAACTGCTAATTCAAAGGAAACTGTTTTGGTGCCAATGATAAACACAAACATTAAAGCAAAAATTAGAATTTTTAAATACTTGGGTCAATCACTGTAACAACTTCCTTTTACTTCAAAGTTGTTCTAGGAAGCCAGGCGCAGAGCTCATGCCTGTAATACTAGCTACTCTGAGGATCACTGTTCAAAGACACCCAGGGCAGGAAAGTCCGGGGAGACTCTAATCTCCAATTAACCACCAGAAAAACAGAAGTGGCGCTGTAGCTCAGTGGTACAGCACTCACCTTGAACTGAACTTGACAGGGCCCAGGGACAGAGTTCAAGCCTCATGACCAACCAAAACAGAACTCAGGATTTTACATCTGCTACTAAGGTGTGAGACCCTGGGTTCAATCATGAGCACCACAATAAATTTTTTAAACTTTTTATGGTGAGTTTGGTAATAGTTTGAACAATATAACTTTTTGATACAGTGTAAAACATGTTAACATTTGAAGAATGAGTCACGAGTAAGCCACTATTTTCCAAATGAATATGAGATGTTACAAAATCATGCATGAGTAGAAAAGCCACTCAATGTACAAATTTCACCCAAGATTTTAATGAAACAAAATAGAAAAAGGTCAGTGTTAGCCTTCAGATTCCACAGTTACCTAACCTTTAGGAAACTACTACTTGTCAAATTTTGGTGCAGCATCAACAGAGAACATCCACAGCGTTCTCAAAAGACCATTAAACTACCCTTCATATTTCCAATTATGTACCTGTGTTCAGATATTTGCTCATATACATCAACCATCCAAACACAGACTGAACATAGAAGCAGATGTGAAAATCCAGCTGTCTTCTATTAAGCCTAACATTAAAGAGATTTGCCAAAATGTAAAACAATGCCACTCTTTTCCCCATTTTGTTCTGATTTATTATTTCAGAAAAAATATTCTTTAGGATAATATACAACAAGCTGATAACTTTAAGAATGTTACTTAAGCTAGCAAGTAATGAGTTTAACATCATAATTAACTTGAACTTTAAACTCAATTTCCAATGTAGTAAATACTGATATTTAAACCCACAAAAAGTATGTTAAGAATGCAAAGAAGGGAGTGGCGCCGTGGTTCAAGTGGTAAAGCGCTAGCCTTGAGCACAAAAAGGTTCAGGGACAGAGCCCAGGCACTCAGTTCAAGCCCCTGGACTGGCCCAAAAATGCAGGGAGGGAGGGAGGAAGGGAGGAAAAGGAGAGAAGGAAAAACAAACAGAACAAAATTCAAAAGGAGTTGGGAATGTGGCTTAGTGGTAGAGTGCTTGCCTAGCATTCAGGATGTTCCGGGGTCCATTCCTCAGAAAAAGCAAGTATCTCTGTGGCTCAAGTAGTAGAGTGCAAGTCTTGAGCAAAAGAAGCTCAGGGATGGGGCTGGGAAGGTGGCTCAGTGGTAGAGCGTTTGCCTTGCATGCATGAGGCCCTGGGTTCGATTCCTCAGCACCACATAAGAAAAAAGAAAAAAGCTGGACAAGGATACAGAAAACTAAAACAAAGAAGGAAGGAAGGAAGGAAAGAGAGAGGAGAAGGAGGGAGAGAGGGAAAGAAAGAAAGAAAGGAAGAAAGAAAGGAAGAAAGAAAGAAAGGAAGAAAGAAAGGAAGAAAGAAAGGAAGAAAGAAAGGAAGAAAGAAAGGAAGAAAGAAAGGAAGAAAGAAAGGAAGAGAAATGTTGGGGTTGGGAAGGTAGCTCAATGGTAGAGTGCTTGCCTAGCATGCATGAAGCCCTGGGTTCGATTCCTCAGTACCACATACACAGAAAAAGCTGGAAGTGAGGCTGTGGCTCAGGCGGTAGAGTGCTAGCTTTGAGCAAGAGAGGCTCAGGGAAAGTGCCCAGGATCTGAGAAAAAGCTGGAAGTGAGGCTGTGGCTCAGGCGGTAGAGTGCTAGCTTTGAGCAAGAGAGGCTCAGGGAAAGTGCCCAGGATCTGAGTTCAAGCCTCAGGACTGGCCAAAAAAAAAGGTACTTCAATAATTCATGTCTTAAATTTCAGACTTCCCCTTTCAAATGCTTCCATTTTCTTTCTCAAATCCTACAAGCCTAAGTCTCATTGCTACTTTGCTTCTCCCTTTCATGCAAGTGTTCTTTTTTTTCCTGATTCTTTCTCCTCATACAGTCAAACATTCTCTAGGTTCTGAAACTACAGGTGCTGTGAATATGAGTACAACATCAATAAGAAAATAAATCCAGGACTGGGAAGGTAGCTCAGTGGTAGAGTGCTTGCCTTGCATGCATGAGACCCTGGGTTCAATTCCTCAGACTACATAAGCAGAAAAAAACGGAAGTGGCGCTGTAGCTTAAGTGGTGGAGCACTAGCCCTGAGCTGAACAACTGAGGGACAGTACCCAGGCCGAGTTCAGGACCCATGACCAACAAAAAGAAAAAGAAGAAGAAATCCATTAGACTTCCAAGTACCAAGCAGATAAGAGTTGCACATTGCAACAAAATATAGTTTTAAAAGGAAAAAAAAAGTCTACCTGTACCAAGCTGCTATTAACCTGAAGTTCAGAATCTCCAAGGTGTCTATGAACTCCCTGAAACTATATTCAAACTTTTATTAGTACACGTATTTTTCTAGAATAGGCAGTGAATCATTGTTTTCATTACACTGACATAAAAAGAACAAATTTAAAGAGTCCCTGATCTGCAGTGTTCTAACCTACTACTAGAGATACTTGTGTATGGTCACAGGGGAGGACTGTGTATGTGCCAGTATGGGCACTTGAATACAAGGCTTGGACACACTCTTTTAGCTTCTTTATTCAAGACTAGCCCTCAACTACTTAAATCATGCCTCTACACTTCTACTTCAGGCTTTTTGCTGTTTAACTGGAAATAAGAATCTTATAGACATTTCTGTCTGGGCTCGCTTCAAATCATGATCCTTACAAATCAAGACTCCTGAGTAGCTAGGATCATAGGAATATATCACTAGAACCCAGCTTCCTTTTACTGGATTTCATGAAATTAAATACCTGGCAATAAATTTCATACTATCAGTTGAGATTTAGACATATACCTAAACCAGAACTCATCATTCAGCAATCATCAAATTTACTAGTCACTTGTACACAATTCCAATGGTTCTTTCCCACAAATATCTAGTTTTCTTTTTCCAGTCTCAAATTGCTCTACAGGTTATAATAAATAAAGCAAGGAAATATGAAATATGGTTTCCCATGTCTTTTCACCTGATATGCAACAAATTAGTGGCTGACTCAAAGTAGGAAGTAAACTGTTCAACAAGAGGTATAATGCAGGTAAGTTATATAATCAGCATTAAGGTCAAAAGAACAAAAACTACAACAATTAAGTAAATGAGACCTTATTACTACATTCACTGTTCCTGACCAAGCTACATTTAAAATTAGCATCAATTAAGTAACCCATAATCATAGTGCTTTTTTATTTAACTAATCCTCAGTTAACTTAGGACTCTACAGATCTATATGACCAACCTGTTACCTTTGAAGATAATTATTTAATTTAGCATCAACTTAAACAGGAATTTCCGTAACTTATAGATAGAAAAGTCAACTATGAAGTTCTACAGTGTAAAATGAATATAAATCAATCATTATGACAGATGAACTTATTTGAGAGTCAAAATGAACAAAACATTCTGTGTCAGCAAAATGTCTCCTGTCAAAATCTATTCTTTAAGCTTTCACTATAATGTACTAAAACAAATGTCCTTCCTAATTCTATAGAGAAATCTGTTAAGTCATATTTCAAAATTTCTGTTCAGAAACACAAATATTTCCTAGTGTAAGACAGACTGCTTACTACATAATACTTAGCTTAAAGTTAAATTTTTAAAGGTGAATATTCAATTCTGAGCATGTTATCAGTTTTCAACATATATTTTCTCTTTTTAGATTATCATTAATGATAGCAAGGGGAGCAGTAATACATATAAATTACTTTTACAAATAATTTACATATAAATTACTTCAGATTCAGGTAAGCAGCAATGACAGTTTTCTCAAAAATACTGCAGTTGCTATAATTAAGATAAATTTCTATATAAAGGATTAAAAGAATGTAACACAGATTTAATGTGTTCACTAGATACATATCAGATAATACATGAAGGCATTCCTGTACTTATTTTAAAATAAAATAAGCACATTCTGTATGCTAAAAACATACAGAGAGGAGATAAGATAGACTAGCAGACAGACAGAGCCTGCCCTCCAAACGCTTAGTTTCCTAGAGAATGGAGGGAGCGAGAGTTCTTTCCTTCCTGAATCTTTGTAGCATACCACCTTCAGAATTAACTTAGGCCAACTTTAATGATGAACTTTAATGTCTCAGAAAATATCAAGATAAACTAGTTGTAATAAGAATAAGCCCTTCAGAACAGAATAAGTGGAATAACCTCTTATTCTATTAAATCATATTTAATATGCTTTTGTCTTATAAAGATAAATTGATTTGTCAAAGCTTGTTATCTCAACACAAACTCTAGATTTATGACTTTGAACACCCCATGTTACTTGGAAGCCTAAAAATATAAAAAGGAAAGATAGCTAGTAACGACACCATAAAAGACCCAAGTTTTAAAGAGACATATTTTTCACGTGTGCCTGTAAGAGACCTGCAATATAAATATAAAAAACATTCTGAACACAAGACAGAACTGGGACTATTTGTACCCATTTCCCTTCAACAAGTTTTCTACCCTTAAATGTTGGATATTATTACAAGAGCAAGAGTGAGGGAGTCAACAGAATGCAGTTATCTGTTTGAGTGACTAGCTCATTTGAGACAGGGTCTTACTATATAACCCAGACTGGCCTTAAAACTCTTGATCCTACTGCCTCAGTCTATAGGCATATTTCAGCACAAATGACAAATTTTTTTCTTTAGATAATTAAAAACTGTAGAATTTGGAGTAGTCATTAAAGCACCATGTCTAAGAAACTCGGCAGGGCTTTGCATTGATGGTTCAGGCTATAATCCTAGCCACTCAGGAGACTGAAATCTGAGGATAGCATTTTGAAGCGAGCCTGGGAGCAAAGTCCATAAGAACCTAACTCCAAGTAATCAGCAAAATGCTAAACCAGAGGTGTGGTTCAAGTGGTATGAGTGTCAGTCAGGAGTGAAAAAGCAAGAGATAAAACAAGGCCTTGAGTTCAAATCTGAATACAGGCACAATGAAAAATAAAAAGAAACTTAACAAAGATAATCAAATATACCTATTAATGAAAAGAAAGGAATAGTGACTTTTTGGCAATTGTCTTTGAACTGTATTATATCCTAATTGAGTTCTTAAAATAAAAAGCAGACAATATCATCAAAACTGTCCCTAAAAAACAAACATTTGCAAAGAATTAGAAAATGCAACTCTAAGAGATAATTTAAAACTATAATATCCTAAGGTCCTAGGAACCTAAGAGAAATGTACAGTATATTTCTAAGTAAAAATAGAAACTTTTTGCAAAAACAATATTTTTCTTATAGCACGTAGTTTCCCCAGAAAGCTGATTAACTCTTTATTCTTGCTTTGTGCCTTAAGACATAATCTGCTTTTATTCTTTAGCAAAATATGAACCAGTTACTAGGCTGACAATGCCAAGAACCATGACAAAATGGATTATTAATGAGAAACTGAACTCCAGAACTCTATTAATTTATGTCTTCCTGTCGGATCCAAAAGATATATCAGCTTTCTCACTCAAAAGAAAAAAATGCCAACACTGTACTTTGTTTTAAAGTTCTCTACAGATGAAGAATTCATTATCCAAAGTACAGTTCTGTTATTTCAGGCTTTCTTGTAGAATAAAGAATCTTTATCAAATGGCTAAGAAAGCTGCTGACAAGTGCAAGTACCTTGCAAAATATATTTATGTCAAATATTCACTGAGAAAATCCTGAGGGGAGGGGGTGGAAAAAATGGTGAGAAACCCTGTAACATCCCTGGTCTACCCTGTCCTTGCAGTCTTTAGAACACTGAAGCCCTTTTGATTCCAGTTATAACATGATAAGCATATTTGTGGGCTTTTTTAATTCCTAATTACACTAATTATTCTGACATGAGGGGAAATGATCTAACAAGTGAAGAGAAGAATGTGTTATTTCTTTAGCATAAACAATAATGTTTAAATGGCATAAAATATCCTCTTAAGCTTCTCTAAAGAAAAAAAACTAATCTATGCTTATCATAATATTTATGAAATAAAAAAACAGAGAGAAAAAAATTGCAATAATGTACTCTGTGTGACCTCTGCTTTCTACCGAGAATGAAAACAGCCTTTTGCTTTTCAATCCCCATCAAAGTGTAGTAAAAGGAGGGACGGCATTCCCGTGCTCACTGCCATTAATCATTGCTTTCTTCAAGCAAGTGCGTATTAATTTCTGTCATCCCAAACATCATCGAGTATTGTTACAGCACCGTTCACTCCTCATTCACCACCAGTTGTTACCAGTTTCCCTACACTGAGCAGAGACAGGGTGAATCGTGTGGATTTCAGTGTTAGAGGCCTTTATCCCTGGGGTGCTGACACCAATTAAGCCATTTCAAGAAGAAATGAGAACAGGCCCAGCCCTTCCATGTAACAAGAGCTTGCACCTAGCTTTGGCAGGTTGCCATTTTCTCTGGCTTCACACTATAGAAATACTCTTCTCCACATCCTTGTGAATGATTCAGACGTTTACATGCAATCAGTAACAGTATCTTTTTGTTCACTTCTACAGGTCCAAACTTAATGCCCAACAACACAACCTCATACAAAAGATGCTGATAATATAGATGGAAGGAAGAATGCTACTATTACAGAATCATTAAATTCAGGTTAGAAAATGTAAGAATATATTCCCTTTAATCCTATAACAAAATTTTAAGGGACATTTCAAACAAAAATCAGACTGCAAAAGCTATTGCTTTTCTCAAACTAGGTTAACAGAAGATAAAATACTTTATATTCTACAGGCAAAATTTCAGCAGTGTATTTGCTGAGAGACTTCATATATACAAAAACATAAACAGGCTACTTCCAGTATAAATAGTACAGTTTGTGTCCAGTTTAAAGAATCTTCTTACCAAACTATATTGGCATTTGCTTTTTCTGTTTTGAGTCTTTTGGTCAGGCACTGAAGACTATGCATTATAAAAGGTTACTAAGCCCAACAACAGCAACAACAACAACAACAAAAAAAGAGAATTTAATTAATATTATTTTTGCGTCACTAAATATAGAGATCCATCAAACCCCTTCACAATATTGTTGATTTTTTTGACTGCTTTAGATCTAATCATTCTCCTTGTTTTAGACATTTACATCTGCTTTTAAGTTTTTATGGTTGCCTGTTGGCAGGCAGCAAAGTGGAGCTGTCGATGCTACTGCAGAATAATGCAAGGTTTGTTATGAATTAAATATTAGAAACCTTAACACAGCGGCCAATAAGAATTATTTGCCTTATTAAAGCAGCAGAAGACGCTGATTAAATTTTCATTGCATTGCAGTCTTTTTCCCATTTCTGCTTTCAATTCATCATTCTAATGTATGAAAGGCTTGCCGAATAATGGCAGGGGGACTTAATTTCTAGAATGCAAATATAGCAAAGAAAATACCATAAATACCCTCCCAGAAAACATTAAACAGTCAGTTCTAATTAAGTGAATACTAACTAAGTAAATATTCTCTTAAAGGGAAAAAAATAACTCAAATGTCAAGAATTCAAGAAAGAAAGCATAATTACCTATATTACAAATTTATACAGATATACATGGTGGGTAGACTGCATTTTTTTGTAAACTACTTTTTGGCAATCCTTCGCAGGACTCACAACACTTGGAAGAAAGGGGATACAGTCATGATTCTGCTCAGCTTTGATGTTTCTAAAATTTTAATAATTTTTAAAAGAAAAAACTGACAAGAAGGATTAATAAAACTGTGCATAAAGTAGCACTCAGCCAGAATAGTAACTAGCATTTCTGAATTCTTATGTTTTAAATTTACAACGTTTGCTATTACAAATGTATTTAGGAAATAAACTGCCCCTGCAAAAATACCGTAATCGCTTGTCCTATACTGAAGGTTGTTCACGTTTCTGCCTTAATGTGAGGAAGAAAATGAACTTCAAGTATCCATTTCCCCTAGAGAAAATCTCTTCCTTGAAACTCTGCAACTAATGAAATGGGGATCTATAAATAGCAGCATCATTACCATGAGAGCCTCTGCTTGGTACCAGTCTCTGCAGCTGACCCTCTTTATACTAATAACTACCAGACTTCAGTCTCATTCCTCTGTACAGTGATCAATATTGGGACAGTTAAATATGTGATAGAAATCTAACCCTCAGAAATGATTTTTACTTAACAAGTTTCCTAAAAACATGCAGGCTTCCTGAACTTACTGTCTTTCAGCCCAGACTTTACTAGAAAGGAGAAAATTTTGGTTATTGTTTTGGCTTTTTTTATTATAATCATTATTAACTGAGATGAGTGAGGCTCTGAAGCTTTTTCTCTAATGCTATAGAGACATGCATCATGACAAGACAAAAGCCATAATACACCTGAAATGCTCCCTGCTGAATCTCTCTCGATGAACCTCATTAAAATGGTTACTCTATTCCAAATATTATCCACTGAAGCATTACTGTAGTAAACTCTTGCTTGAATTGCTGAATATAGTGATGGATAAAAATCAGTGAGCATTTAATCAGTAAAATGTAATGATTTGGAACAACATTTTACTCTTATTCAAAATACAATATTTTCAAATGTGATAGATCACTCTAAAAAGTTAACCAATATTTAATATCACCATTGGCTATAAATTTGACCATAATAAACACAGCTAAAGGATTGTAGGAAGAAAAAAACTATTTACCAGATGTCTATAGAATACACTACTGCTGTGTATAATTCATTGACAGTGAGCTATTTATATGACACTTCATTAAGGTAAATATTCTGTAAATTTGTGTCTCCTACATATAAAGAGCTCAGTTGTTTGCTAATTTCATATCTCTTGAAATAAATGATAAAATATTCCAGTGGGTGAATGAGTTTTATTCTCTGACAAAATTATTGATGAGAACATATCATAAATGGCACTTCTTCCATATACACGTCATAAGAAAATGTAAAATATTGGTACAGCTGCACATGTAGAACATTAGCTTTTTAAATGAAAATATAACATTTCTACATTAAGCACAATGTGGCTTAATCAAGAAAATATATGTGAATTCAAAGGTGACATCAAATTTCACACATGCTTAACTTCATATTCAGTGTACTTGTAGGTACTATACGCACAAAAAAACGTAATTAGCCTAATTTAAACACAAAAGGCCTGGTTCATTTTGGCACAAGCTGATATACATATGTGCAATCATGCTC
>NW_012267271.1:2567829-2577829 GCF_000151885.1 Dipodomys ordii | reverse complement strand
TAAATATTTCCTTTATTAAAACAATACTGATGGGGGAGAAGTGTAGTTCAGTGGTTGATCACTTGCATACCATACAAAAAAGTACTAGGTTCCATCCCAAGTATGGTGGGAAGGTTTTAAATTGTGGTAAATTAAAATTGGTGCACATAATAACATTGACAAAATAGAATTTATCCTTATTCCATCACTTTGCTCTCAGATATTTTTTATACTTCATTTCAGCCAAAAGGTCAAGAAGAAAGATGTAAGTTCCTAAAGATATTCTCAGTATCACACTGCTCTAACAAGTGGTAAGAAAAAGGAAATTCAAGAATAGTTAAAAGAATTTCCTCATTTTTTTTCCTCTACTTATTCCAACAAAGAAATATGATGAGGAAAACTGGAAGGTTCTCACTTATTTGAATAACAAGTGAAAACCTAAAAATATCCTCACTGTATGTTATTACCAACTGTATCACTGGATTTTATAGTGACAGCCCTGTGCTATAATTTCTGAGAAAACCTCTACATAAAGCTCCATAAACCCAACCATTCCTGTAATGTATCGCCTTATCTAGCACACAATCATTTCAAACACAACTTTTCATGTTAGTATAATTTGTTCAAAAATGGTAATAAATACATCCATGATGCCAAAGAAATCATTGCACAATCTATTGTAACTTGTTCTTAGCAGTGCTGACAGTTAATCCTAGACCCAAGATCCAGTGTTAAAGAAAAATATTTCAATATTACTTAGTTTAATTAAAGATATTCATTATACACATGCCTTTTAATGGACTAACACTTCCAATCAACATTATAAATAATGTTGCAGAGTAATGTCTGTGAACAATTATCACAAAACTAAAACATGGATGGCTGTCAGTTGGTGGCAGAGTTCTTGCTTTCATAATAAATATAAAATCAATTTCCTGCTCTAGTTCCTATTCCAAGTTGAAAATGATATATCTGACTATGAATTCCAACTACCTTACTCCATAGGTGCTTTTTTTTTTTTTTAAGAAAGGGGGGAGGTGAGGAAAGCAAGAAAAACAAAACTTATGAGACTGACTAGGTCAGTTCTTCCTTTGAGAATGCCTGGATAACAAAAATAAGATGTACACAAGCTTGCCATTTACTTAATTTTTTTTAACGTAACATCAAATGTCGTCCAATTATTTTAGAAGTCCTTCCCAATGATTCTTACTTGCAAGGTATAATACAACTGAAATCCTGTAGAAATCTTCTGCTTAATAATAATAAGCAATTTCCAAAATTTTGTTACCATTTCAATCAAAAATAACTTCATGTGATAAATGAAATTTTGCAACTAATCAGATGATGAAGATTCATTTATTCAGGGACTCCACAAAGGGAATGAGAATTTAAAGTAAAAATATTTCAATTAGGATAAAAAGTAGCTTATGTGTAGAGATAACAAGTTGTATTCTCAGCAAAATGTAATCAGGATTTTTGTCTCAAGAGAGGTTCTCATCATCCTCCTCTGTATATCCATATTCCTAACTTTCATTAACCCTACCGGGCATCACACATACACCCAGGCAAACTGAGGAGATGCCAGCCTCTGCAGTGTGCATGCATGGCAGCTGTGGTGACTAAATAATCCATATGGCTCTGAGGAGAAGTTATAGTTTATTGGGTCTAGAGTCATAGCTACAGTGGTGGAATCCAGTCACTAGAACCAAGCCTCAATATCAATGCTATCCAATAACTCTCCTATCTAACCAACCATATCTAAAAACTTATAATTTAGCAAAGATATCAATGTTTTATGCAGGTAGAAATTTTGTTTGAGGAAACCTAATCCTTTCATAGGTTCAGAGGAGTTCTGTTTCCTCTTCTTCCCCACATCCACCCCGGTATCACTCATCTACTTCCTTACAAAATATAGAAAACCAACTAGAACTATAAAAAAAAAAAATCAAGTCTTAATTTGAACTATAGGTCAGTAAAGCCATTTCCAATATAAAATCAAATAATACAGTAATCTTACATATCAGATACATGCTAAAATATAAATTCTACAAGTTATGTAAAGGTCAAAGTTTAATTTACCACTAATTTTAACTTGTTCAGATTTTATGGATTCAAGTCAGAATTTTAATGGTCATTTAATATAGCTTTGTGAAGCACAAATTCAATGTCTTCCTTCCTAAGTAAACGAAGCATTCTTATGCAGTTAAGTTTAATGATGGCACTGGTGTACAAGTCTAAACACACAAGTTTGTATGGCCAAAAAGAATTCAGGGATAAAGGTTCAATAGGTATAGTGCTAAAATTACTTTTTCCAAAAGAGAACAAAGGACATAAAATTCTTAATATTTATTTTCACATAGTGTACAATGAAAACTTTATATTCTGTAGTATTACATTTAAATAACTATATGAGAGAAAAATAATAATCTACCAATGTTCTAGAAGCTACTCTAAACCTTTCCATCAATTTTATTTATATGCAAAAGCAAGAGAAACTAAAAAAAAAAAAAAAACAAAGCTCCTCCTGATGCTAAAGCTCTCAATTTACTGACAGGCAAATGGCTTCATGCTGCCACTTAATCTCATTTCTTGCATAATGCCCTCTAATTAGCATATCAAAGTGAATTAATACTTCTAGGGCATTAGCAATGGGGAAATCTGCTCCAGGCTCACAATAGCAGTTAAGAGAGAGCCAAGAAATCCTCAAAAACACCACAAACCACTTTGCATTGCAAAACTGTTCAATTTATTTATCCTCTCTCTCTAAACACTCTTACCGCACACTGTTTTACTACTGCTCACCAAACAAAATGATAATTGCCAAAGTTACCAGCATCTGTAATGCCTGTTTAGAATCTTAATTTAGATTATGTTGCAGATAATTTCTATATGCAACCATTTGTTCTATTATAAATGCTAAGATAGAAACAGTGGAAATGTTGACATTCTCAATTAGTTAATTTGAATTTGAAATAAAATTTTATGGGATTTTAAAATTTATGAATTTTTTAATGTAAAAAGCCACCTGCTGGACGCTGATGCCTTAGAAATATGCTGTGCAAACTGATGTACCACATAAAACAAAACCAAAAACACTATCGTTCTGACATATGTTGAATCTACCAAATAATGATCTAAACATTGTAAGGAATCACTAACATTAAAAGGATTACATTATATACCAAGTCCTCTTAATATGATCACACAAAAAGGGTTTTATTTAAATGAAACAGCTTATCATGTTTGAAGCACTTAAGCTGAAAGAAAACAGTACAAAAGTTTAAAGAAGTATTTTTATCCATAATTACTTTGTTTTCAGTACTCATCTGTTACTATCATGTAGATATAATCAGTCTAAAAATAATACTAAAGCAATTATACTTCCCACTAAAAACCACAAACTACATATATAAAATGTCTATGAAGCAAATAGAGGGTTCTGGTTGCAATTTTGACTATAAAGACAATCTGTGAAATCACCTATTTAAGATTAATGAAAATTATTTTCTAATGTGTTGTCCAGAGGTGTGAAAACATGGTACATTTTTCAAGTGGTTCATTGGAGCCACTTAATTTACTGAATATAATAAATATTATCACCTAGCTGTGATATCAATTTATTTGATTAACTTGAATATCTCTGTAAAAAACCTATGATAACCAAACTTAAAAAAACTGTGATCCATTTAAACTATGTGGTAATGTAAATGATTTACTCTCTTTACAGTTTCAGACTCAAAAAGCCAACTAAAGTTCTTGAAAAGGTCAACAGGAAAAAGGGAACTGTATAAGGCTGGTTGGTCAGTTACTACCTAAATCATATTGATCATGCTCAAATGGCTAAAACAGGAGGCAGCTGAGAAAACAAAACATTATTCTCATTGTCAATAATAAAACAATAAATATCTAAAAGTTGCTAACACATATGCAAATAGAGAAAAGATAGCTTAAATTCTTATTTGACTCGATGTGTTAGTGATGAAGTGACAATATATATTCTGAATAGATACCTTATGACATGAGTATAGTAAGCAATAACTCAGGGTGTGGTTCATGAAATGCAGTTTCCATTATTATGGCCCCACATAAGGTAATTTCAACTAATACTATGTACCAACATACAATAAGATGTGCATTTAAAATGTTGCCTTGGAATTAGCCTTTTATAAAATTTAAAAACTGAAACCTAAAACTAGGCTATGAATGTAGCTCAGTGGTAGATCGCTTGCCTAGATAGCAGGTACAGGATTCTGGGTTCAATTCTCAGCCCTAAAATAAAAATAAATAAATTTTAAAAAATAAAAACACCTAAGATTTCAAGCAAAATGATTAAAAGTTTCATGGTATGAAAAAAATGTAGTTATATAAAATTTAGTGAAGTCCCAAATGAAATGGCAAAACTTACAAATTTATTTAAAAAATGAGGCCCACTAAAACTAAGGCACAAAAAATTATTGCACAGATCAAGTTAGCATTGACCAAAAGATTCAATATATTTTTATTGGAAGAAAAAAAACAACAGAGCTAAAAACAGCCCCACAGTATAAACACAGTATCTACATGATACTTTATATCACAAGGTTAAACTAGCTTGATGATGACATTTTTCTTCCATGTTTTAAAATTGTATATATATTTTAAGGTTGGGAAAGAATAAAAAAAGTTAGAAAAATACCATTGTGTTACAGTCTCCCTCAAAACCACCTACAAAAGTTCTTGTGAGCTATAAAAATCCATAGGATATAAATAAAATATTCTTAAATTGCTTTAAGGAAAATATGTTGATAAAGCAATATAATTTATGACATTTCTAATATACAATGACTTTCTATTTCTCGTTTAATCATTTACTATTTCCTATGTAAACAAACTATAACATATGTCAGAAATTGACATAAAATTTGAAACTTTAAATGCCCATTAAAACTTGTTTCACAATAATTCTGGGAGTAGGAATGATTGAGAAAACAAATTCAGAAAAATTGAGAAAACAAAATCAGCCAATTGTTGCTATTACTGAAGTGAGTAATGAGTTCAAGTGGAGAGAAGCACTACAATTCCATTTTTCTACATGTATTTATGTTGGAAGTTGTCCATAATAAAGATCTTAAACTAGAAAATAGATTCATAAAAACAGAATGAGTCCTGTGAAACAATGTAGTTGTTTTCCAAACTTTGTAACAGATCATTATTAGATTACATACAATGTGAGACCAACTTAGAATACACAATACATGTAATAATTCATAGATAATAAATTTTACCCTTTTTGATAAATTTTCATTTGATAGAATTCTTTTTAAATTTCATTTTAGAAAATAAAAGAATTATACAGCACTATGGAAAGAAAACAGTGACAATTTTTAAATGAACAGAAGATTCTGATGAAGGATAAAAATTAAATAGAGGTGCTGACTGAATGCACTATCCTCTCCCTCTGAAAGCTAGTCACTTAGAATAATAAAGATAAAAGATTGGGTCTCATATCACCTACCGAATGCATACAAAAATTCATGTATAAGCTACATTCCTGACCTAGTTTTGAAATCTAAAATTCTTATGACTCTAAGGAAGATTACTTTAAAAGTAAAGCATTTTTAATAGTCATTCTCTTCTTTTCCTTAAACATAAAAAATACTTCAGCCCAACCAGTCAAGCAGGCCTTTCTCTTCCCCTGCGGACACCTCCTGCAGTAGAGAAGTTCATTAAGTTTTATGATCTTCCCAAGTCAGTCCTGCTTATAAGCCTCACAAAGGCTACAAATCTGGCAAACCATCATGTATGCCATTAGACATTACTAGTAAATGAATGCTATTTAGGGTTTGTGGTGGCAATAAATCAGAGTTTGGTTGGCAGCTATCAACATTGAGTATTTTAACCTACCATTTAAAAAGGAAAAAGGCTTTGTTGATTTTTTCCCCAATATCTAATGTCTTTCTAGAATACTGTAATTCAGATTACATACTAATATTAGATTTTCATCAAGAACAGAGGATTTTGCTTGACAAGCAGATTTTCTTCTTTGAAACACTCATAATTAAGGACTTTGAAAAGACAGATTTTTGAGGATGGCATATTTCACAAAAGAAAGCAGACTGACAAGAGTAAGGTGGCCAAGAAAAATAAATAAACAGATAAGAGCAGAGACTTCCTGGCATTAAGGATAATTATTAAGAAACAACTATGCTGAATGGTAGCACCTTTGTACAACTAAAGATAATAAAAACATAATTTTTAAAAAATAGCTAATAAAATATGGCTTTAAAAATAGCATGAGAAAAATAATAACATATCAACAAATATCTCATTGGCTGCTTACCTAGTTTAAAAGCCTATACCTTTCCAATTGTTTTCAACATATATGTCAAAACTCAACGAAAGACATTTCTGCCCAAAAATAACTGGACGACAAATTTTACAAATACATTTTCAAGAAAAAGTAGCATCTTATAGTAAAGTATGCTTTCTGTACTTCTGAACAAGAAAATAATGTAATTGTAGTAGATTACCCATTTATCTGTCAGAAGGAAAAAATAGCTTTTCGTGTTTAGTAGAGGAGGGGAAAAAAGATGTTTTCCAAACTAAATCCCTGTGTGCATCAGAACTGGCAGTATGCATTGCTTGATCAGAAACTGGCAATTTATAAACATATGGATTTTTTTAATAACTGTCCTATTTTAGAAAAGCTTGACTACAGTGACATTATCCACTGAAGTGACAGTTTTCCCTTCACTCCTCAACTTAACAACCTCCTATCCTTCCATTATGAAGATAGAGTCACTATAGCATGTTCCTTGTTTGTACTCAATAATGACTAGGTAAACTTTCTTTAGATTATAAAGAAATAATTTTTAGATACCCTATTAAGAGACTACATAAAATGATATTATATGATTGCTTACTTTTTAAGTTAATGATATTTCTGAAGCAGGACTATGTAAACAGATGGGGGACAGGCCATGGAATTTGCTGTCTGGCTTTCTCTGCTTTGGTAACACTGATGTCTACACAGCTGTTTTATTTCAATCTGAGGGCTCTGAGTCCAGGCGATCCTATCTCCTTCCTTCTAAGACTACTTTTGAAGAGTGAGGTGGAGCTATGGATAGGAGCCGGGAAATGAGAGGAAAAGAGAGCATCACCCCTATCAATCACTCAGTACTTAAATCCTATCCCTCTTGAGCTTAGAGAGGCTGGCAGGATGATGCCTCTGCCCAGACAGCTGCCCTTACTCTTTGTCGGCTGTGCCTTTTTACAAAAGAGATAATGTGCAAAGTTGAATCCACAGGCCAATGCACAAAAAAAAAAAAAAAAAAAGGATCTAAACTATAAGTTAGCACTAAAACCCTCTACAATTATTTCCAAAACACAAAAATTTCTTTTGTCAGCTACCTCTTGATTCTTAAACAGCAATAGCTCTACCAAAGATCTCTCTGCTAGTAATTCCAGACTCTGAAAATACTTGTTTCTTTTCTGTAACTCACCTTTGACATGTGGCCAACTATACTTTCCTTTCAGAATGGTGTAACTAAGTCCTGTGGAAATAAGCAACTGGAGGACTAACACTTCTTAATTGAATTCTGACTGCTGCTAAATGTCTAAACATGAAAAGCAGTTTGATTCTCAAGCTGGCTATGTTAAACCTTTAAAAGGGCAAAAAATAAATAAATACAAATCATGAGAAGGGGAGATGAGAGGGAATGCGTATCAATCCCTTCTCCTTAATAATATAATGCCATAGAAAGCTGAATCAATCTTAATATTCACAACATACTCAATACCCCAGTGCTTAGCTGTCAGGAGAAACTGAAGTACAGCTCTCATAGCAAGAAAACCCTTGGACATTAAGTAACAAAATTTAATGAGAATTACACACTTTCTAAACTAAGAATCTTCAAGATTTAATGCTGATGTCTTGTTTTATACGCAAATAAAAATCATCCACTATCTTAAATGGCTATGCATTCTAAAGGCAGCTAAAACTCAACACAGAAGAAAAATAATCTAAAATAACTGTGGAATTCAAAATATAAAATATATCTGATAAAGAAACACAAGATTAGGAAACCATCTATACAACATGACTGAAAAGCAAGAAAAGTACTCTTTAGGCTCACTTTGTATTTGTTAATTATGGTTTAGCATATGTACATATGTAAGAAACAGCAATAACCCATCATATTTTCTGGATTACTTTTAGGAAAGGAATAGTATGACAAAGTAAAAAAAAAAATCTGTTTTAAAAGAAGGCAATTGGACTACCAACCTAACAATACTATACACTGTTCTATTATTTATATACTCAACTTAAACACAATATTTAAATAGCATTCTTGGATACTGCAATATCCTAGACTTAACTTCTTCTTTGCCTCAACTTACAAAAAGACAACTTTAAGATATCATATACCCAACACACACCAAAAACAAAAAATTCAATGTACTTGATTGACAGAAAACAGGGAAGATAACACTAAACATCTAAATTAAAATGCTACTTCCATTTGAGCCTTACCATCACCTCAAGATTAAAATATCTTCAATCAAAAAAGACTGACAAAAAAGTTAAACTGAAACGAACTGCCAAAAATTTGTCTAATATTTATCTACAGCTCTCATTCTAGCACTTTTGCAAAATCTGTCTTCTCACATACTCCCTGCCTTGAACTTAAAAACTGCTTAACCTACACCTGTAGACATTTTTTACTTTATATATTACAACCTCAACTAAAAATACGGAATTTTTTATTAAAGTATTTATAGCTATAACACAATATTATATGCCTCAGCACATCTTTACCCTTCCTGGATTCTTAAAAGTAGTCTTCGCTCCTAAAACACTAATTCAAACATGCTGGTGAGATACGTTCAATCACATCTATTCTTCTTTCACTGGAGCTGAAGCTTAGTAAAACAAAGTTCGAGGGATGCTTGTCCAAGGGATGCAATCCCAGGCAACCAGTCTCCCCACTGCTCCCTTTAAAACTGACAAACAAGGGAAAAGGAGGGGAGAGGACAGCAGGCCTCCTCCGGGCCTAGGGAAGACGACCCAGTCCTATCCTCACGTACACTTCAATCTGCACCAGGAGCAGAACTGAGAGACGTACTCCAGATTTATTGCAGGTTTTTTGGTTTGTTTTTTTTTTTTTCCCCTCAAGATCAGGAGGTAGGAAGGAAAGAATGATCAAAGATGGCGGTGCCCAAAAGCAGCAGCTCTCAACTGGAGAGTGGAAGGAGTAGTTCCGACCCCGCCTCGGGGGTCCCCAGGCCCACTGCGGGGTGCAGCTTCTTACCTGTTTTCTCTTTGATCTCACACAAGACGCTGAAGAGAGCAGGTTTCATTCTGTGACAGTTCAGGGCATGTTTCCTAAAATAAATAAATAAATAGATAAAACAAAATAAAATAAATAGCAAAACACAAAGGTATTAGCATCACCTATGGAATAATATGGCGCCTTCCTTTAAGTTATTCCCAAGATTTCATTCTGATGCTCTCCAACCCCCGCACTTTTGGAAAGCTCTTTGAACCATGAGAAGTCAACAAGAACTCAAGTTGACTAGTTGGCCACCACCGCAAGATCCGGCTGCGAGACTCCAGCCCGAACGCCGCACGAACGGCAGCTACCCGGCGGGCAGCGGCCACAGCCACCGACCGCAGGCGCGATCCCGCGCGGGGAAGCTCGCTCCGGAGGCACGCGGATGGGACCTAGGGGGAGGAGATGGGCGCCGAGGGACTCCCGCGTCGGCCTTCCACGGCCGGGAGCCAGAAGAGAGACCGATGGGCTGGGACCAGCGGGCGGGTGACAGCTCGGCAAAGTTTGCCAGCCGGCCGTCCCTCCGCCAGAACTTAGCCGTCCGCACTCGGACCCGCCAGGGACCCGCCCATCGCCCCGCACCGGGCTGGGGCGGCTGCCCGCACGCGGAGGTTGTCCCGCGGCCAAGGGGAGCCGGCTGGGCCACTCACGGCCCGCGGAGAAAGTTGTAGTTCCCTCCGGCGCAGCCCGGGGCCTGGCGGGGCGAGGCG
>NW_012267271.1:2552389-2566734 GCF_000151885.1 Dipodomys ordii | reverse complement strand
GAAGGCTCAGAGCCCGGTGGAGGGCCCCGGCGGGCCGCGCGCCGGGCAGACAGCAGATTGATGGGGCGGGCGAAGTCGCCGCTACCACCGCCGGAGCCACGCACCCAGCCAGCAGCCGCCGCGGACCGGGCTGGAAGGCCGCTGGGCTGAGGGATTGACAGGCTGCCAGTGCCACTCACTCACAGCGGCCACGGCGCCCAGGGGGAGGGGCGGGGGCGAGCGGCAAGGCGGGGGCAGCGCCTCTTATGCCCCTCCCCTAGAGGGCGGGGCGCGCGTTTATTGGACCTGGAGCCTCCCGCCGCCGCCACTAGCACCGCCCTCGAACTTTGGCCCGCCCCTTCTGGCCTGTGAGCGGTGGCGTCCGGAGAGCGCGCTTTTGAGCCTAACGCCTGGTCGCCCTCGCCCCCCTGGGGTGGACTGTCCCAGTCCGCAAACGTGGTACCGGCACCTGTCTCCTGTCCCAAATAGTAACAGCATGGATGTGGGGGATAGTGTCTGGGATAGAGGGCATCTCGTTCCCAAGCCGACCTCGTGCTCCCCCGCAGTGCCAGCCCGTGAGCTTCACGCCTCGGACAGCGCCTAGTACACTTTCCCGCTCTTCCCGTCAAGAAGTGGTATCCTCTGGCCACCACTCGGGGTCCGGGGCCAATCGCATCGCGCTTGGAACTGAGTGGGGCGGGACAGAGGCAAGAAAGGGCTGTCTCAATTGGAGCGTTCGAAAGGTCCTGGGCTCAGGCTGTGAAGGAGTGGGTGGTCGCCCCGCCCCTCCGCGGTTGCCATAGAAACCGAGAGTGGGCTGCTTAGAGTTGGAGCTTGAGCTGGGCCTTGCACTGTCCCTCAAGGGGTGACCAGTTAAAGCGGGAACCTCTTGTCTGGCATGTTTGAGACCTGAGTGTGGATCAGAATATTCATGTACTTTCCCTGAAAGTCAAACTAGGAAAATGTTTCAGAGAAGCAGGTCTAGTTAGAGGAAAATTGCCCAAAGTGCAGAACTAATTTCAAGGCTAAAAACATTTTAAACACCCTACAACTCCTGTTAATCCATGAACTACTCTTTGGCAGCGATTGCTCTTAGATGCCTTCAGATGTATGAAAGCGGAAAGAAGGGGGAGGCGCCACGGGGGAAGCTTTAACTTAAAGATGGATTTGTTAAGGGATTGAGTGGATTTCACTTATCAACCCCAATACCAGGAGTAAATTAGTAGCTCCAGCTAGATTTGCGTATCTATAGCACCTCTTCATTGTATGTGGTCTACAAGTGACTAAAGAAATTTTTGTGTGTGGGTGTGCTGATACAGGGGCTTGAACACAGGGCCTCAAACTCTTGCTTGGCTTTTTCACTCAAGGCTGATGCTTTGCTATATGAGCCATGCCTCCACTACAAGCATTTTAATGGTTAATTAGAGGTAAGAATCTCACAGACTTTTCTGCCTGGGTTAGCTTTGAACTGGAATCTTCAGATCTTAGCCTCCTGAGTAGCTAGGATTGTGCACATGAGCCACCAAAGCCTGGCTCAAAATTATTTTTGAATTATTTGAATTGTTTTGACTCCGGACTCTTCATGTGGTAGCTTAAGCTTGCCCTCAAACTGATTTCCAAAGCAGGGATTTCAATACGATTTTCCCATATTAGATTTGTGGGGTCTCACCCTTGATTATTTCCTCCTGCTGAGTGGTTCTCTAAAGTCTTCTTTCACCAAACTCGATAAGCTTGTCTTACCTGAAACCAAAAGAGGGGTGTGAGGATATGAAAAATGGCTCTTACTCCACGGGGCTTAATGTAGGACAAGCAGTTCTTTAAATGCCAGATGGATTCTTGGAATGAAGCAGGCTACTCAGTTCCAGGTTCTTTCCTTCATATGTTGTGTGTACTTTTAAATACTCCCCACTGCAAATAGCCAAGCTTACAGTTTGGCAAGCTAAAATCCTTACCAATTGCACAGCTGCAGAGGAGGGAGTTCAGAACAATCCGCTCTGCTTACTTACCGCCAAAGAAGATCCTCCTTCATGTTCATTAATATTCCCTGATCTTCTATGACCCATTTATATCTCTAGCTTCTGATTCTTCAAGCTCTCATTATGAGGTTCACATACTCATCACTGAGACTTCTATTTTCTTTACTTCCTTTCCAAACTGTCACCAAATCCTTATATACTTTTGGATAAAAGATCAAGAGTGAGCAAACAACCTTTTATAATTCTCCAGTACTAATGCTGTGAAGCCACAAATTTCTAACTGAAAGATGCCTTAAACGCTAAGATTTCTTCCAGCTCTAAAATGCAATGATCCTGTGACTCACTATTAGGCCTCCTCCCTGCCCTCCTTCTAGGCTCATAATCTTGACTAATCAGTCATGAGGATGAGGCTAATTAGCAATGGGGATTTATAGTTATTTCTAGCATACTCCAAACAATGAATTATGTAAGCAAAGCAACATATATAAAAATGTAAATAAAATTAAAGAAACACTTAAGCAAATAAAGGCAATTGGGAACTATGGGCTATGTAAACAAACTGGAACATAAAAACATAAATTAGAATTAAGAAAACAGTTAAGCAAATGCCAGCAATTAGGATTAAAACAAACTTGTTAAATGTCTTAATATCTGAAGCTAGGCTTGGCACACACCTCTACACTCACGGCCATTCAATGATGTGGAAATACCTTAATTCTGCAGTAAGTGAATGGATCTGATTGGCCTTCTGCTTGAGAGGGCTTCACTTTTGGTTATCATTAATACAAATTGCTGTAAAAAGCCAGAAAGTCCTAACAAGGATTCCCTTACAGGCTCATTGACAGCTGCCACTGATGTAAAGCATAAATTCTTTTACATTGGTTTCCAAGCCCCAATAAACAGTGTCTCCTAATTGCAAACATTCCAAGATCAGTTGGGCTTGTTTCAGTCTCTCCTATTGGATGCTGCCTTATCTCTGCTCAGTGATCTGATGTCTTCACAGATAATAGAATAGAACCATCCTAAGTACCTGAATCCATCGTTGCTATTTCTCAGGCAGCAGTTATTAAAAAGCCAAAGAAAATGTAATTTACTTTTGGTGAGTGGACATTCTTGTAAAGCTAACAGTGACATAGTAGTGAAAAACAAGCAGAAGTTCCTTCATTGCTATCCCTTTCCATGAGTTCAGATTAACATCATCATCATTTCCATTATCAATGTGGGGATATCACAGCAGGTGCCATTATCAATCACTTCCCTAAGATGGGACAGTACTTACTCTGTGTTCCCTTCACTACATCTTATTATAGCCTCACAACAGCCCTACCTGGTTAGGATTATTATTAAATAAGAAATAGAATGTGAGCAGGTGAGGAATTTGCACAAGACCACAAAGTCCATAAGTGCTAAGACTTAAATTCAAATTGTGATCTGTATTGCTGCAAAGATTACTCTATAAACTACAGGGGGAAAAAGTTGTACATGAAATCATACTATCCTAACAGACAAACTGACAATAAAAATAAGTAACAAGGTACTTAGCAAAAAAAGAAAAAAATCTAAAAAGGTCTAGTGCAGCCAGATATGATGGCTCATGCAACTCAGGAGACAAATATTGCAAGAATCGTGATCAAGGCCAGCATACATAGAAAAGTTTGTAAGACCCAATGATCTCAACAGAACAAAAGTTAAATGTGGTACACATATCTATCATGACAGCTATAGCGGGGAACATAAACAGGAGGATAGTAGTTCAGGCTAGCACAGGCAATGAGAAGGACCCTATCTCAGAAATAACAGAGAAAAAGAGCTGGGAGCATGATTCAAGCCATAAAGCATATGCCTACCAAGCATGAAACCCCACTACCACAAAAATATAAAGTAATAAAGCTTTGTTATATCTTAGGGCACTACAGAAGGAAAATGAAGACCAGAGATATCAGACCCTCCTTTATAACTACATAGGGCCCTAGTTCTCTGTAATTTGCTTGCCATGCCTATATTTATTGACATTTGTCTACTCTGAGCTCCTACAGAATATATTGCCTGTAATACTTAATTTGCCCCATATTGGATAGCCCTGTGCTGTTTCCTCTCAAGTCAACTGTTAGTTTTCTCATCAAGTTCATAAGCATGTTATTTCACCATATTTTAAGACATGACTTTAACATAACCAATTTGTTCTTTTAAAACTTAGGCATCTAAGAGTTACATTTTCTAGTTGTCACTTCAGAAAACAACTCAACTCTTATTTCCAAAAATATTATTGCTTCAGTGCATTAAGCATGACTCATTAGAACTGGTCTTTACAGTTGATATGTATGTGTAACATGTGACAAATGTTCAGCTTCTGAAGTTGAACTTGATTAAGGAACCAAATAGTCAGTGAGAAAACAATGTATCTTCCTACAGTGAGGTATTTAAGAAAAAATATTTGAGGCTGAGCTCCAGTGGCTCATGCCTGTAATCCTAGCTGCTCAGGAGGCTGAGATATGAGGATCGCGGTTCAAAGCCAGCCCAGGCAGCAAAGTCCATGAGATTCTTAATCTCCAGTTAACTACCAGAAAACCAGAAGTGGCACTGTGGCTCAAGTGATAGAGCACTTGCCTTGAGCTGAAGAGCTCAGGGACAGTGCCCAGGCCCGGAGTTCAAGCCCCATGACCAACCAAAAAAAGAAAGAAAGAATTTGGTCATGATCTGGTGGCTCACACCTGAAATCCTAGCTACTGATATCTGAGGATAACAATTCAAAGCCAGTCTCAACAGGAAAGTCTGTAAGACTCATTTGTTATTTTTGTTTTTTATTTTGTAGGTCATGGGGTTTGAACTCAGGGCCTGGGTGCTGTCCCTGAGCTTTTGCACTCAAGGCTAGAGCTCTATCACTTTGAGCCATAGCACCACTTCTAGTTTTTCTGGTGGTTAATTGGAGATAAGAGTTTCCTGGATTTTCTTTCCCAGGCTGGCTTCAAACTGCAGTCCTCTCAGATCTCAGCCTCTTGAGTGGCTAGGATTACAAGTATGAACCACCAGTACTTGGTGAGTGAGACTCTTAACTCCACTAAACAAGATATATATCCCAAAGTGGAGCTGTGACTCAAGTGGTAAAGTTATAGCCTTGAACAAAAAGCTCATAGACAGCACCAAGCCCTGAGTTCAAACCCCAGGACTGGCACAAAAATAAAATAAAATATTTGGCTGGGTATATTGAGATACACTTGTTATCCTAGCATTCAGGGGGCTAAAGCAAAAGTAGCCTGGGTTACATAGAACGACCTTGTCTCAGAAAAGAAAAGAGAAGAAAAATCTGACGTAGGCATGTTAGTTCACTCCTATAGCAGCAAATATTCAGGAGGCTGAGGTGAAAAAAAATCATCTAAGCCCAAAAATTTGATACCAACTTGGCAACTTAATACCTTGTCTCAAAAAAAAAAAAATAACGGCTATTATTATATACCTGTAGTACCAGTCACTTAAGGAGAGACAGAAGGCCCTCTACCTGAAGGCCAGCCTGGGAAACTTGATCTCAAAACAAATTCTTCATCTCTATCTTTGTAATGGGATATTGGGAGGGAACATAGAAAATGCTTGGAATATACCAAGTAATGGTAATGCTTTTATTATTCAATGAGCTCTTGGACCACAAATGAGTTTATGGTAAACAGATAACTCATGATGTAGCTGTTCACCAGAAAGACCAGTCATATGATTAAGAAGTTAGGGTTCTAAACCAGGTCAGCATTCCAGCAGAGAAAAGGAACAGGAGATGGAGGTTAATCACAAGGCCAATGATTCCCTCCATCATTTCTACATAATGAAGTTTAATGAAGCTTCCTGATTGGTGTATATATCAAGAAGCCATCATCAAGCAGCTATCATCAGGAGGAGGAAGAATTCTCACACCATGAAGAATAAATATGGGCTGGGAATGTGGCTTAGTGGTAGAGTGCTTGCCTAGCATGCATGAAGCCCTAGGTTCGATTCCTCAGTACCACATAAACAGAAAAAGCTGGAGGTGGTTACCATGACTCAAGTGGTAGATTGCTATCCTCAAACAAAAGAAGCTCAAGGACAGTGCACAGGCCCTGAGTTCAAGCACCAGGACTGGCAAAAAAAAAAAAAAAAGAAGATACATACGAGCTCGGTATTCAAGAACCTTCCAGACCTTTCCCTTGACTTCTTCATCTAACAGTCCTGATTTATATAACTTTAAAAATAATATCATAATCATGAGTATAGTACTCTCCTAAATTCTGTCATCCTAGCAAATTATTGAATCTGAGGAAGAGGACAAAGGAATACTTAACTTTGTAGCCAACTAATTAGAAGTGGAGATGACCTAGGAAACCCTGAACTCAAGGCTAGCATCTGAAGTGAAGGTGGCCTTGCTGAGTACCATATCCTTAATTGGTCGAATGCTAACTCAAGCTGTTATCTTCAAATTTTTAGTTCCAGTACAACAAGGATAACAAGGCAGTGGCAGAGGAAGATAAGGTGCATGGATGACTGCAATAGAAACAGCTGGTTTCCTTTTCCAATGTCTCCCCCTTGGTATCAGGAGCCTGATTTTTTTTTAATTTTAACTGCATACTTTTCTACTTAGATAAAACCATCTCCTTGCCCTCTTCAAAGTTTAACCATGTGATTAAGTTCTGACCTTTGAGAAGAATTATGTGGAATTTCTAAGAAACCTATTTAAAAAGCCCTTTATTAGTAAAAGTAGTTCTTTTCCTTCTTCCCTTTCCCTGCTCCTAGCCTTCAGGGAATAGTTGGAACTACAGAAGTCATCTAAGACTAGAAAATGACCTTGAGAAAGAAAAGCTATACAAGGCAATAAAAAAGGAGAAACTTAAGATTCCAGGCCCCAAATGACATCAGGAAGTTACTGTCCAATAGATAATACCAGTCCTTGATTACCATCTCCACACATCTCCTCTTAAGGGAAGAATAAAACTCTATCTTGTCTATAGATATATACTTGTCTCCAGTATATGTGGACAAACCTCATCATAATTAATAAGGAAGCCAGTGTCTAATAAAGGGTACAATGATAGGCACAGTAGTGCTACGTAAGATCTCTGGAGCTGAGCAATAATGACTCACACCTGTAATCCTAGCTGCTCAGGAGGCTGAGAGTTGAAAATCACAGTTCAAAGCAAGCCCAAGCAGAAAAGTCTGTGAGACTCTTTTCTTCAATTTACCAGAAAACACAAACTGGCACTGTGGCTCAACATGGTAGAATGCTAGCCTTGAGCAAAAAAGCTCAGAGACAGAGCCCAGGCCTGTCTTTTGTTGTTGGTACAACCACAACAATAAAAAAGATCTCTGGGTCTAAAATCAGACTTGGATTTGAATCCTAGCTCTACCATGGACTTGGCTTTGATCAGGTTACTTAACTTTCCAGCCTTCTCATCCGTAAATAGAAAGAAGAAGAAGAACAATCACACCAAGTTATTGTTTTAAAACAACAATGGAGGGGCTGGGAAGGTGGCTCAGTGGTAGAGTGCTTGCCTTGCATGCATGAGGCCCTGGGTTCGATTCTTCAGCACCACATAAGCAGAAAAAGACAGAAGTGGCGCTGTGGCTCAAGTGGTAGAGGGCTAACCTTGAACTGAAGAGCTGAGGGATGGTGCCCAGGCCCAGAGTTCAGGCCCACAACCAACAAAAAAATAAATAAATAAAATGAATAAATAAAATAAAAAACCAACAATGGATATAATTCTCTGCATCTCTAGGTTCCTTCTCTATCTTCAACCACACTCTCTTTATTTTTATTTTTTTGTGCCAGTACTGGGGCTTGAACTTGAAGCTTGGATGCTATTGCTGAGGTATTTTTGCTTAAAGCTATTGCTCTTCCACTTGAGCATAGCTCTACTTCCAGGTTTCTGTGGTTAGAGATAAGAGTCTCAAGGACTTTTCCTGCCCAGGCTGGCTTTGAACAGCAATCCTCAGATCTCAACCTCTTGAATAGCTAGGATTACAGGCATGAGCCACCAGCATCTGGATCTTTTTAATTTTTATTTGTTGTGGTTGTTTGCTTGCTTGTTTGTTTGTCAATTGTGGGGCTTGAACTCTGGGCCTGGGTGCTGTTCCTCAGCTCTTCAGCTCAAGGCTAGTGCTCTAACACTTGAGCCACAGCGCCACTTCCAGTTTTCTGAGTGGTTTATTGGAGTCTCATGGACTTTCCTGCCTGGGCTAGCTTTGAACCGATATCTTCAATTCTCAGCCTCCTGAGTAGCAAGGACAAGCGTGTACCACCAGCACCCAGCTTGTTTTTGCTATTGTTGTTTTGAGGTAGGATCTTATTATATTGGTCTCCAGGCTGGTGTCTAACTCTTGGGTTCAAGTGATCCACACAATTCAGCATCCCAAGTAGCTGAGTAGTAGCTTTTGTTTCTATCTCCTTCCTTTTTTTTTTTTTTTTGGGTCCGGTCGTGGGGCCTGAAATCTGGGCCTGGGCACTGTCCCTCAGCTCTTCAGCTCAAGGCTAGCACTCTACCACTTGAGCCACAGCGCCACTTCCGGCTTTTTTCTTTTTGCGTATGTGGTGCTGAGGAATCGAACCCAGGGCCTCTAGCATGCAAGGCAAGTGCTCTACCACTGAGCCACCTTCCCACCCCTTCCTTTTTATTTGTATTCCTTCCTTTACTTTTCTCTTTATCTCCTCTTCTCTATCCCTTCTCTATCCATCATTTTCTTGCACTTTTCATTTTCTTTTCTTCCTTCTTTCTCATCTTCTCCTCTCTTCTCTTTTCTCTTCTCTTCCTACCCGTTTACCCTCCAAAATCGAACTCATTGCCTATCATTAACCATCCTTGAGATTTACACCTCAGCTCATCCTTTTTCTCAGAGCTTTAGAACAACTAGATCTCATTCATAGTGCTTCAGATTTGTCATATTCTGCCTGGATGAGTGATCCATTGCTGTATAACTACCCTGAAACTTAACTGGCTTAAAACAACAAATACCTATTATCCACAGTTCCTATATGTTGAGAATCTGTATACTCTGGATACCTCTGTCCTAAGGTCTCTCTTGAGACTGCAGTCAAGGTGACAATCATTTCAAATATACGTGGGAGGAGAGTCATTTCCCAGCTGGTCACATGACCATTGCCAAGCCGTGTACTCAAGGACTGTTGGCCCGAAATCTTGGTTCCTTCACTGCTTCTCCATAGGGCAGCTCACATCATGGCTGATGGCTTCCCACAGAGTGAAGAAGCCAGACATCAAGAAAAGAAATGCAAGACAGAAGTCACTCTTTTGTAACCTAATCTCAAACATAACATCCTATTGCTTTCCTATATTGTTTTTATTAGAAACAAGTCATGAGATCTAACCTATACCCAAGGAGTTTGAAGGGCACAAAAAATGAATATCGGGAGGTGAGAAATATTAGGAGCTATCCTGAATGTAGCCTAATAGCCTCTCTGTCCCTGTTTCTCTTTGTATGTGGGGAGCTTGGGGTTGTGTTCCTGGGCTTGAGCTCAGGGCCAGGGAACTCTCCCTTAGCCTTTTTGCTTAAGGATGGTACTCAACTACTTGAGTCACAGCTCTACTTCCAGATTTTAGCTGGTTAATTGTAGATCACTTTTTTGGTCCTTTTTGCCTTAGCTGTCTTTGAACAGAGATCCTCAAATTTTAGCTCCTGAGTAGCTAGGATTACAAGCACTAGCCACTGGCATCTGGTGGTTTCATTTGTTTGTTTGCTTGGTTTTTTTTTCTACTTTCTTTCTTTCTTTCTTTCTTTCTTTCTTTCTTTCTTTCTTTCTTTCTTTCTTTCTTTCTTTCTTTCTTTCTCTCTCTCTCTCTCTCTCTCTCTCTCTCTCTTTCTTTCTTTCTTTTTAGGCAGAGCATTGCTGGAGACTGAACCCAGGGCTTGTATCCTAGGCACTCACTCACTGGGCTATAATTCCAGCCTCAGATTCTTATAAATGTACTTACTTTTTTTTTATTTGTTTAGGTGGTACTAAGATCTGAACACTTGCTAGACAGGCTTCTCTCCTTAGAACTATACTCTCAGCCCAGTGATTAATGCCTTGTTTTTATCCTGTTGTGGGGCCTGAACTCTGGGCCTGGGCGCTGTCCCTCTTCAGCTCAAGGCTTGGGCTCTACCACTTGAGCCACAGCGCCACTTCTGGCTTTTTCTGCTTATATGATGCTGAAGGAATAGAACCCAGGGCCTCATGCATGCAAGGCTAGCACCCTACCACTGAACCACCTTCTTAGCCCTGTATAATGCTTTTTATTTGTAGCAAATGATATATAACATATAATTTACCATTTTACATGTGCAGCTCAATGACTTTAGGTATAGTCATATTAGGTAGCCATCACCAATATCTATTTTGAGAACATTTTAATTATCCAATAAATACTAACTCCCCAGTTCCTAGCAACCAACATTCTACCTTTAGTGCCTATGAACTTGACTGCTGCTCTATAGACTACTTTTTTCCCATGCTGGGACTAGAACCCAGAACCCAGGGAATTTGAGGCAAATGCTCTCCCATGTAGCCACATCCCCATCTGTGAATTCACCTACTCTTGTAAATTCATATTGTTGAAATCATATAGTATTTGTAAGGAGGCTGAGATCTGACCTTCAAAGAGACAGAAAAAGCCATGAGACTCTTATTTCCAATTAACCACCCCCAAAAGTTGGAAGTGGAGCTGTCAAGAGGGAAAACTTACCCAGGCCCTGAGTTCAAGCCACAGGATCAGGGGAAAAGAAGGAGAAGAAAGAAAAAGAAGAGGAGGAAGAGGAGGAGCAGGAAGAGGAGGAGGAGAAGGAGGAGAAGGAAGAGGAGGAGGAGGAGGAGGAGAAGGAGGAAAAGTTGTTTATCTATAATTGTTATGATAATTTCCAGAAAGGTATCCCACATATACTGCTTGCAGAAAATGGCCTGTTGACATTCAACTTTTTATTCTGAGCAACACCTAGCATATAATTGATGCCTAAAAATTGTTAAGTAAATGGAGTATCAAAAAATCACTATCTTAAAACAAAGGAATCTACTTTTATTTGAAACATACTAAAAACTTCAGACAAGATCTAAATAGCTGCTGAACAGTGTGCCTAGAGAGATTTTTTTAAAGCCAGTGTATAAATCCTGAGTTTCATTTCTTAAAAACAAGTGGCCACACAGTATATTTCTTTTTATCTCACCCGCTTCTTGTCAACATTCTGTTCATCTCCTAGTCCTGTTGCTTTTCTAGACTTACAATAAAACTGATTTAAAGTAAAAGTTTCCTTAAGAATTATGCTACAATATGCGGATCTGAAGATAAATTTTCTAAAATTATTTTTTTACCCATAAGGGGGCTATCAAAGATTGCCTAGTGATATTATTTTCTACAAACTTATGCACAGGTTATAAACTTGCTTCTGTCAGAAGCAACTGGATGGTACTTTTGATTATCACTTCCATTTTGAATTTCTAGGTCAGATTAAATGCAGAAAAAATTGAAATGGACTCAAAAGATATTTTTGTATTTGCAACTGAGTTATAGGGCAGAATTGTGGCTTGAGTATATATTTAAGCTTTTAATTTTTAGGAACAAGCTTCATGGAATATTTTTATTATAATATTCTTGCTATCATGTTACTTGCATTTCACTCCTTTTCTTCCTTCTTTCCTTCCATTTGTGATGCTGAGTATTGAACCCACATGCCAGGCAGGTTCTCTACATTAAGCCACAGTTCCTGCTTCCATCTTTCTACTAAACGGCACAATAAAGAGACAGGTGAAGGAAAGAAGAAAATGGTATTTCACAAAGCAATAAGAAACAAATGCATGGGACTGGGAGGTTGGCTCAGTGGTAGAGTACTTGCCTTGCATGCATGAGGCCCTGGGTTCAATTCCTCAGCACCACATAAGCAGGAAAAGCCGGAAGTAGTGCTATGGCTCAAGTGGTAGAGCGCTGGCCTTGAGCTAAAGAGCTGAGGGACAGCACCCAGGCCCAGAGTTCATGCCCCACAACTGACACACAAAAAAAGAAAGAAAGAGAGAGAGAGAGAGAGAGGAAGGCAGGAAGGAAGGAAGGAAGACAGGCAGGCAGGCAGGCAGGCAGGCAAAGAAACTAGAATTTTGCATAAATATAAATCCTTGGAAATTTTTCTGTGAATATTCATTGCTATTTTTAAAAAGTCGCATCTTAAATATTTATCCAGACCATCCTTCCTCTTAACCTCACACTTTCCCTGCAAGTCACCATAGCCATGTTTCTTACCACCAGAGCAAATGCAGGCACTTGACAGGGTAAAAACCAACAGTCTCTCAGCTAGACACTTGCCCTTGCACTTGAAAGGCATTGATTTGTTTACTGACTGCTTGAAATGAGGGTGTGTAATCCCTAGAATTCTGGGAAAGCCATAGTACTCAACTGCCCAGGGAGAAGCCAAGAAAGCCACTTGTAGACAGAAGACTTACAAAGATACAGCATAGCCTGGAAGCAAGGAAGATGTATGACAGGAGCTGGCCAGCAGCTGGACAGCTCCCAAGGGCTTCAAAGGCAATCCAATTTCTGATTCCCATGACATCAGGCAGTCATTCAAAAGCCCCATAGTCTTGTGTTTGTGTTTGAGCTGTGTGTGTGTGTGTGTGTGTGTGTGTGTGTGTGTGTGTGTGTGTGTGTGTTACTCAGGCTTGAGCTCAGGTCCTGGGCACTGTTCCTTAGCTTTTTCCTTTCAGGACTGGCACCCTATCTCTTGAGTCAGAGCTCTACCTCTGGCATTTTGCTAATTAATTGAAGAAAAGAGTCTCATGGGCTTTATTGCCCAGGCTGGCTTTGAACCATGATCATCAGCTCTCATCGTCCTAAGTAGCAGGGATTATAGGCACCAGCCATTGCTGCCTGGCTCAAAATCCTGATTCCTGGCAGACAACAGAATCAGAGGAGTTTGGAAGAAGAGTTAAGCTCCATAATGCAGCTAGTTAGGGTGCAAACAGGAAAGTCCTGGGGAGTCTATCTGGGAGAAAAGCAGAGGGCAGAGATACTAAGGAAGAAGTCACAGGTTCGAGGAGAGGGTGGTGTGTGTACCTGTCCACATACAAAGTATATGATGCCCTGCAGCAGAGTTGTGTGGGAGTGGAAGGTCAAGAGTGAGGTCTGAACCAGAGTGGGGTGGGGTTAGGAGTTATTAACTTCTTGGTGCTATAAGCAATAATGACAGTTCATGAGATCATACAGGGAGAGGATGAGAAAAATGAAGGTGACAGAGCACCAATAACTAAAGGACAGATGAAGAAAACAGGAGTCTCAAAGGAGACTTTGGAGTGGGAGAAATTACTATCAAATCATAGCCACAGCAAAGCCAAGAGGGTTATGAGAAGGAAAGAAGATCAACCTCTCAACTGAATTATAGTCTATGGTGTCCACTGGTTTAAAAAGAGTGGCCAGTGCTGGGTGACAGTGGCTCACACTTGTAATCCTAGCTACTCAGGAGGCTGAGATCTGAGGATCACTGTTCAAAGCCAGCCTGGGCAGAAAAGTCCATGAGGCTCTTATCTCCAATAAACCACCAGAAAACTGGGTGTGGTGTGTGGCTCAAGTGGTAGAGCACTTGCATTGAGCTGAAAAGCTCAGGAACAGCAACCAGGCTCAGAGTTCTAGCCCTAAGACCAATACACATGCACAAAGAAAAAAAGAAGAGTGGCCAGCACTGGGGACTCAGTGAGCTACCAAACTTGGTAGCTTGAAGAAGAAGTGGGATAAAGAGCTGAGGTCTAGGGACAAATGTCTCTACAGAAGAGAACAAAGACACAAGCTGGAAGGGTGTATAGGACTGGGGATCTAAGGGAGATCTGAAAGACATATAAGAAGGTTTAACTGGCTCACATGTGGAGCCTGAAGTGGGAAAGAAGGGCTGGTAGAGTTCCCAGGAATAAAGTCACGAAGAAGAACAGTAGGGTACGTAGCCATATCTATGGAAAAAGAGCAAGAAGAAGCAGGAAGGGAAAATTGAGCTTATTTTGTAGGGGTTCGGGGAGGCCAGTCCTGAGTCTTAAACCCAGGGCCTGGGCATGGTCCCTGAGCCTTTCTGTGCTCAAGGCTAGTGCTCTACCACTTGAGCCATAGCGCCACTTCTGACTTTTTCTGTTTATGTGGTACTGAGAAATCAAACCCAGGGTTTCATGCATGCTAGGCAAACACTCTACCACTAAACTACATTACCAGCCCAAAATGGTGCTTTGACAAGCTTCTGATGACAGTCTCAGCCAACCCCATAGGGAACACTAAAACTAAAATAGCCTCTTTACTTTTTGGTTGTACCCAGGATTGTTTGTTTGTTTGTTTGTTTTGGGTCTGGTTGTGGGGCCTGAACTCTGAGCCTGGGCACTGTCCCTCAGCTCTTCAGCTCAAGGCTAGCGCTCTACCACTTGAGCCACAG
>NW_012267271.1:2545526-2551426 GCF_000151885.1 Dipodomys ordii | reverse complement strand
AGGAAGGAAGGAAGGAAGGAAGGAAGGAAGGAAGGAAGGAGGGAAGGAAGGAAGGAAGAAAGGAAGGAAGGAAGGAAGGAAGGAAGGAGGGAAGGAAGGAAGGAAGAAAGGAAGGAAGGAAGAGAGGGAAGGAAGGAAGGTGTAGCTCAAATGGTAGAGCATGAGCCTACCATTTAACCTACCCACTAGTGAATAAACCAAGGGAGCTGGGCCATGGTGGCTCACACCTGTAATCCTAGCTACTTAGGAGGCTGAAATCTGAGGATTATGGTTCAAAGCTAGCCCAGGCAGGAAAGTCTATGAGACTATTATTGCCAATGAACCACCAGAAAACTGGAAATGGAGCTGTGGCTCAAAGTGGTAGAATGCTAGCCTTGAGGGAAAAAATAAAACAAAAAAACAAAACTAAAACTCAGGGACAGTGCCCAGGCTATGAGTTCAAGCCCTCCAACTGAAAATAAAACAAAACACTAAGGAGTAGCACCCTGAATCCAAGTTTCCTGAGGAAAGAAGGAAGAGGATGTCAGGTTCAGCATTCCCCTAGGCTCATTGCATGCTGGGTTTAGGAGAAGACAAATCTTAGTTTCATCAGTTTGTGTTCAGTCTGAGGCTAGGTCCTTCTGACCCACTTGGAGCAAGCTTTCATTGCTTGGGCTGTCAGGTTCTTCTTTCTCCCCTTTCCTGCACAAACACAGGCTATCTTTAATCATTTACTTATTTAATATTCACAGTGCCATTATGGTAGAAAATATTTATGTTTTTATGTAATATGCACTGATATAGAAGTGACCCTAGGCCAGGTACTATTCTTGGTACTTAATAAATATTGATGTATTTGATTTTCATAAGAATGAGAATCTGAGCTGGGAAGGTAGCTCAGCGGTAGAGTACATGTCTTGCAAGCATGAGGCCCTGGGTTCGATTCCTCAGCACCACATAAACAGAAAAAGCTGGAAGTGGCGCTGTGGCTCCAGTGGTAGAGAGCTAGCCTTGAGCTGAAGAGCTGAGGGACAGCACCCAGACCCAGAGTTCAAGCCCCATGACTGGCAAAAAAAAAAAAAAAAGAATGAGAATCTTTTGAAGTCAATGGTTATTTTGCTCCTTTTGTACAGTTGAGGAAATGGAGGTACAGAGATTGAGAAATGTGAACTAGGGTGTGGCTCAAGAGGTAAAGTGCATGTCTAAGCAAGTACAAGACTCTGACCTTTCTGAGTTTAATCCTGACAGAGAGAGAGGGAGAGATAGACAGACAGAGACACAGAGACAAAAAGAGATAAATTGGTGACTATTCACATTTTGCAGAACAGAGGTATTTATTCTTTTGTTCATCAAGTAGTTATTGATTACTTGCTTCAGAGAAAGTCCTGTGCTCAGCAGTAGGGTTAAGGGTTAAATAAGACAAAGGAAACCTCAATTCTTTAGATAATCACAGAGTCCTGAGTTCAATGGCTGAGTCCTAGAGATGGCAACATGTTCCACAGATCCTTCCTGCGAATCTGTCTACAAGTTCTTTGTCATTTCTTTTTTTTTTTTTTGTCGGTCGTGGGACTTGAACTCTGGGCCTGGGCGCTGTCCCTCAGCTCTTCAGCTCAAGGCGAGTGCTCTACCACTTGAACTACAGCTCTACTTCCGGTTTTCTGGTGGTTTATTGGAGATAGGAGTCTCACAGTCTCTCTTGCCAGGGCTGGCTTTGAACCGCGATCCTCAGATCTCAGCCTCCTGAGTAGCTAGGATTACAGGCGTGAGCCACCAGAGCCCGGCTTTTAACCTGGTTTTCCTATTTGGCTCTAACAGAGAGAAATCAGAACCCCACTCCTAGAGGTAGTAAGAGTAATACTTGGCTTCTAATCCTCCCTTCCCACATTGGTCCATGCTGTCTCAACCTGAAGAACTGTCTCTGACAATCCATCCTTGCCACCAACTTTGGCAATAGCAACTCCTAACATGATATCTCTAACTGTCCCTTAGCCTCAGGATGACAAGACATTAAATAAATGCTTACTTAGGACATTATCTCATTTCATTCAAGATTCCAATGAGGAAGAGTCTACTATCTCTATAATGGTGATTTAAAAAAAAACCCTCAAAACTCAAAGAAATGAAAGAATTTGCTCCAGATCACCCAGCTAGTAAGTAGCATGGTTGAGATTTGAACCTGTATCTATCTGATTCTAAAGTTAAAGGGGGGGGGTCTTTTTTCTTTTCTATTCTTTTTATTTTACTCCATCAGAAATTTATTTCCTTCACATATACAGAATATAGGACAATGAATTATGCTCATCTGCTCTCGATGTTTTTTTTTTTTTCCTCATGCCAAAATTAATGGCCAGTTCCTGAAAAAAACTGAAATAAATTCACAGCCCCATACCCTTGGCCAACATACCACACTGCTGCTACTGAAGCTTTCATTTCTAGAATATAGATTCCACAATTATTCGGTTGTTTACGCTCTTCAGTTGTCTCGTGTGAATTTCTTGTTTGCTCAGCTTGATTTTATCCCTCGTGATGCACACAGTAAATGCATAATAAATGTTTGTTGAATGAATGGATTTTGCATGTATCTTGCTGAAATATACACCACTCTGTTTGATTCACTAAAGTGGCATACCCGAACAAGAAATAATTTTTCTTAATGTGTCCCTTATAAATTGAACCCAACCATATTTGATTAATTTCACATCATGCATTTTTATTGCACCAATCGCTCTGGTATCAGGTCATATTTATTTTAAAAACAGATTCACAAAGGGTGCAGGGCTGGAGTGACAGTGTAAATATGTTAATCATAAAAATAATACTGAAGATATTTTTACTGGAAACTCTCGCATGCTAATGAGTAAGTACATTCTGCAGAAATCTGGTTGATTTACAATGCAATTAATTTCAAAAAGATTCAGATCCTATACTAGATCTCCTATACTTTAGATAATGAAAACTAAAAAAAAAAGAAAGAAAGAAAGAAAAAAAAATAAAGAATGTTCAGGCCATAAAAACCAGAGGAACAAAAATCACCTTAGAGGCCTTTAGCATTTTAGTTAGAACAATAGCTCAATCACTGAAAATGGTGCCATTGTTGCATCTAGATTAAGAAGCTACTGCTGGGTGGCTGAGGTGATTGTGTACTATAGAGGGCTGGGCTCGTGGGTGCCCCGTTCAGCCCTCACAATGAAAAAACACTACATGTTAGCCAGTGACCAGAGAGCCTGGGCACCTTCAATCATACAAGGAAACCCACTTCAAGGGTTTGTGTTCAGAAGAAATCAGAGTCTTTTGTGTCAATTCCCATTGTGGAACCTGGAAATATTTCCTATACTTAGTTATTCAGCCCCATCTTAGGATCTAGTTAAAGAGGAAATGCAGTCTCCTATACCATTTACACTGCAAAAAATCAAACAATGTGTTACAAATGTGTTACACTTGTTTTCCATTGCTTGACTCAGATGGCCTAAAGAAAGCAGATGTCCTTATGCATACTTTGGAGGAAAGATGCCTATTTGGGTAACAGGGTTTATAAAGTTGACTCTGTGCCCCCTTCCCCTCCCCCCCCAACTCCCCACTCCCATCTCTCCCAATTGGATCTAAAGGGAGAAGAAGCAGATGCTGCAGAAGCACCACAGGGGATCTTCACTTCAATGCAAATGCTTGTGGATTTTCCCTTATTTACTGAGGACAGATCAGCCCTGGTTGTTGCCAGACAGGAGACTTTTAGCTAGTACTATTTGGCTTATTAAACAAATCCTATATATAACACTGGCAAAAAAAAATTATAGAAAGGAGATACAGGTTTACATTTTAATTATAAAAGAGGGTATGTTCTCATGTTTCTCTGGCAGTAATTGGAATATTAGAGAATGAATTATCACTATTTTCGGTAAAGAAAAAATAGAAGAGGAACAAATTTGGCCTTTAAAAAAATTCCTTACAGTTTGGTAGCCAACTTATAGGCCCCTGAACAGAATCGGGAAGAAAGTAATAGAAAATAAAAATAAGAGCTTTGTTATAAGCCTTTTAGCAACATTATACCTTTAAACTCTGTGCACATTTACATTGAGAAAAATTAAAATTCAATTTAGAGCTAAAGTAATAAAGCAATCTGCAACAGTAAAAAATAAATAAAGTAAAAACAAAATAAAACAGCATAGAAAAAGGTTGGTGATGATGGCTGGATATTTTAGAGTTCACCACCAACCCCTTCTACTTGCAAACTACCTTAATGACTGGATATTCTTTTTAAGGGCCTTGAAAGTGGGAGCAGCAAGATGAATCCTTCCCCTCAGAAAAATTGGCATTTCTAGGGAATGTTCAATATACAGTAATTAGCACAACATCTTACTATTTTCCTTTCCTTCTCATCAGTCTGTTTACCAGGTCTTCATATGGGACAGCATGTCCTGGTGAGGGATTGGAGCTTTGGACAGACCTGAGTTTAAATCCCCACAGTGCAGGCAATCTTGAACAAGTCTCAGTTCCTCATCTGTGCAATGGGTACAATAATATAGTGTAGTATCTATTTCTTAGGGCTAATGTTAGCTTGATGCTGCTATAATAAGGGATGGTGAATCAGGGTGTGTCTTAGCATGTGACAGGCCCTGGGTTCAATCCTGGGAGAGAAAGAAAAAGAGACTTGAGAGGACAGGGAAGGAGAGGGGTAAAAGAGGGGAGGAGGATCTAAGAAATGGCTTATGTACATTCCATCAATGTATGCAGTAAGTCCAATTCAGGGCATTTCCTTGATGCTTATGAATTTCTGATGCTTTAGTTAACTCCTCCTTCTAGAGTGTCTGCTGCAGACACTGTTTCCTTTTGTTCTCTAAGCAGCATGCTTCTGCTACAAAGCCTTGTGGCTCCCAAAAGGTAATTTGCAATGGCCAGCATGCCTATTGTTTTCTCCAGAATTGATAACGTGGGAAAATGAACACTAAGCTGGTTAGCATGCTTTTCGTTTTTAATGACCTTGCCAATTAAGAGATTCATCTTGCTTTTTCCCAATGTAGGTCACACCTAGATGGAATTGTCCCTAGCCTGCCCTTCTGGGTTGCATGATTCACTCCCATTCCTACCAGGGATGGGGACCAGGCCAGGCTCAGGTAAGAGACTCAAGCCATGGTTAGGCTTGTTGTTGTTTTTGTTTGTTTGCACCACTCCTGGGGTTTGAACTGAGGGCCTGGGCTCTGTTGTGCTTCTTTTACTCAAGGCTAGTGCTGTATCAGTTTAGCCACACCCTCAATTCTGGCTTTTTTGATGTATAATTGGAGATAAGAGTTTCATGGACTTTCCTGCTGGGGCTGGCTTTGAACCCCAAACCTCAGATCTCAGCCTCCTGTGTAGTAAAAATTACAGAGGTTAGCCACTGGCACCTGTCCAGAGCTAGTTGTTGTTGTTGTTATGTGTGAGATTGGAGGGCAGAGAATGGGGCAAAACCAGAGGAGAGCTATGTCAGGAGTTTCAGGATAGCGAGCTTGTTTCCCAGTCTCAGTTTGTGCATTGCTGGCTGGTCAGCAGGGAGTGTTCATTTACAGGGCCTGGAGTGTACATTTAGACTCCAAACTGATGTCACATCCAGGTATAGAAAGTAACCTACTATAGAATAGAGTAGTTTGAGCCGGGCGCTGGTGGCTCACGCCTGTAATCCTAGCTACTCAGGAGGCTGAGGATCACGGTTCAAAGCCAGCCCCGGCAGGAGAGACCGTGAGACTCCTATCTCCAATAAACCACCAGAATACCGGAAGTGGCGCTGTAGCTCAAGTGGTAGAGCGCTTGCCTTGAGCTGAAGAGCTGAGGGACAGCGCCCAGACCCAGAGTTCAAGCCCCACGACCGACAAAATAAATAAATAAATAAATGCATAGTTGTTTATACACATTATATAATGAGTGTGTGTGTGTATAAAGGGTATACATAT
>NW_012267271.1:2524946-2543241 GCF_000151885.1 Dipodomys ordii | reverse complement strand
TAGGAGTCTCACGGTCTCTCCTGCCCGGGCTGGCTTTGAACCGTGATCCTCAGATCTCAGCCTCCTGAGTAGCTAGGATTACAGGCGTGAGCCACCGGCACCCGGCTAGAAGAGCATATTTATGCCGGGGAAGAACAGGTTGTATCAGAAGAAGCAGAATACAAGAGGACTCCCTTAACTCTGCCCCCTTCCCACCAATACCTCAATTGTGGAAAAGCAGAAATGAGATCATAAGCTGTTTCCTAAGGTCAGACCAGGGGCCTAAGCAAATGAATATACAGGCCAAGTCAGAGAAAAATCCTAGCAAAAAATATCATGCTGAAAAGTGGCTGTAACCTGGCCTCCATCATGCCCACTTCCCACCACCCAGCAGGAGGGAAGCCTACTTCTTGAAAAGAAACCTGCAACTCCATGTTGCCATAGTTTTCTGATTTTCCAAGAAACAAGAGAAGCCCTGTATCAGCCAAGAAACTGGCTGGATTCAGCCTTAGTTACTTCCTCTTTGGTGTTTCCATTGGTTTTACCTCTGGGCTAATGTTCATTCATCATTGTTCAGGAAGCTGATTTTGCTCAAAGCTATTTAGATGACCATTTTCATACTTCTTTCAGCAGCCACTTACTGCATTTAATTTGAATGTATGTGTGCCACTCCTAGGCCTGAACTCAGAGCTTGGGCATTGTCCCTTTGCTCCCTCCCTCCATCCCAAGGCTGGTGCTCTACTAATGTAGGCATAGCCCCATTTCCGGCTTTTTGGGGGTCAATGGGGAATTTCCTGCTCAGGCTGGCTTCAAATTATGATCTTCAGATCTCAGCCTACCAAGTAGCTAGGATTATAGGTATGAGCCACCAGTGCCCAGCTGCATTTAATTTTTTTTTTTCTGGTCCTGGGGTTTGAACTCTGGGCTTTGACACTGTCCCTGAGCTCTTCAGCTCAAGGGTAGCCCTCTACCACTTGAACTACAGTGCCACTTCCGGCTTTTTGAGTAGTTTATTGGACATAAGGGTCTCACAGACTCTTCTGTCTGGACTGGCTTCGAATTGTGATGCTCAGATCTCAGCCTCCTGAGTAGCTAGGATTACAGGTGTGAGCCAGCAGCACCCGGCTATATTTAATTTTTATTCAGGAAATATTTATTGTTCTGGCTCTTTCTGCTAGATATAGTTATTTTAACTAGAGTCACTCAACATGAATGGAGAAGCATGTCAGCCTGAACATATTAAGTGACAGTCTTCATTCCCTGTCACATAAACAGTTTTGAAACATCTATGTATTCTATGTTTACCACTTATTGGGGATGTCATGATGACTGACATCCACTCCCATCTCAGGCTACTTCTAGTTTCATCAAATGTCCCACGTAGAGTGGGAAGATGAAGGAGTCACAGAAAAGACTTATATTATTTGAGGACTCAGAGATCTCGGAGCAAGGACAGCATTTGTATGTTTTTTTCTTCTGGTGTGGATAAATTCCAGCACAGTCCACACACACACACACACACACACACACACACACACACCTACAGATGCTCTTTTATGGTGATGATAATGAACCGAGATATGGAAAACCTGAAACCAATTTCTAGAAGTATAGCTCAGCTGGGGAGTGCTACAGAAAAGAGGCCCTTGGAGAAAAGGCAAAAAGGAATTGGGGTTACTAACAACGTATCTTGGAGAAAAGAAGGTTAAGGAGAATTTAATAGTCATCTTCACATATCTAAAGGAATATTGCTCATGTGTTTTAAACATCAGTTTTTGTCTAGTAAGGACAGCACATGAGGGAATTATCTTAAATGGGAGAGCAAGAGGAACATAGATTAGATATCAATGAGGGAAAAAAATAAAACCTACCTGAAGGACTGGGAAATGCAACTTGATTTCGAGGAAGGACATTGTTCTTTTTTATGTGTTTTTTCCAGCCCTGGAGTTTGAACTCAGTACCTAGTCTTTGTCCCTGACCTATTTTGTTCAAGGCTAGCACTCTACCATTTGAGCCACAGCTTCACTTCCAAGTTTTTGGTAGTTAAATGGAGTCGGATGGACTTTCCTGCCCAGGATTGCTTCAAACAGAAATCCTCAGATGTTAGCCTCCTGAGGCGCCAGGATTATAGGCATGAGTCAACTGTGCCTGGCTATAGACATTGTTCTTTTAAGAGCAGGGAGGTTGAGAGTAGGACACTTCATAGTTGGCCAGTTATAAATTATAGCATCTTGGGGCTGGAGGTTTAAGCCCAGCGAAAGAGCGCCCGCCCGGTGCGCGCAAGGCCCTGGGTTCAGTCCTCAGAAGTGGAAAAAAAAAAACAAAAACGAATTATAGGATCTTGTCAGTGGCTTATGCCTGTAATTCTAGCTACTCAGGAGTCTGAGGTCACAGTTCAAAGCCTGTTCAGACACGAAAAGTTTATGAGACTCGGGGCTGAGAAGGTGGCTCAGTGGTAGAGCACTTGCCTTGCATGCATGAGGCCATGGGTTCGATTCCTCAGCACCACATAAACAAAAAGAAAAAAGCAGGAAGTGGCGCTATGGCTCAAGTGGTAGAGCACTAGCCTTGCGCTGAAGAGCTGAGGGACAACACCCAGGCCCAGAGTTTAGGCCCCACGACCGGACCAAAAAAAAAAAAGTTTATGAGACTCAACTTCAATTAACCAGTAAAAAGCTGAAAGTGAAGTTGTAGCTCAAATGGTAGAGAGCTAGCCTTGACACTCATGGAGAGCACCCAGCTCCTGAGTATAAGCCCAGGATTGGCATGTGCACATGTGCACATGTGTGCTTGTGTGTGTGTATGTGTGTGTGTGTGTGTGTGTATGTGTGTGATCTTGAACAAGTGACTTCACCTTTCAGATGTTTAGTTCCTGCATTTGTTCAGTGGAGATAGTAATAGCATCTATTCATTGGATTTTTTTTTGAGGATTAAACTATAAATTGTCTTGAGGATTAAATTAGACTATGAAGTCATTAGTGTAGGGTCTGGCATGGAGGAAGGCTCACCCTGTGATAAGTGCCATTCATTACTCTTCAACTACATCTTACCTGTTGGGGTCAGTGGCGGGAGAGATCTACACATAAATTCAAGCTTGTTTTTCAGGTGTATCAAACAAATACTGCAGTGCGCTATGTGATTTATAGCACCAAAAGTTAAATAAAAATAAAATAACAGAGCCAGTGAAGTGTTTAAGAGCATGAAGTTGGCACCAGATGTGAGCACTTAGAACACCTGGGGATTGTTTGTACTTGACAAAGCAAAAAAGCAGGATTGGGAGTAGAGCTCACCTACACATCAGATACCCAGTGTATGCAAGGGCCCTAAGTTCTAACCCCAGAAAAACAAATATAAAAAATAAAAATAAAACCTGAAAAAACAGAAACACAGGGCGAGGTATGGTCAACAATTTGACTTTGTTTTCACCATTGGGAATTGAACCCAGGACCTTCTGTTTGCTCAGCAAGCACTCTACTACTTGAGACATACCCCCAGCCTAATTTTTGTGTGTGTGTGTGTGATAGAACTTGAGCCCAGGACCTCACACATGCTCAAATTTTGGGGGAAGGAAGGAAGGAAGGAAGGAAGGAAGGAAGGAAGGAAGGAAGGAAAGGAAAGGAAAGGAGGAAGGAAGGAAAGGAAAGGAAAGGAGGAAGGAAGGAAAGGAAAGGAAAGGAAAAGAAAGGAAATGAAATGAAAGGAAAGGAAAGGAAAGAAAGCAGAAAGGCAGGGTTTGTTCCCAGGTGAGAAAATTACCCCAAATTACTGCTGATCAAATAGATGGAAACAATTTTAATCCACGAATCTACACCAGCACTCAGAAGAATCTTGGCTGTCAAACAATTACTCATTATTTTGTTGTCTTATACTTTTATTTTTAAAGCATTTTGCAGGCACTACTTTGAATATCTGACAAGTCAGCTCCAAAGAAATACAGCTATTTGTTCCTGATATTTTGAATACTCCCAAGAAGCAGTCCTTTACATTGTGACTGTACCCCATAAACTCTTTAAACTCTACTTCCTTGCAATTATAACTCTTGCAGCACATTTAACTTACTAATATTTATTGAAATATTTTTAGCTGTAAAAACATTTTATGTTCACTATTATTTATTAATGCCCTGTTTTAAAATATTACACATAAAATTTATTCCAGTGCACATTAGTAAATAAATTATGCTTGTAATTTCTAATGCATTTTTAATTATAAATTTATCCATGTCTACCTTTATTTATGATAGTGGTGTCTCACTGTTGAACATACTGTATATTAATGGGGACACTGTTAATTATGCATTCTTGGAAGTTGCATTCAACAAAACATCTGAGTCTTTTTTACATTCTAAGTACTGTTAACATCAATTAATTCAGGGATGGGCAATCACAGTAGTAGCTAACGTTCAGAATAAGAAAGGTACTGGGTGCAGGGCCTGGATTTTGGGAAAGGGACTACATCAATATAGAAATGGAGCTATTTGGGCTGGGAAGGTGGCTCAGTGGTAGAGCGCTTGCCTTGCATGTGTGAGGCTCTGGGTTCGATTCCTCAGTACCACATAAGCAAAAAGAAAAAAGGTGGAAGTGGCGCTGTGGCTCAAGTGGTAGAGCGCTAGCCTTGAGCTGAAGAGCTGAGGGACAGCGCCCAGGCCCAGAGTTCAGGCCCCCCCCCAACAAAAAAAAAGAAATGGAGCTATCAGGCAAATGTCCTATTTTACCATCAATTACCTAAAAGAAGATAGACACTGGAGATACTAGTCATCATAGAAATTCTACAGAAAAATGCTCAGGGAATCTCTGTCTAGCCCCCAGTATAATCTATGTTTGCTTATTTATTTGTGGTGCTTGTACTGAGGCTTGAATTCAGGGCCTCCCACTCTTGCTTAGTTTTTATTCTCAAAGCTGGCACTCTACCACTTGAGCCACAGCTTCATTTCCTGGTGTTTTTTTTTTTTTTTTTTTTTGTCAGTCGTGGGGCTTGAACCTTGGGCTTGGATGCTGTCCTTGCGCTCTTCAGCTCAAGGCGAGTGCTCTACCACCTGAGCCACAGCGCTACTTCTGTTTTTTTTTTTTAGTGGTTTATTGGAGATCAGATTCTCGTGGACTTTTCTTTCTCGGGCTGGCTTTGAATCGTGATTCTCAGATATCAGCCTCCTGAGTAGCTAGGATTACAGGTGTAAGCCACCAGTGCCCAGCCCTGGTTCTTTAATTGGAGATAAGAGTCTCTGCTATTTATCTGCCCATGCTTGTTTATTTGTTTGCTTATTGTGCTAGGCCTAGGGCTTGAACTCTGAGCTTGAATGCTGTTCCTGAGCTTCTTTTACTCAAGTCTAGGGCTCTACCACTTGAGCCACAGCTCCACTTCTGGATTTTTGGTGGCTGGTTGGAGATAAGAGTCTTACAGAATTTCCTGCCTGGGTTGGCTTTGAACCATGATCATCAGATCTTGGCCTCCTGAGTAGCTAGAATTATAGGCATGAGCTACCAGTGTCTGCCTGCCTTCCTTCTTCATTTCCTTCCTCTCTCCCCTCTTTTTTTTTTTTTTTTTGTTGTTGTTGTGGGGCTTGAACTCTAGGCCTGGGCACTGTCCCTGAGCTCTTCAGCTCAAGGCTAGCACTCTACCACTTGCGCCACAGTGCCACTTCCAACCTTTTCTGTTTATGTGGTGCTAAGGAATCGAACCCAGGGCCTCATGCATGTGAGGCAAACACTCTACCACTGAGCCACCTTCCCAGCCCCTCCCCTCATTTTTCTTTCTTGGTATTTAAGCACTGAACCCACAAACTCATATATAGTAGGCAGTCACTTTACCTTAGCAACACTCCCAGCCCCCTAATCTGTGTTTAAAAGTGGTACATGGTAGCCCATGCTTGTGATCCCAGTTACTTGAGAGGCAGAGGCAGAAAGCTGGCCAGTTTGAGGCCAACCAGGGTAAAGTTGGTAAGACCTTGTCTTAAAAACACACAAAAGAAAGATAAAAAAAAACCAATGGCTGGGGATTACAGCTCAGTGGTAGAGCTTTTGCCTAGCATGTATCTATGAGGCTTGGGCTTAGTCCCAGTACTGAAGAAAAAAAAAGGAAAACTACCTTCCAAGCTATATATCTATATCTATATCTATCTATCTATCTATCTATCTATCTATCTATCTATCTATCTATCTATCTATCTATCTGTCTGTCTGTCTGTCTGTCTGTCTGTCTGTCTGTCTGTCTGTCTGTCTATCTATCTATCTATCTATCTATGGATAGATAGATATCTATATATAGATAGATATCTCTATCTATCTATCTATCTATCTATCTATCTATCTATCTATCTATCTATCTATGGGAACATACATTTGTGGTGGAACTGGAAGGTACATCCATTTTCCCATGGCTCTAGCAAGACTCACGAGAGCCTCTTTTCCGGTCCACTGTGTTTGCTCTCAGCTTTGTCTTATGCTTGGCAAACTGGTATTTCCATATGCAGAGAATGCTTAGGCAAAGTTAGATTTCAATCTGCACATTTTGAGTATGTATTTTACCAAGTGTTTGCATTGTCTTCAGCTTGTGCATGTTAAGTAAGCACACAACTCTAACCTAGTTTAAGCTAAGAAACAATGAAAGTCCCTTCACTCTGGTTTGCCAGGCAGACAGCTGTGTATCAAAAGAACAACAGAAGGTATGAAAAATATTGGACATGGAGAATGAAGCTCTAGGTGTGACCTGCAATAGGAACTGTTCTCTGGGAGAGCTTTTTGAAGGCAGCAGTTTGTGCAACAAGTCTTAGAAAATGAAAAGAATACACTTAGAAATCATTTATATATATATTCCCACAAAAATCTTATTTTTAAAACTCATTGGTACATTGTGGCTTATCCTTTCAGAATCCTGCAACTGTTATATCCAACCATCTTTGTCTTCCAATTATTGCCATCTGACTGTAATGCATGCATCAGCTCAGGCATGATTGGCAGGAAAACCATCCATCAACCCACAGAATCTAGAGAAATAATAAACTGTCATTTTAAGACAATATAGAATGAATAGAGGGGGCCTGGGTATAGTGGGGCATGCCTATAGTTCCAGCTACTGGAGATATAAAACTAAAAGTATAGCAGTTAGAAACCAACCCAGCAGAAAAGCAATCTGAAAAACCTAAGAGCAAATGGATTGAGTACATGACTGAAGTATTTAGAGCACTTGGTTAGCAACTCAAGGCCCTGATATCAATCCTTAGTGTTGCCCCCTACACACACACACACACACACACACGCACGCATGCACGCACGCACATGTGCACACATGAATGTATAGAGTCTACTTAGTGGAGTGGGAAAGGATAAACAAGTTTTGAGCAGGTGCACAAAGGGACTTGGTCCTTGATGCCTGTATTTCTGTGTCAGGTCAGAGCTGTTGGTCCAGATGACTTTAGTTTTAGATAGGTTGAATCTTACTGTGTCTGAAGAATAACAAGGCTTCAGATCAGAGCTCAGGAAAGTGGTGGAAGTGGAAAAAGATTTGAGATTGGTGTGGCTCACTCATAGAGCACGTGCTCAGCATGTACGAAACTGTTTTCCATTTCCAGCACAAAAGAGGGAGAATTAAAAATAGGACAAAACAAGCTGGGCAGCAGTGGCTCAAGCCTCTAATTCTAGCTACTCAAGAGGCTGAGATCTGAGGGTCACGGGGGAGGAAAGTCCGTGAGACTCTTATCTCCAATTAACCACCAGAAAACTGGAAGTGGCGTTATGGCTCAAGTGGTAGAATCTTAGCCTTGAGCTGAAGAGCTGAGGGACAGTGCCAAGGTCTAGAGTTCAAACCCCATGACCTACCCATGCCCCCCCCAAAAAAAGTCCTTCAAAGTCAATCAACAGATCTAGGAAGGGACAGATAACCTGTTGACTTAAGAAAATGGAACATCTAACCTGGGTGACACGTATTGATTTGGCACAGATCCTTCAATAGCTCTCTGATGGTCCCAGCTGGTAGTGTGTATATATGTTGGTGCTCTAGTACCTTTGTTTTCCCTACTTTGAGATAAGATACCAATCTTATATTTGAATGCCTGAGTGGATCATGTGTATTTGTTAGTGGCTTTTAAATTGGGTAGGGGGTCTCAGGACCCCTAGGGTTGAAATGTAACTTTTGACTCTTTTGCTAAGTGGTTTTTTTTGGATCCTCCTGACACTGCCTCCAGAGTGCTGGGATTACAGGTGTACCACCATGCCAGACTTGCTAAATACACTTGTATATGATGTGAATGTGTGTGTACACATGTGTGCATGTTGATTTTGGGGCCTGATGTCAGGACCTCTGCACTATACTTAAGCTTTTTGCTTAATTAGAGAAAAGGTTCGCACAGACTTTCTTGCTTGGGCTGGCTTCAAATTGCAATTCTCAGATCTCAGCCTCTTGGGTAGCAAGGATTATAAAGTTGTGAGCTCCTGGCATCCAGTTTAAATGCATTTTTGAGAGACTTCCTAGATAATTTCTCAGGTAGGAGTAATACTCATTGAACTGCTTTTCCCCACTTCCATAGAACTTCTACCTGAGAGAGATAGACAAACACAGACAGACAGGCAAACAGAAAAAAAGTGTTCAGTTTTTAGAACTGGAGCTGTAGCTCAGGTAGTAGAACACAGCTTTTTGTGAAAAAGCTAAGTGAGAACAGAAAGTCCTGAGTGCGGGCTGGGAAGGTGGCTCAGTGGTAGAGCGCTTGCCTTGCATGCATGAGGCCCTGGGTTCGATTCCTCAGCACCACATAAGCAAAAAGGAAAAAAAAGCCGGGAGTGGTGCTGTGGCTCAAGTGGTAGAGCGCTAGCCTTGAGCTGAAGAGCTGAGGGATAGTGCCCAAGCCCAGAGTTCAGGCCCCATGACCAGACCCCCCCCCAAAAAAAAGACCTAGAACTTTCCCTCTTTCTCTCTCTCCCTCTGTCTCTCTTCCTCTCCTTCCTCCTCTCCTTCTCCCTCCCCCACCCTGTCTCTTCCTATCTATCTTTAATAAAATATAAAAAAAAACAAAAACAAAACAAAAAAGAAAGCCCTGAGTGCAACCCCCAGTACTGGCACACACATTAAAAAAGAAAGACGGTGACACTGTTAAAAAAAAAACAACAAAAAAAAAAAACTTATGCAACTGTAACCTCTCTGTACATCATCTTTACTATTATATCCTGGACCCAAAAGAGACTCCAAGACACCCAGTTAAAGGAGCTAGGAACTTTATTACAACTGCATGGGGTCCACTTCCTACTACCATGAAAGTAGGAGAACAGCTGTGTGCTCAGGGTAGGGTGGGTTTTTATAAGGGTAAGTTACATAAGGAGTTACATAGACCAGCCATGCAAGGCAGGTTTGGCACATTTTCTTTGCTTATGGTTATATGACCTTTAAATTCATTTGTTCTTTATGATAAATATCATACGAACTAATTTGCAATAGGTCACCCATAGAGGGACCACTCGGTGGTGGTCTTCAACTGGAGGACAGTGGTGATGTCACCTGTGGGTGTAAGGCCTTGCTACTGAGGCAAGCGAGCAAGGTTACGGAAGCAAAACATAGCCTTGAGTCACAAGAGCAAAGGCAAAACATAATCTTGACTTGGTCAGCAATACTATCAATGCTATTGACACTGTTACAGAAATTATTTTTATTATAAACTCCTGACTAATACAGCAACTCAGTGTAGCTGGTGATAAACCTCAAGGTTGTCAGTAGCTTTCTGTAAAGCTCCCAGCTTGGTAAACTTGAGTGAGGGAGAAATGTTCTTTTGCTTTTTTAGCAAGGATGAAAAAGAGGTAAAGGCTGACTAGTCAGCTTTTGTCTGGGGTTTTTCTTTACCAAGAGGTTTTGCTCTTTATCAATAATTTTGTCCTGTTTTCTGATTTTACATTTTTCTTCCCTTGGATAGCCTTCTTTTCCAAGGGAAAAGGGGGTTCAGGGGAAAGAGTAAATTTCCAACAGCAGGAAGGACTAAGGCCAGACAATAGAAGGAACTTTCTGCCAGTGAATAGCAACTCAAGTATTACATTTACAATGCAACTAAATAATTTAAAAAAAAAGCGTTTTATGGTGGGGGGAGGGGGGAGGCTGGGAAGGGATGTGAAGGGTAAACAAAGGAGGAGGCTGCAATGCTTGGTAAGAAATGTACGCATGATCCTGCCCATGTAATTGTAACCCCTCTGTACAGTATGTTCACAAAAAAAAAAAAAAGCGTTGTCTTGATACACCTCACCAAACTCTCCTGGCAGTTCTTGGATAAAATTGCTATCCTATTTGAAGGTGGTTAGAAGAGTAGCTCATTTATTGCGTGTTTATTATGTGTGAGGCACTGAGCAGATTGATTTTCGGATATCAACCCATTCCCTTCTGATAGGAACATTGCACAGTTTGAACTGTAATGGCTGGAAAACTGAAGCTCAAAGAGAGAGGTGTGGTGTCCTAGGACATTTGGCATTTGAATCAAGATCCTTCTGACGTAGGCGCTCATCATTCATTTCTGGATGAACGGAGGGGACTTTTCTCCGTGGAAGTAGGGGAGAAAGATTTGTCCGGAAACTCTGTAATGTTGACTTCCTAAAGTTGACTTACACAGAATCCCAGGTCAGGGGTATCCATCCCTAACGTGGGCCTTTCCAGGCGCCTGACGCGCGGTGCGCAGGCGCACCTCTTCCGTCCGGCCCCGCCCCCTGGGAGGGCGCTGCGCCTCACGCTCAGCTCTGGGGCTTGCGCATTGCCTCCCTAGCAGGAGGCTCCTTCCCGGCCGGGGACTTCCGGTGCGCCGAGGTGCGGTTCCGGGTCGTGGTGCGGCTGTGGGTAACAGGGCTGTTGCTTGGCGGGCCGGCGGCGGCGGGCGACTGGGGGCGTGAGGGCAAGTCCGGGGAGCGGCCGCTGAGTGGGCCGGTAGGAACACCGGTTTCCTAAGGACCCCGAGAGTGCAGAGTTCGGGACAGGGTCCCGGGAGGCGTGGGAAAGCCGCGGCGTCCCCTCAGGAGCGTGTCTCCGGGCCGGCTGGGCCCGAGTAGTGTGGGAGACAGCGTCAGGTAAAGCGTGCCCCAGCCGCCAGCTGCTGTCCCGGTCCGCAGGCCGGCCCGTCCTCGCGCGCGCGGCCTCCTCAGCTCGCGGCGCGGTCTGTCAGGCCCTTGTCCCGGCGGCTTGGGAGCATCCGTTTCCTGGCCTTTTCCAGAACCGGAGGCTGCCCTGAGCCTGACAGCTGGGTGTGCGATTTCGGTGAGGAGATGCTAGCGGACCCGGCCGTGTCGGGCTGCGTGTGTGGGGGGTGGAGAGGGTATGCAGTCTGCTCCGGTCGTTTCAGGCCCTGAATCCAGGGCACTATCTCCGTGCCCTGTCCTCATAATGTGAAATCAAGTTTCCAAAGCATTGCCCGTGTAGCCCCCCTCTTTTCCTGGAGTCCATTCTCCCCCCCCCCCCCCCGGGCAAAGGGGAGCAGGGAGGCAGAGCCTCGCAGACTGCCTTCGGTCACCTAGAGTGCTGCTGTAACTTTGATTCTGGGTTTTGTTTGTTTATAGGAATGGCAAAGGAATGCTTTAAGGTCTTGAAGTAAAAAGATTGTAGTTTGAAGAATATCACTGTAGAGTTCCACAAGTTGAGTTGGAAATTGACCAGAACTTTGATTCTGAAGGAATCAATGAAGTAGATCGCAGTATCTGACATTGGGCAAAACACCCTGTCGTTAGAACCGCCATCAGCAACCTTCAAAACTCTCCTCAGGTTTGAACAGTCAAATGGAGAGACACATCAGTTAAAAAAAAAATCCTCCCCCTGTTTTGAAAAGCAGAAGGGCGGATCCCTCATGTTAAAACCCTAGTAGAGCTGGAAGAGACACTGTCGGTGTAGCTCAGTATAAAGAGTTCTTGTTCAACTGGGGTTTGAACTCAGGATCTGGGTGCTGTCCCTTAGCTCTTTCTACTCATAGCTAGTCACTCCACTATTTCTGGCTTTTTGCTGGTTAATTTGAAATGAATTTCAAGGACTTTACTGCCTCGGCTAGTTTCGAACTGCTAAACTGACTCAGCCTGAACTACCCAGCCTCCTGAGTGGCTAGATTACAGGTTTGAGCCACCGGCGCTGTGGGTATGAGGTGATCATTGTTTCCACCTCTTCCAATTTGTACACCTACAAACTTCCTGAGGTCCATGAGCATGCTGGTGGCCCCGCTCCCATTCAGCTGTGTGCTGATACCTACTATGTATGTGAAATTGCACTCATTTCTCTGTTTCTTCCCTGGCCCTTTACTGTCTTTCCACTTAGGCTTAAAACGATCCCCACTGTGACCCATTATTCCATATAAGGATCGCTAATCATATTGATTCTCACTCCTCTCCCCCACCCCCTAGTCCTTTTTTTTTTTTTTTTGTCAGTCTTGGGTCCTGGTCACTGGCTCTGAGCTCTTTCTTGCTCCAGGCTAGCTTTCTGCCACAGTTGAGTCAGTTTCACTTGTTTTTCCTGATGGTTAATTGGAGATAAGAGTCTCAGGGACTTTGCTGTTGGGGTTGGCTTTGAACAGCAATTTTCAGATCTCAGCCTGCTGAGTAGCTAGGATTGCAGGCGTGACCAACCAGTGCCAGCTTAGCCCGTTGGTCTTGATAGGGCCTCCTTCCTGCTCTTGCCTAGAAGTGCTCTCTCTTGGTCCATTGGTTTTGATAGGACACTCTCCCTGCCTCTTCCCAGAATCCCCACCCCTCCTTCTCTCTCCTCTTCCCAGTAGTGGAACTTAATTTCAGAGCCTCTCAACACTTTTTTTGCTAGTTAATTGAAGAGTTACAGAGTTTTCTGCTCAGTCTGATTTGGAACTATGATCCTCGGATCTCAGCCTCCTGAGTAGACAGGCACTCAGGTCCTGCCTAGAAGCTTGATGGGTTACCCAAATGAAAGTGGGGGTCTTTGAAACTAACATGGGACAAACCTGGCTGGAAATGATTTCTTTCTTACCTAGAATCTTGTAAACACTCATTATTTATAGTTATTTTACTTAGCAAATATTTACTGAGTGTGGATACATGCCCAGATACCCATACTAGGGCATTTACAGGTAAATAAGACTCATTCTTGGTGCACGGGAGCTCAGTTTAGAGAGAGGAAAGCTAGTTATTGCAACACAATGGAATAAACATGCTCTGTGAACAGAGTTCTTTGTGTGATACAGTGAAGTGAGAAATAGCCAGGGAATGCTTCATAATGTGAGATAAGCTAAACTTTATTGAGTTTCTCGTGTTTAATCACTTGAACTTCAAATTTCAGATTAGGAAGAATAAATTTACACAGCTGGTAGACACAGAGCCAGGATTCAAACCTAGGTCTGGGCATCTACCAGAGCATTACAAGTCAGGATATAGTAAAGATACTTATACAAGCCTGGGTCTGCCTGCTGCCTTAATCTTTGCTTAAATTTTTTAAAAATTTCCCATCTTGTCTTCTTTCTCACACTATGACTATCTTTATACAAGAACATATTGAAAGATCTGTATACAGGAAAACTATGGACGTTAAAGTGAATAGTATAGACATCTTTCAGGGAGAGCTGGGTACCATGGTGTATGTCTATAGTCCCAGCTATTTTAGAGCTCAAGACAATAGATTTCTTGGGTCCAGTTGAGGCTAGCCTCAACTGGGTAGCTGGGTGGATGGGCTGAGCTCTTGAGTATCAGCAGCAAAAATAGTTTCTGGAGAACAAGCATAGACTCTGGATTCGATTGGTGGTCCTTCTCTTACTGGATATATGACTTTTGGCAAGCTGTTTAACTCTACCATTGTTTTCCTCAGCTGTGAGATAGGATGGGACAGGATGACCTCTCTGAGTGCTATGAATATTTAATGAGGGATATTTACTATGGATAAAAGACGTGATACAATTTGAGTAATCTGAAAAGCTGTACATCTAAACCTTTTGAGCAGGAGCTTTAGAGTTTTGGAGCATTTCAGATTTTGGGTTTTTGCATTAGCAATGCTCAGCTAGTAAAGTCTATGCAAATATCCCCAAGTCCCCCCCCCCAAAAAAAAACAAAGAATTGAAACCTAAAAACATTTATCATCTTTAAGCTTTGCTTTGTAAGGTCCCTAAATTGATGATGGCCAAAAGATCCACTGATATAATGCTGTGACATGATGTTAGAACTGTGAATGAGTTTCTGGCCTGAGTAAAGAGAGAAAAATAGCAACACTTTTTTCTTTTTTTAAAAAAATATTTTTTAGCCGGGCGCTGGTGGCTCACGCCTGTAATCCTAGCTACTCAGGAGGCTGAGATCTGAGGATCGAGGTTCAAAGCCAGCCCCGGCAGGAGAGACTGTGAGACTCCTATCTCCAATGAACCACCAGAAAACCGGAAGTGGCGCTGTAGCTCAAGTGGTAGAGCGCTCACCTTGAGCTGAAGAGCTGAGGGACAGCGCCCAGGCCCAGAGTTCAAGCCCCACGACCGACAAAAAAAAAAAAAATTATTGTAAAGATGCTGTACAGAGGGGTTACAGTTACATGAGCAAGGTACATGAGTACACTGTTACTCCCTTCTTTGTTTTCCCCCTACCATCCTTCCCTCACCACCTCCCCAACTCCCCCTCCCCCCACTTTTTTTCTTAAAGTTAGAGATTTTTATTGTTAGCATTCTATGGGGCTATATCCAAAGACATTCTAGGCATTACTTCCTATAGCCATTACTTTTAGCAGGTGACAAAGAGGGAAAGTTGGAGGGGCCGGAAGGGTCAGAGTAAGCCAGCCTGAGTGCCTGGCAAGAGAGGTCTATTCTAGTTTACAGTTAATGAATACTTTGAAGATCTGTGATTCATTGAGTAGTTACAGGTAAAACGTTAGTCCTTGGGGATACAAAGAACAATAAACTGTGGTTCAGACCCTGAAGTTGTTGACATTCCAGTGGGGGAGATGTGTGTGTGTGTGTGTGTGTGTGTGTGTGTGCAGGTGAACTAAGAAGCATGGTACAAGCCCCCACAGAGCGCTGTGGAGCTCAGATAAGGAATACCACATGGTGACTATTAGTACTTATTCTGTGCTGGCATTGTCCTTATACTTCACCTCATTTATTCCTGTGTGGGAAGGTATTATTAGCATCCTGGTTTCACAGATGAGGAAAGTAGGACACAAAAAACTTAAATATATTTCCTTGAGGGTTGGGATGCATTCCCTCACTGAGGGAGTGCATGCTTAGTATGTTCAAGGCTCTGAGTGGAGTCCTCAACACTGAAAAGTTCAAAAGAAAAGAAGAGTCTAGCTGGTAGATATGAACTATGAGGATTGTGTGCCTGATTTTGCTCTATAGCCTGCACCATATTGCTTCCTCTTGTGATATGGATGGGAGCCCTTTTGAACTGCTTCTGAGAATTGTTGCTCTGGCCTTTGAGCTGTCACCAGTCACTACTGGGTGTTAGGGAGAATGAGGAATGAGGTGCCTCTGCACTGACTTTGCTCATCTGTGTCACTTTACATACCTTTCTTGCCTTTTGGTGGAGGGTTTGTTTTGCTTGTTAACTGAACACTTTGGAAATTTGCACTTGAGTGGATTTATCTGTTACAGGATGAGAGAATTTGCTAGAAATTGGTTATTCTGATGTATAGTCTTATTGTTAAGGACACCAGCGATATCAGGTTGTCCTAGGACAGGAAATTCTGTCACATTACATATTTTCTCTCCTCATCAAAGGTTCCCTGACCTTGTGTTTTCTGCCAGTTTGAAATTTTTGAGAAGTTTTGACTCAGAAGTTAGTACAGTTAAGCTTGTGTAGAACTTAAAAATGATGGAGTGTTTCTACTTCAGTCATTGTTGAATGCCTTGCCGTTGCACACTTTTCTCCTTTAATCTTCATTCTGTAAATTAGGTGGTTTATCTGCATTTGATTCAGTAGCCTGAGGCTTGGGGGTAAGGTATAATTAACTCAGTTGTCTGTTGAGCATCTCCCTCAGTGGTCTCCAAGTCACGTGCCATTGTGTACTAGGTTGAGCCTTGGAGAACTGGAGGCTTATGCCAAATGGAAAGGTGGCAGGTACTTAGGTCTAGTTGCTTGTTGCCATGTAATGAAGTAGGCCCAGTGTCCCAGATCTTATGTGTTTTTGTTTTGAAAAATTGTGGAAATCTGGATTTTAATGTATTGAGTATAAAAATATTCCATTTAAATAATTTATTATGTGGATCAGAACCACATTTGTGGGTTGTGTACAGTACTTGGCTGTCTGATTATAAACTGTGATCTACCTGCCTGTTGAAATTTTCTACCCAAAATTCAAAGCGGGAGGTAAAACACGTGTGTGTGTGTGTGTGTGTGTGTGTGTGTGTGAGTTTCTAATACTGATGCTTGATCTCAGGGTCTTGTGCTTGTGAACAAAATGTTTGTCTTGTTTTTCTCACAGCTGGCACTATACTACCTGAGACACACCTCTTTTTCTGGTTATTTTCTAGATAGAGTCTCATGGAATTTTTCTCCCCAGACCAGCTTTGAACCAGGATCATCTAGATCTTAACTTCCTAAGTAGCTAGAATTACAAGCATGTACTACTGGCACCTTACCAATGTGGGTTTTGACCAAAATGTCTGGTAAATTGGCAGAATAAGGGGACATTGTACCTTATACTGATGTCTTTTGGAGAGTGGCAGAGTAAATTTTTTAATTATTTAATCAGGCCAAATCTCAGAATGGTTGGTTTTTTTGTTTTTGTTTTTTGGGTCCAGTCGTGGGGACTGAACTCTGGGCCTGGGTGCTGTCCCTCAGCTCTTCAGCTCAAGGCTAGCACTCTACCACTTGAGCCACAGCACCACTTCCGGCTTTTTTCTTTTTTGCTTATGTGGTGCTGAGGAATCGAACTCAGGGCCTTAGACATGCAAGGCAAGTGCTCTACCACTGAGTCACCTTCCCAGCCCCATGGTTGGGGTTTGGATCAGGAGATAACCTTACTACTCGTGCTTGGAGCTCTTAGAAGATTAAATGCTACCAGATCTATCATCTCTTTGATCCTGCCCACAGTACCCTGAAGTGGTATTATAAATTTGTATACCATCTTTCCTTTAATTGTCATAATCTTTTATAATGGGTGGTATTCTAAAGGGAGGTGATCATAACCTTTGTAGGTAAAGAGTGGCATCCAGTGAATTGCTGTTTAGTAGAAAGTACAGTAGACTGAAAGACTTGAATTGTAAATATATCATTAACAGCCTTTTGATCTTGGTCAAGTCACTGACAGATCTTTGGGTCTTTTTCCCATAATAAGATAAGAACAAAATTCAAGTCTTGCTGAGATCTTTTCAGGATGCCCAGCTTTCTGATTCCAACTGACATGACACAACTGAGGCCAGTCGTCCTGACTTAATTGACAGGTAGACAGTTGCTACTCAATGCTGCTTGTCCTCTCTTCTCCCTGGATGGCAGGTTGGGGGCTGGTCCTCTTCCCTCTCTGATGGCAAGTAGGAAGTTTGTCCTCTCTAGAAGACAGGTATGAAGCAGTATTCAGTGCTTCCTTGGGTTCTTTGTTCATGACTTTAACTTCTGGGAAGGGACCTTGATGGGCCAGGCACTTCCCAAATGGATACAGTGCTTTGTTGACTATATATACACAAGATTGAAGGGAGCAGAATGAGAGAAATATGGTCAGGGAGTTCTCAGCCCAAGAGTTTAATTTATTTTTATTTTAATACCAAGCTTCCACAAGGTGAAAATTGAAGAAATATTGTCTTCTAGATACTTGTTTTCATTCATACTCTATTGTATAAAGAAATAACATAGAATATAAAAATGAAGAAAATAAATCCTGAGCAGTCATTCAGAATTTATTAACTCTATTTGGCAGCAGTCTGGATATATTGAAGAAATAGATTTAATATAAAAACCTCACAAAATTTAGACTGAAAGTAGAACATAGTTTTAAGTAATTGAAAGTGAGAAAACAGATAATCCACTTAAAAGAAAAAAAAACCCTGAAATTCTGGAAAAAGGGAGAAGGTATTAGAATAGCTATTGAAATTAAATTATAGTAATCGCTTGTGAAATAAATTATTATTTACTCCTAAGTATATTCAATGTTAGATTCATAATATCCTATATGTGAGTATGTTTTCACGAATATGCTTCTATTATTGATGCAGATCAAGTGGTCTGAATGTGTACAGCTGCAAAAAATATGTTTTTAGTTCCCTGTGGACTCATTTTAAGGTACTATGTTACAAAAGTACTGTTTCAGCAGAGAAATTGGTAGGAAATTGTACACAAAGTAAATCTTCAGTGTAAACTTTAGTTGCTGACATACAGGAGACTTAAGGAAGAACTGAGGTGCAGCCTTGAATCCTGAAGCAGTATGAGGTAGGATCTCTTCCTCCCTCCCT
>NW_012267271.1:2500638-2523456 GCF_000151885.1 Dipodomys ordii | reverse complement strand
CGCGCTCTACCACTGAGCCACCTTCCCAGCCCCTGAAAGTTTTTTTAAAAAGCACTTTGGCAATATTTATCACAAGCTCTTGAAAGGAGTCATGATGCCTTTGAGCATTTCACTTTTAGGAATCTTCATTAAAAAAATAATCATAGATGTAGAAAAATGTTTGTGTCCAAAGATGTTCACTAGCCAGTGCTTCTAGTAGCAAAGTTAGAAACAGCTTTAGTATTAATAAAGGTTAGAGAAATTAGGAAAATGCCACCGAACAGAATATTGCATACTCATTTTAGTATTTTAGAAGAATTTTAATGACATGATAATCTGTATATATACTAAGTGGTATATATACAGAGAATGTACAACAATGTAAAGTATGATTTTAATTATGTCAAATCTATGCAAAGAAAAAGTAGATGGGAAGGTTATAGGTCTTTTTCTTTTCTCTGTTTTAGAAATAGTTTCTGAAAAAAGTTATTATTACTGTTTTATTTTACTTTTTTGGTGGTGGGGATTGAAACCAGGGCCTTACACACGCTAAGCAAGCACTTTGCTACTGAGTTACATCCCCTGCCCTGTAAAAAGTCTTTTTAGGTGTTTTTTTTTTTCCAGTCGTAGAGCTGGAACTCAGGGCCTGGGCACTGTCCCTGAGCTTCATTTGTTCAACGCTAGCACTCTACCACTTGAGCTATAGTGCCACTTCCAGCATTTTCTGTTTATATGGTACTGAGGAATCGAACCCAGGGCTTCATGCATGCTAGGCAAGCACTCTAAGCCACATTCCCAGGCCCTCTTTTTAGTTTTTTTTTTTTTGGTCCGGTTGTGGGGCCTGAACTCTGGGCCTGGGCGCTGTCCCTCAGCTCTTCAGCTCAAGGCTAGCACTCTACCACTTGAGCCACAGTGCCACTTCCAGCTTTTTTCTTATGTGGTGGTGAGGAATCAAACCCAGGGCCTCGAGCATGCAAGGCAAGCGCTCTACCACTGAGCCACCTTCCCAGCCCCCTCTTTTTAGTTTTACACTTGACATTAACAAATATGAGTAGAGCCAGTAATCATCATTCCAACTAACAGAGTTTGCGTTTTCATCTCAGTTATTTTGCACTTAGAATATGGCTTCATATGTTTTTGCCATAAATGATAGATGTTAAAAATTCCCAGGTAAACCTCACTTGTTTCCCCCACCACAAAAGAAAAAAAAATGGTGCCATATGCCTGCAGTCTCAGCACTCAGAGGCCAAGGCAGAGAGATCACCAGTTTTAAGCCAGCTTTGGCTACACTGGGAGACCCTGTGTCTAAACAGGTTAAATGGAGTAAAACAATAAAGAAACCTCAAACAACAAAACCTCCAACCTCCCACAAGCAAAAGCAAGAGCATATAGAAGAGGCCTGTTTGTATTAGGGTACCAGCGTTGTAGTGCTACCTTACCTCTTTACTCTTCAGTGGGACTTTGTGTTCAGTGGGGCTTAGAACACATTGGTCTTTATTTTTTTTGTTGATGCTGGGGCTTGAACTCAGGGTCTGACAGCTGTTCCTGAGCTTGGTTGTGTGTGTGTGTGTGTGTGTGTTTTTCCTCAAGGCTAGCATTTTAGCACTTTGAGCCACAGTTCCACTTCCAGGTTTTTGGTGGCTAATTGGAGATAAAAGTCTCCTTGACTCTTGAAATTGCAATCTCAGATCTCAGCCTCCTAAATGGCTAGGTTTACAGGTATGAGCTACCACCTTGGTCTTTATTTTCCCAGGGATTACATTCCTACCTCCATAAACATAAGGTTTGCCACTGACATCTAGCAGTTGTGAGTTCAATCCTTACATAGTGATGTGTGCTTTTATTATATTGAAAATCATTTGTGTTAAAAAAGGTTCAGCTGAGGCATAACACAATTTTAAAGTATTTGAGGAAGTAGTGATCATGAATTGTGTAGCTTCAAACCAGCCAAGTGGTTCAAGTGCTTTCTTATTTAACACAAAAGTGTTTTTTTTTTTTTTTTTTTGGTACTGGATTTTCAGGGCTTTCAGGCTTACTAGTTCCTTACTCTACTGCTTGAACCAAGCTTCCAGCTCTGCTCTTTGCTGGTATTTTGGAGATGGAATCTAGCAAACTTTCTGCCTTGGCTGGCCTTGAATTAAGATCTGGATCTCACCCTTCTGTGTTACTCAGATTCTAGGCCCTGGTACCTGGCTAAGAGAGTTTTATAGGAAGAACATGGAAGTAAAGCAATGAACATACTTGGTGACCTCTGTACAGTTGCCTCATTTGATCTGTCCCAAGAATTCCTTAGTTACAGAATTATAAGCCGGTTGGCTATTTCTACCTTGTTGAGCATAAGTTGTTTGCCTTTTAATATGGACATATATAAGAAATAGATAAATTTAATTGCCTCTTTTTTTTGTCAGGGTGAGGGGGAGTGCCATTACTGGGGCTTGAATTCAGTGCCTCACATTCTGGCTCAGCTTTTTTTTTTTCTGCTCACAGAAAACAGTCATACCTTCAAGTCTGGTGTTTGCTGGTTAATTGGTGATAAGAGTCTCTTGGATTTGTCTGTCTGGGCTGGCTTTGGACTGCTGTTCTCAGATCTCAGCCTCCTGAGTAGCTAAGATTACAGGTATGATCCTTCAACACCCAGCAAGTTTTGCTTATGTTTTTAAGCTAAGTAAAATTAAGGTTACTTATGAGGCCTAACTGACTTTGTCTGCTCATGAAGTCTTCAGATCTGGCCTTCATTTTAATTACTTTCCCAGGTGTGAATTTCTAGGTTTTTTGATTTGTAGAAAAAAAATTGACGATGAAAGTTTGTGTTAGCTTTTAATTTTTTTTTCTGGTAACAAGAGTCAGTAAAAAAGTATGAATATTAAAATACCTTGATTAGGGAATGGGCCTGGTGGCTCATTTCCTGTAATCCCAGTTACTTGAGAGGTAGAGATGGTTTGAGGCCAACTTGGGTAAAAAGGCCCCCAATAAGTTGGCATGGTGTGCATGCCTGTCATCCGAACTATGCCAGAAGCTTAAACAGGATGATTTTAGTCTAGACCCACCTGGGAAAAAAAAATGCAAGATCTAATTTGAAAATAACAGCAAAAAGGGCCAGGGTTATAGCTCAAGTAGTAGAGTGCCTGTCTAGTAAGTGAGAGGCTTTGAATATGCTGGTATCAACCTTCCCCTCCAGAAAATGATTATCTTACTCTTTTTTGTCATTATTATATATTTCATTATTGAAATAATTTTACATGTCCATTAGACATTATGGCCTGTTAGGATTTTAAACAGTGCATATAATTCTCCTATAGATGGTATAAAAACAATGCAAAAAAACCCCACACAAGTATTTGAGCATATTTAAATAAGGAAAATATCAGGCAAGTTGTTTCTTTTGTAAACTGCTTCTGTCCAAAGCATTCTGTACATTATCAGAATGAAAAATGACAGCACTTTGTCATCTGTTCAAATTGATATTGCACTCTTTGCAATGACAGCTGAAAAGGCCCACAGGTGCCATATAAAGAGGTGACCATGTTGTCATATTTCATTTCGGCATCCCTCTGCAAAGCCATAATTACCTAATTAGGTTGTTAATTAGGAGATTAGCATTTCACTATATTGATAGAATGCTCTTTACTGGCGTGGGGCTAGATACAGATTTGTCTGCCTTAATTTATAATCTCTGCCTGTTTTGTACTTATTTATTTGCTTAAGATCCTTGTGTGAGGCAGCTCAGTTTACATGAGGAACAGTTTGTTTACAAGCTAATGAAGCTTTGATCACTAGATTAAAGTTGCTGACTTTAAACAGAAGCAAACTGAAAAGAGTGGTCACGTCCTAGAAATGAAATGAAAATTCTGAGTTGCTTTATTCTGTTAGCATAGGCAGCAGACACATGATAAGGATTTGAATTGTTGGTGTAAAATTCAGAATACAGAAACTAAATATGGAATGTGCTAGAGATTCATAAAACTAGGCAAAGGAAGTTATTTTAGTTGTCTTTAATGATAAGTTCCTATAATTTATACTTAGTATTTATGTTGCATTTTGAATATACTTCAGAAACTGAAGCTTGGTTAATGACTTCAGAACTAATCTATTCCGTCCTTAGTATCTACTTCCTTAGATAGTCATGTGTCAGGCTTTATTTGTACCTTCCATCTATTAGTCTGCTTGGATCATTTTCTTCCCATACTCCATAGTCCTCAGTCCTTGTGTAATTGAAGTATTTCACAGTAACCTTGATGAGCTATTTGGCGTGAGCACAGTTTTTATCCAGTATATATAACATTCTTTACAAGGCAGGGAAAATTTTTTATTTTTTTTCTATAATGTTTGAAACTTGTATTATATATGTTTTTATCATATAATATATCTATCTGTCTATCTATCTATCTATATAGATAGATAGATATATATATTTGTCTTTGGCACCTTTTCCATTTAAGGCAATTATGAGTTTTAGGAACACGTTAAGAGCACCATTTACATTGTGTTAGTAGTTTTTTTTTGGTCAGTTCTGGGGTTTGAACTCTGGGGCCTGGGCCCCATCCCTCAGCTCTTCAGCTCAAGGCTAGCGCTCTGCCATTTGAGCCACAGTGCCACTTCCAGTTTTCTAGTGGTTTATTGGAGATGAGTCTCATGGACTTTCCTGCCCCGGTTAGCTTTGAACCGTGATCCTCAGATCTCAGCCTTCTGAGGATTACAGGTGTAAGCCACCAGCGCCTGGCTTCTTCTTTCTCTTCTTCCTCTTTCTCCTTTTTAAAAAGATTGAACACTTGGCTAATTTTCATGTTATCCGTGCACAGAAGACATGCTAATTTTCTCTGTTTTGTTCCAATTTGAGTATATGTGCTACCAAAGTAATAACCTTCTTTTATTTATTTATTTTTCTCCTTAAGATAGGTCTCACTGTATAGCTCAGGCTTGTTTTAAATTCTCTGCTTCCCCAGTTTTGGGATTACAGATGTGAACTACTACACTTGATTTAATTTAAAACTGCTGGACACGCCGGGAGACTCTTATCTCCAATAAACCACCAAAAAACTGGAAGTGGCACTGTGGCTCAAGTGGCAGAGTGCTAGCCTTGAGCTGAAGAGCTGAGGGACAGTGCCCAGGTCCAGAGTTCAAGCCCCATGACTGACCAAAAAAAAAAGAAAAAAATGTAGGATACCTATCACCTTATGAAAAGAGAACTCTTTTCCCTAGGGGAAAGGACTTGGAACCTCGCGGTTCTGCATGAGTAATTTAGATCTATTTGAGGTAATCAACTTGTATTACAAATTGTTTAAAATTGTATACTCTTATTGTTCTGCTCGGTTAAGTACTTTGTTGGTATTGGGTTGGAATCATTTGAACTAGAGAAATCTAGGTTACAACCTGGAGTCTTCCCTTGCTTGTTTGTGCACCTTCCCATAAAATTCATCCTTTAAAGTGGTACAATGTAGGGCTGGGAAGTTGGATCAGTGGTAGAGCGCTTGCCTTGCATGCCTGAGGTCCTGAGTTCGATTCCTCAGCACCACATAAGCAAAAAGAAAAAAGCCGGAAGTGGTGCTGTGGTTCAAGTGGTAGAGCCTTGAGTTGAAGAGCTGAGGGATAGCGCCCAGGCCCAAAGTTCAGGCCCCACGACTAGACAAAAAAAAAAAAAAAGTAGTACAATGTAGTGCATTTGTATATTTGCAGTGTTGTATGACTATCATCATTATGTCATTCCATAACATTTTTATCTTCCCCCAAAGAACTTTGAGTCCTCTAGCAACTACTCTCTAGTCTTCTTCCTCTAGCTTTCGGCAAGCACTAATTTACTTTCTATCTCTATGAAATCATGCAATATAGTCTTTGGTATCTGCTACTTTTATTTAGCAAAATGTTATTCAGATTCATCTATATTGTGGCATGTATCAGTATTTATCTTTTTTATTGTTAAGTGTTCTATTGTATGTACTATAGGCCAACTTTATCCCTTCATCAGTTGATGGACATTTAGGTTATTTCTACCTCTGGCTCTTATGAATAAGGCTACCATGTCACAAGTTTTGTGGAAACATGGTTTTCACTTCCCTTGGTTATATACTTAAGTGTTAGGTTGCTGGATCTCATGGTAATTCTATTTTTACATACATTTTGAGGAACTGCCTAATGGTTCTCTGAAGAGGCTGCATTATCCCTTTTGCTTCAGCTCTCCTCAGACTCTGTATTCCTGTGGTCTTTTTGGAGGCAACCCATGGCTTTAAAACATCCGTGAGCCTTTATAGTTGGGGAAAAAATTTCAATTTTCTCTGTTCAGTCAGGTTTATTTTATGAGCATATATTTATCAGCATTAGTGGTAGAAATCAAAGAAGGCTTATAAGGCTTTTCTCTCAAGGATTTCACAGTCCAGTGATGAAACTTCATACTGGAAATTAGGAGATTCCAAAGCTAGTGAAAGAACCAGCTGCTCAGATATTTGTGAATTTATGTAGTATGCATGGATCCAGGCAGCGGTTGACTTTCTTTTCTTTAATTCTGGATTTTTCTTCCTAAGAGCTTGTCAGTTTGTCTTTTAACTGTTATTTCTTTGGTTCTTTCCCCTTCCAAGTCTTCCTGAGTGTATATATTCACATCCAGGGCATCAGCTGTCACTTGTATGTTAATTTCTCCCAAATTTGCTCAAAGCTTTCTTCTGAGCTATTTGAGTTTACTTATTGAGTTTATTTATTTATTTTTAGACAGGATTTTGCTGTGCAACCCAGACTAGCCTTAAACTCATGATCCTTATCTCCCCTCTATCTGCCAACCTGTTCTTACCTCTGAGTCCAGTCTTACTTTGCTGGCACTATCACAAAAGCTGTAAGCTTTCCCTTTTCACATCTACTCAGTCACTAAGTTCTATCACTTTTTATCTCTCAAATGTTTTCTTGAATTTATAGAATCATCTTTCACTGCTTTACTTCAAATTTCATCTCTTCCCTGGGCTGCAGTTATAGCTGCATAACCTATCTTTGTCTTGCACATTGGATTAATCTTCTATACAACTACCAGAACAATCTCTATGAAATGCCAATCTAATCATCAACTTTGAGCTCATGTTGTTCTAGTTAATAAAGGTACCTGTTCCAATATTTCTTGTTTCATTGCTGTCTCAAATGTTGCTATTTACCCACTTTTCCAACCTTCAAGCTTTTCCTCTTAGACAATTATATATATATATATATATATATTTATTTTTAATTTTTTTGTCAGTCATGGGGCTTGAACTCTGGGCCTGGGTACTGTCCCTCAGCTCTTCAGCTCAAGGCTAGTGCTCTATCACTTCAGCTACAGCACCACTTCTGGCTTTTTCTGCTTATGTGGTGCTGAAGAATCGAACCCAGGGTCTCATGTATGCAGGGCAAGCACTCTACCACTGAGCCACCTTCCCAGCCCTACAATTTATCTTATACCTCAAAATAATAATAGTAATAATAGTAAATATTTGTATACTATGTACCATGGACTAAGAAAAGTATTAGAAATATATAACATGTATTCACTCTTTCAGTCTTTTTCTGGTAAGCACCAGAATCATTCCCATTTATAGATGAGGAAATGGAGACACAGAAGTTGGTACTCCCTGAAGCCCCACAGAAAGTGAGTGGCCAAGTCCAGATATGATCCCAGCTAGCTTGATGGTTGATTGTTCTCGTTTTCCAGCCTGCTTCACCTAACTACTCTTTCTCAGCCTCCCCATTCCCTTGATTTTTCCTACTACAAAGGATTTTCTCTTTGCTTCTGCAATAACTCATGCATGGCCTGATGTCCATAGATAGAACTGGGAGGGATTTTATTGTAAATGCTTCCGATAAAAGGAGCCAGCATTATCAGCATTATAAATTATTTCAATGTCATCTCTTTTTCTTCATCCTCCTCCTTTCTTTTTTTGGGGGGGGCGTGGGCAGTACTGGGGTTTCAACTTAGGGCCTTGCACTTGCTAGGCATACTAGGCAGATTTTCTATCATGGAGCCATATCATTTTGTGCTGGTTATTCTTCAGAATATTTCTTGCTCCTTGCTCTGGAATGTGTCTGGACTATAGTCTTCCTATGTTTTGCTTTCTTCTGTAGCTAGGATAACAGGAACATTTCACCACATTCTACTTCTTCCATTGAGATGGACTTTTCTTCCCTGGCCTCAAATCCTAATCATTCTAATCTCAGCCTCCCACATATCTAGGATGTTAGGCATTTGTCACTGAGTCCAGATATTGGTTGAAAGGGGGGGTCTCTTGTGCATGCCTGGGTTCCTCGTGATCTTCCAGATCTCAGCCACTGTTGCTTGGAAGTTTTCTTTGTTTTTAAGACAACTAATTTGTAAGTGACTACTTTGATATTCTTGGCCTTATTCATCTTTGTGAAGCCTGTATATTTCCATTATAGGTCATTATAGACTTTTCTAGCATTGTTTTCATCCTTTGTTTTGTTTTTGATTTTACGCTTGTACTGGAGCTTGAACTCAAGGCCTGAGCACTGTCCTTAGGTTTTTTGTCCAAGGTGGCACTCTACCACACTCTACTTCCATCTTTTTTTGGTGGTTATTTGGAGATAAGAACCTCACAGACTTTGTCCCTGGGCTGGCTTTGAACCATGATCTTTAGAGCTCAGGGTTTTTTTTTGTTTGTTTGTTTGTTTTTGCCGGTTGTGGGACCTGAACTCTGGGCCTGGACACTGTCCCTCAGCTCTTCAGCTCAAGGCTAGCGCTCTACCACTTGAGCCACAGCACCACTTCTGGCTTTTTCTGCTTATGTGGTACTGAGGAGTTGAACCCAGGACCTTATGCATGCAAGGCAAGCATTCTACTACTGAGCCACCTTCCCAGCCCTTGACTTTCTTCTTGATAGGAAATGTGATTTAACATTTTAATTCAGAATTCCAGCATTTTGAGGGTTGAATAGATGTTTTTTCTTCCCTTTCTTAGACTAGTGGTGCAGTGGATAAAGACTTTGATGAATAGGCGTCAAGTGTTACTTGGAACAGTATTCTGGATCCATAAGTATTATCATTACACTACTTCTTACTTGTACAGTATTTAGCAAGTTGTACCTTAGTTTACTGATTTATAAAACATGGATAATGACAAAATTTATATTTTAGTTTTGTGAGGGACAGAAATGACTTTTCCAAAGCCATGCAATTAGGTTTCTGGTAATTAGAACCAGAATTTGTATTTCCTAAGTAATTTTATGATTCACTGTTGCCTTTTTTTTTTTTTTTGGTACTGGGGTTTGAACTCTGATTCTCAAGCTTGTTAAACAGGTGCTCTTAGCACTGAGCCATTCCTCTATCCCTGATTTTTGCACTTTACTTTTGAGATAAGTTCTCTCTTCCTGCCCTGGGTTCTTTGTTCTTTGTTGAAAAGGGGTTGCAAGAACTTTTTTTTTTGGCCTGGCTTGGCCTGGCCTCAAACTATGTTCCCAATAATATCAGCCTCCCAAGTAGTTAGGATTACAGGCACAAGGCAAGGGGCAGAAGGAGCAGGTGAATGGAACTGGAGAATCTTGAGATTTGTTTTGATTTTCTCTTGCTGCATGACAAATGAACACAAGCTTATCAATTTAAAACAAAAAAGCTTATGCTCACACAATGAGTTAGGAGTCAAGACTTCAGCTTGGTTTTTGCACATCATCTCAAAAGTATGAAGTTAAAGTGCTACCTGGTTCTGACCTAGTTGGGGACTCTACTAAGGAAAAAGCTTCCAAGCCTTTTCAGGTTGTTGGTAGAATTTATTTCATGTGTCTGTAGTATCATATATATAATTTCTAGGCAGTGCCTCTCCTATCACTTTTGTCATATTCTATTGGCTGTCAGCAAATTAGGTCTCACCCACATCCAAGAGAGGGGGCAACCTACAGTGGGATAGGTAGACCATGCCAAGAGGCATGAATTTCTGGACTATCTTAGGATTCTGTCTACCATATACCCTTTCAGACCCATGAAAGCAATGTTTTTATTTTTCTCTCCACGCTGTAGCTCTGTTGTCAAAGAATGAAATCTGTATTAGATAGGCAGTTGAGTTCTATTTATAGTTTAAGCCTCTAAACTGGTAATTTCACACTGAAAAACAGTCTAGTTTCTTTGGCATTGTTCATTATTTTCACTCTAGGTAAAATTGTAAACATTTTTACCTGAGATCTTAAAGCCCCAAATTGTTTATTTTCACAAATATCAATCAAATCTGTTATGTCAGAGAGGCAACACCCATTAGAAAATAATTTAGGGCTACATTGCACCAAACTGACAGATTTCTTGAAACTGCCAGAAATGTTGGCAGGTTTGGAGTTTTGAGGGTGGTGGGTGGTTAGGTTGTCTGAAATTTCACAGCTACTGCTAGCTAATACACATTAATTTCAAAACATTTTGAAGAAACTGATTGCCTCATAACAGCTGAATAATATATTCTAATTGAGAACTTTATAGTTTGATGTGATTAATACTTAGATTCTTCATACTTTTCATAGGAAACATCTACTGAGCAAAATTTAGATCTTGACCTGTCCATTGATAAAATACCCCTTAATCTTTACAGAATTAGATATTTCCATCACTGAAGCTATATTTTTCCATTAAACCCTTACTGTTCAAACTAGGGTTAGGAGAATATTGGTGTGTGATGGAGGTACTAGTAGCCAAGTAAGTGTATCAATTGCTTTCTGTAAGTGGAAAACTTTAAATATAATAAAAAGGTTCCTGATTTGTATTTTTCTTTTTTAGCTTGTGATCACTCCTTATTTTGGAAAATAAATGTGATTGCTTTTGTACAGGACTCAGGTTTAACTTGCTTAATACCATGAAGTCGGGGTACAGTGTGGAAAGGTAAAAAAAAATCTCGCATCTGCTGTTACATGTTATTAACTCCCTTAGCAGACGTTAAATCATTTCAAGTACAATAATAGTGTGGGAGGTAAATTAACTAACCATTAACAATCTTATAAATACACAATTAACATGCCAACATTTATATGACACATTGATGGGGCAGCAGTAATTTTTGATTGGGAGTTTGCAGACCTTTGAGAAGCCTCAGGCTGTTGCTTATTCAGACAAGTTTGCACAGATTGCAGGTGAGGGGGCCGCAAGTCTGCCTGACAGAAGGAAGTATGGGTAGTAGTTTGAAGAAGTCTGGGAAGGGGAATTTCTTTCTAATCATTTGACTAGACTTGAGTATTTTATGTCATATCGTTGCTTATGTCAGATCCTTAGGGCATGAAGGTATACAAGGAGGACTCATTTGCTTATGATTAGTTTTTTGAAGAAACAGAACACTTCAAGTATGGACTTGGAACTGAAGTTGCATGAATCATTAGGGATTTTGAAAAATACACTTAGGCAGGTCGAGGTATAGCTCATTGATAATGCACTTGCCTAGCATGTGTGACCCTGCCCCCAGAACTGTAACAAAACAAAATAAAAAATATACTTAGCCCTGAGTATATACGGTAGCCCTCTATGGTTTCAGGTCAAAAAGTAGATGGTCTTGCCGGGCGCTGGTGGCTCACGCCTATAACCCTAGCTACTCAGGAGGCTGAGGTCTGAGGATTGTGGTTCCAAGCCAGCCCGGGCAGGAAAGACCGTGAGACTTCTATCTCCAATAAACCACCAGAAAACCGGAAGTGGCGCTGTGGCTCAAGTGGTAGAGCGCTTGCTTTGAGTTGAAGAGACAGCGCCCAGGCCTAGAGTTCAAGCCCTACAACTGACAAAAAAATAAAAATAAAAGTAGATGGTCTCTAAAGTTTCTTTCATGTGTATATTTTGTGTAATTTATTTTAATTTTGGAACAACTATTACATGGACTACTTATTTCTTGCTGTTGTACAAATTAATGCTGTATTAGTAGAGGGAGCTAAGGATCTGTCTATTGCAGGGTCTGCCTTACATTTTTCACTAAGACCCATGAGAACAGGTTTTCTCAGGCCTTAGGACTCAAAGAAGCATAATAGGATTTTAAAAATCCTTTTTGTTATGATTATTGTAACATGTTACTTTTTGTTTTGAGTGGCTGAGTGGTAAAATGCCTAAGATCTCAAACTCTTAGATTTTATTCTTAGTTCTACTGTGTATATTCATAGCTCTGTTTGGGTTTTAGCTACTTGCTTGGAAACCTTTGTGTCACTTTTTTTTTTTTAATCTGTAAAATGGGAATACAATTAGTAATGTCTTTGTTTGTTTGTTTGTTTTTTGTCAGTCGTGGGGGCTGAACTCTGGGCCTGGGCACTGTCCCTCAGATCTTTAGCTCAAGACTAGCACCCTACCACTTGAGCCACAGTACCACTTCTGGCTTTTATCTGCTTATGTGGTGCTGAGGAATCGTACCCAAGGCTTCATGCATGCAAGGCAAGCACTCTACCACTGAGCCAACTTCCCAGCCCACAATTAGTAATGTCTTAATAGGTTTATTTTGAGTGATATATGAATTCTTGGGGAAAGATAGACTGGTTCTACCTTTCTTAGTAAATTAAGGCTAGCTGATATCACTGTGTTTTGCTTCCCGATTTCTGTAGTCTACTTGTTGCAAATATCCAAGGTCTTATGGCATACACTGATTTATCCTGAGTTACTTCCCCTTTGCCACTGTTCTTGTGTGTGTATATGTGTTTGTTCGTGCACTTACATTGTATTGTGTTGCAATGTTGAACATTGTTTTTTGATAAACTATTATAAAGTTTGAGAGTATGTATGCTAAAGTTTTAAAAATTGAATTTGAATTTGATATTCATTAGAACCTATTACAAATTATTTCCATGTTTATAGCATATTCTAAATTCTCATATGCGTGTTACATGATTCTTACTGATACAAATGGGTGTGTAAAATGGCAATAGAATCCAGATTGTACCTGGAGCCATACTTAGCACATAGTAGTTAGCACTCAATACATTAAAAATGTCTGTCATTCTGGGACATTTTTTAACTGTCTTCCTATTCTGCTTAGACATCCCAATTGCTTCCATGTATAACAAAACAGATCTGTATGCTTTAAGGACCTGGAGTTTTAAAATTGGAGAAAGAGACTGGGTAGGGTTATAGCTCTAGTACTTAGTATGTATGAAGCCATGAGTTTTACGCCCAGCACTGGCCCCCTCCAAAAAAACAAAAGTGGAAGAAAAGCTATAAAAACAAGACATCTTCAAGGAGATGAAGACCTCCTGGAGCCTGATACTGTTTGTCTGATAGTATAAAGGTATATAAAAAAGACTATTTCAGAGAGCCAGGAGTTGGTTATGTCTAGGAGGAAGGCATTCAGGACCAGAAGAGACAGCATTTGTGAAAATGTGGGGCAGCATTTCTTTTTGGGTCCAGTCGTGGGGCCTGAACTCTGGGCCTGGGCGCTGTCTCCCAGCTCTTCAGCTCAAGGCTAGCGCTCTACCACTTGAGCCACAGCGCCATTTCCGGCTTTTTTCTTTTTGCCTGTGTGGTGCTGAGGAATTGAACCCAGGGCCTCATGAATGCAAGGCAAGCGCTCTACCAGTGAGCCACCTTCCCAGCCCAGCAGCATTTCTTATTTAATTTTTTCAGTGCTGGGAATTGAACCCAGTAGAGCAGCAGCTCTTCTAAACTGGGTTCTTTGAAACTTTGATATGCTGTAGTGTTTCTCAAGAAAAAGTGTTTAGGGAGCAGATAGGTTTGGATTACATTATCTTACTAGATGCCGCATTCTAGATCCCCCTTTGGAGATTTTCACAGTACTCATGAATAATTTTGAAGCTTTGAGAAGTCCTGTAGTTAAAAAGTCAAGCAATACAAGCTTGTTTAATTTTTTTCAAGTTTTAGGCATTAAAAACATAAGCATTAAACTGTAGTAAAAAATATATAGCATAAAATCGGTTGTTCAAATCTTTTTTTTGTATGTCAATTGTAGGGCCTGAACTCTGGTCCTGGGTACTGTCCCTCAGCTCTTTAGCTCAAGGCTAGCTCTCTACTACTTGAGCCACAGCACCACTTCGACTTTTTCTGCTTATGTGGTGCTGAGGAATTGAACCCAGGGCCTCATTCATGCAAGGCAAGCACTCTACCACTGAGCAACATTCCCAGCCCCTGGCCCCCCTTTTTTTTGGTTCTGGGTTTTGAACTCAGGGCTTTGTGCTTGCTTTGCTTGTTTGCTTGGCTCGAGCTCTACCACTTGAGCCACCACTGTGATGGTTATTTTGGAGATAAAGTTGAGCAATTTTTTTTTAAACCTAGATTGGCCTTAAACCAAGATCTTCAGATCTTAGTCTCCTGAGTAGCTAGGGTTACATGCATGGATGTATAATTTACTGGCATGAAGCAGATTTACATTATTTTGTAGGTATCATCACCACTCATCTCAGGAACTCTTCCTTTTTCCTAGTCTGAAATATAGCTATTAGACAGCTTCCCAATCTTTACTCCTTCCAGCCTGTGGCAGCTATCATTTCCCTTGCCTTTTCTGTGAACTTGATTACTCTTGGTATCCCATGCAAGTGTTAGTCCTTTAGTGACTGGCTTATTTTACTTTGCAGATAAGAACCCTAAGGTTTATTCATATGGAAGCATATATTAGAATTTAAAGGCTGAATAATAACCTTTTGTTGTGATTATTGTTTTACAGTCCTGGGTCTTGTGCATACTAGGCAAACACTCTACCACTGACTGAGCTACATCTTCAGCTTTTTGGGCTGAATAATATTCAGTCCTATGTGTGCACTACACTTTATTATTTTTTTTATCCATCTTGTACCATCTAGAGTGCATGGTATCGTGTATGTATATGTCTCATGGCATTATTAATAGATGCTTAGATTACTTTTAGAGTTTCAGTAACATATTACATTTTTGTGTAATTATCTTTTTAGTATGAGTCCTATAAGTGGGATTGCTTAGAGGGTGTTCAGATTTTATATTTTGATAAATATTGTCATATTGCCTTCTAACGAGTCCCAATTTTTATTCCTTCTCAGTAGACGTGAGAGTCACTGAAACCTGGCCAATATTAGCTTTATTTTTTTTTCTCTTTGTACAACTAAACAGAAAATAACTTGTTTTCTTCTGTGTCCTGAATGACTTTGTTTTAGAAATCAATTATATCTTCAAATGATACTTAGCTGCTCTTAAGAAGATTTAAGAAAATGTTTGTGGTTCTGAAAAGCAAAACCAGTTGGTATTGTCCCAAGGTGACAGTTTTTGAAGGGCACATTGAAGGGAAGCTCTTGTATCTGTATTAAAAAAAGCAGCAGTCTTTTCTTAATCTCATATCTGACATGTTTACATATGACTTACCTTGACAACAAAATTGGATAGTCATTGGTAGTTGCAAAGCAACATGTATTGAATTCCTGCCATGGGTAACATCTGGGTTGTGTTAGGGATGTGGTGTTATGGCCCTTGTCCTTGTGGAACTTATGCTCTACATCTTCAAGAACACCTAATAGGAAGTAGCAGGTGACATGTATAAAAGCACATTTTTCAGGGCATTCCTATGGGAGTTCCTTATCAGTACTGATACTGATATGATAAATATTCATTGAATAAATCAAACAAATTCCTCGATGTATGAAGTTCGTGTGTGTGTGTGTGTGTGTGTGTGTGTGTGTGTGTGTGTGTGTGTGTGTGTGTGTGTGTGTGTGTGTGTGTGTTTTGGTTCTGAGGCTTGAACTCGGGCTGGGAACTGTCCCTGAGCATTTTTGCTAAAGGCTTGTGCTCTATCACTTGAACTGCAGTTCCACTTTGGTTTTGTTTTTTTGTTGTGTGTGTGTGTTGGGGGGGTAGTTAATTGGGAATAAGTCTCAAGGACTTTATTGCTGGGCTTGACTTCAAATCACTGTCCTCAGATTGCAGCCTGCTGAGTTGTTAGGATTACTGGCATGAGCCACCAGCACCCAACTGAGGTCTCAGGGTTCTCTGGGTGCTTTGAGGTGTCTCCTGTTGGGGAGTTGGAGTATTATAAGCTGTAATGGACCAGATTCATTTAGCTGAGAAAGATTTTTATCAAGGGTACTTCATTGTGCTTTTGCTTCACCTTTTGCCTTATGACCTTTTAGTGCTTTTTTCTTTTCTTTTTTCTCTTGGTTTTGGGGTTTGAACTCAGCCTGGGAACTGTCCCTTAGCTTTTTTGCTCAAGGCTAGTGCTCTACCATTTTGAGCCACAGCTCCATGGATAAGATTGTCATTGACTTTCCTGCCTAGGCTGGCTTTGAATAGTGATCCTCAGATTTCAGCCTCCTGAGTAGCTAGGATTGCAGGAGTGAGCCACCAGCATCCAGCCAGTTGGGGCTTCTTATTGAAACCCTTGATTTTTCAGGAGAGAACTAGTTAATGTGAAAGTGGAACCTCTTCCTACCTCCAACATCTAGTTGCTTTCCTTCCACTGTTACAGCCGCATTATGGTTATTGTAGCCCTGGCAATCTGTAATTCTGTGACAAATACTCTTATTTACAGACAATTCTATGCTTGTATTCTATCTATGGTTATATGTGTGAAATTTAAATGTTCCTGTTTAATCTTATAAGTTCTTAGATTGATATATTTCAAATCATATATTAACACCTCTAGGGCCAAATATCTCAAAATTTGACACAATCCCATGGTATCAGGAGATGTGTTGAGTTGCATTATGAAATTTGTTCTGGCAATTCTGACTTCCCTGTGTATTTTCCATTTACCCCAGTATAAAAGTAGTAGTCAGTGAATATATTTAAAGGGAAAAATAAATATTAATGTACTTGATTATTTATGCTTCTCAGTTAAACTTCCTTATATGTGTCTTTAAGACCTGCTGTGATAATAGAGAAAAATCTACCGCTCTTTCCCTCCTTTTCTCTCTCCTTTTGCTTTATACTGGGGCTTGCACTCATGGCTCTTGCTTGCTAGGCCAGGCACCCTTATCACACATCCCCAGCCCCAGACAAAAAGTTTAAAACCTCAGTTGGCTATAATGATTTATTAAATAGACTTTCCCTTATTTATGTTTAAACTTCAGAAGAAACACATGACAAGAAAATCTGTGTTATAGGGATTGATGCCAAGGCTTTTCTCATGGTACACAAGTTGCTTACCCCTGAGCTACATCCCCAGCCTTGGTTATATTGTGTTTTTATGTTTTTTTTTGTTTATTTTTTAAAATAAAAACCTTTAGGACTATTTCTAGGAACATATCCAGTTCAGCTTTCACATTCCTTGTACTTATGAGTTTCTAGTGTGGAGGATGGCTGTAGATGCCATGGCACGTGTCTTGTTTTCTTAGCTATTTAGAAGGCATAAATAGGTGAATTACAGTTGGAGTCTGGCCCTGAGCCAAATTTTAAAGTCCAGTACCAAAAAAAAAAAAAAAAGGAGGTACCCTCTATTCAAAAGAACCACAGACTTATTTTATCTTCCATGAACTTCCTAAAGAAAGATAAGGTATTGACATATTTGGTGGCTACTTTAAGAATTAATAATGGCATTTAACAGTAGAATTAATAATGGCATTTTTAAGGTAAGTAATATGGCTCATGATCCCAGTTTCTCAGGAGGCTTAGATTGGGAGAATTGTGGTTCATCATCTCCAGACTAAGTAAAAAAATTACCAAGACCTCCAGCTTAACCAATGTGGGAACAGTGGCATGCTTATGTAATTCTGGTTGCCTAGGAGGTATAAGTAGGATGATCACAGTTGAAGGTGGCTCCTCACAAATGGTAAACCCTAACTGAGAAATGAATTAAAGCAAAAATGGCTGGTGTTGTGGCTGACATGGTAGAGTATCTACTTTGCAAGTGGGAGTTTGAGTTCAAACTTCAGTACCATCCCCTAAAGAGTATTTTTTTAAACCACCATCATCATAATTATTAATAATAGCCTCCAGTTATTTATGTGCCATGTCTTCTTTTGAAAAACCATCTATTCTTTTAACCTACATTTTGTGCTATATAGTCTTCTTCCCTAAATTATCATCTATATTTTCTCTCATCCTGGAACCTCCATTTTCTTTTTTCTTTTTCTTTTTCGGTCAATCGTGGGGCTTGAATTCTGGGCCTGGGCACTGTCCCTCAGCTCTTCAGCTCAAGGCTAGTGTTCTACCACTTGAGCCACAGCACCACTTCCGGCTTTTTCTGCTTATGTGGTGCTGAGAAATCAAACCCAGGGCCTCATGCATGCGAGTCAAACACTCTACCACTGAGCCACCTTCCCAGCCTGGAACTTCCATTTTCTAAATGAAGAACACAAAGCTTAAAAAAGGTTTCAAGTATTTTGACCAAGATCACATTGTGACCAGTTCTATTTCTGGAGCATAATTCCTAACCACTGTCCTGTAATGTTTTCTTTATTGAATATTTCCAGTTAGCTGAGGAGGCACTACTGTACTCCCTAGGATAAACATCTTTATAGTTTACAGGATTGAAGAAGCAGTTCTTACAATTAGGTTTAAAATAATAATCTTGTAGCAAGGCATTTTTGATTAATCCATTTTATTTTTAAAGCACAATCCTACCTTCAAATGTGTTTATTAAGCACATTTACTGTTGTGGTATACTTTTTATAAAATCCCTAGTACCTCAGAAAACTATGTATTGCCCTTTTAAACACTCTACAACCATGTGACAGGAAGAGAAATGTAAACTGATGAAATACAGTTTCCTACTTTAGTACATCATTTGAGGAAAATACAACTTGTTCCCCCACGACCTTATAAAATAATGAGACTGCATGGGAGTGAAGGGAGAGAGGAAAGAGAATTTATTGTCCTAACAGTAGTTATGTGCTTTGACTTGCCTGACTAAGGAGTTACTATTATTTGTTTTGCAAGAGCGTAAGCTTTCCTCTCTGATACCATGGAGATCTCATTGACTAGTGTTATAGCCCCTAGTGCTTATAAGGATTTTCTTTCAGCTTAGATTTAATCCCTTTAAACTCCTAGGTCCAGGGATAAATGTTGGTTTTTCAAGATAGTTTTTTACCACCTTGAATGTGTTTGAAAAATGATCCAGTCATTTTCTGTCTTATTCTTAAATATTGCTGTGTACATCATGTTTCTAGGTAGGTGAGCTGGTGGAACAATATGAAGAGGAGAAAATAGATTTTTAAGGAAATTGGCCCACAGAAAGGATGGCCTTCTTGGACAATCCAACTATCATTCTAGCTCATATTCGGCAGTCACATGTGACCAGTGATGACACGGGAATGTGTGAGATGGTCCTCATTGATCATGATGTTGACCTAGAGAAGATTCATCCTCCTTCAATGCCTGGAGACAGTGGGTCAGAAATTCAGGGAAGCAATGGTGAGACTCAGGGCTATGTATATGCCCAGTCAGTCGATATTACCTCAAGTTGGGACTTTGGTATTAGAAGACGCTCAAATACAGGTAAACATTGGCTTCTGACTTTAAATTAGCAAACAATCTTATGGGATAATGCATAATGTTGGAACTAGTGTAATGGGGGAAGTTCTTGTATGCTAATGGGACCATGCATATGTCAGACTGGGAGGAAATCTGTTGTATCTCCATCTATGTGAGTGGGAAATGGAAAGTACCTCTGGAATGCTGTTAGGAGAAAGTAGATGGTAAAGGAAGAGGTGGGAAAGGAGAGAAGGGGAGGCATGTGTAATGTTATCTTTCTAAAAAGTCCCTGTGTAGAAAAGGAAGTGGACTTGTTTGGTATGTCTTTCCAGAGGAACATTTAAGTCCCAGTAGATAGACTACCTGGAGGCAGACTTAAAGATGATGTAATAAAGAGCCCGTTAGCACTCTGAGCTGACTAGCCAAGGCTGCAGTCTACAGCCTCGGGCAGTTCTTGCTCCTGGAGGAATTGGGGGGATGGGGAGTGGGCTGAGACAGCTGAACATTTGTTAAGCCTAATTGTAATAAGAATTCCCATGTTGGATATACAATTTAAAAAGGGATTCCTGTTGTGGATGTTTTACCTTTACTTTCTTGTTGACCTTTGTGGTTTAAAAATGATCAACTTTTGTGTATGTGTGTGCATATATATCAATATATATTTATATATATGCACACACATATATAGTTACATATGTATATATTACATGTTTGGTCTGTATATTTAATTTTAATTTTAAGCTTTTAAAAGTTTCTCATTACCCATTTCAGGCTTACGTTTTTTTGATAGCCTTTCAAGGAGAATGTGATAAATAAATTAAGACATTTACTTAAATGTTTTATTAAAAATACATACTATAGTTGTGATATGACAGGGTATTCTAGGAACTAACCATTTTTATTTGTTCATCAAAAAATATGATCTCCAAATCAGCAATAACTTGCTAACCCTGGGAAAGATAGTAGTAAGCGATGTATTATAACAATAAAAATATTTACAAACTTACTTTCATGATTCAAAGGTAAAATATACATAAAGGAATATTGCAGGTATAGCTGAATACAATTCACAATGAAAGGCACATTAAGGTTTTGTCTAAGAATTTAGCATCACTGATATTACAAAGAGTAATTTGCCTTCATGAAAATAATTAATAGCATTTCCCAGTATCTAAAGGAACTGTTATCAAAATAGGGCTTGAATATAATTTAGAACCATTGATTCTCAGTTCTCTAGTTGAAACTGACTTCCTTGCAAGTTATTGAGATGATATCTTATATGACAGGTTGAATGGATTTCTGTAGGAGAATGCTGCTAAATTGAGAGCTTTATGATTATATTACTTTGGCTGTACCTTTCATATTTATTAATTGCAATTGAATGCATTTTTCTTCAATGGGATTTAGTTAGATATAGTGACATTGTCAGGATGCTTTCTGCAGTATAGTTTCAATTTTTGGTAAGCATATTTTCTATATTTCTTTAACATAATGCTAAAGCAGGAGTATATGATTTCCTACCTTGAAAGTGGTTGAAAACAAGATATATGTTATGTATTTTGTGCCCAAATAGATTGTTGAAGCTTAGCAAGAGAAATGAATTTTAGATGATGACATTGATTCTGATTTTCTAGTCCATTGTGATCTTGATGCAACATTGTTAATGGATGCCAATGGCATTTCTTGAAAGGCTCAGCTCACTGATTTTTAAGGCTTATCAGCCAGTAGCAAGATAGTCACAAATGCATAGCTTTAGGTGAATCTTAGACTTGGACTTTCTTTTGGTAGCACTATGTGCTAGTTGTCCTTGTGACCAAGGTATTTACTTTGTTAATCCTTTCAGCATATCTTAAAATTTTTAAGAGAAAAATTATTCTTTTTAAGATTTGACTAATGTACAAAGATACAAATCATTTATTTTACTACCTATAAACTGTTTCAGCCCACTGAAGAAAAGCTATGCTAATTTATATAGCTTTGACATTTTATAATTTTCATGATTTTTAGATAAAGGATTTTATATTTAAAACTTTAATAGTCTAGTCTGAGTTCATTTATCTTTAATTTTTGAAACGGGTAGAGTAATTCATAACAGTAATTTTATTCCTGTAATGTAATATTCACTTCAGTTCATTTGTGCATTAAAATTCCTTTAAGACCGTTATTAATGATTTATATAATGAAATGTCATATTAATCACAGAAGTTTTCACATTTTATTATTCTCTTCCATGTTAATACTATCTTTATGATCTCTATTAATGTTTTATATCCTCTAATTTCAATTATAAATCAAGAATATTTTCATGTTTTTGTTGGTATTTGCTTTTCAGGGGTGCCACCTTTAAAATTTTATGACTTTTTCCCTACATATGCAATATAAAACATCTTTATTCATATAAAGGTAGTTAATTATGTCTTTGTTTATAGTAAACTTTCATTGACAAACTTATAGTTATAATATTTCTTTTCAAGCTCAAAGATTAGAACGACTCCGAAAAGAGAGACAAAACCAGATCAAATGCAAAAATATTCAGTGGAAAGAAAGAAATTCTAAGCAATCAGGTAAATGGAAATAATTTTAATTCTTAACTTGAGATTTATATGTTTAGATTATATTATTGTATAAGATGTATCCTTTTGAAACCTTTTGACAGACAGTTCTTGTATTCTGAGTTTTGAGCTCTTTTACTTGGTGGCCTTCGCCCTCTGAATGTTTGTGTTCTTCCTGTCTTGTCTTTTGACTTCCATTCACTCTGAGTCACAGAGATTCATTCACACAGGAGACATTTTGTATACACTCATGCCAGTACTTTCTTCTTAGGGCCAAGGATTATTTCATTATTTTTATGGACTAGTCTCTGGGTTCTAGATTCATCTTTGCAGTTCTAATCTAGCCTTTTTTTTTTGCCATATTTGTGGTTATACTAACAATCTTTTTTGGATATCTGCTAATTCTTTTAGCTGAAAATTATATTGCTGGTATTATATTACTATTTTCTGTATGTGTTCATAGGATGTGTATTAAAAGGCTGATTATATTTTATATTTCAACATTCAATCTCGAAAACAAAAAATTAAAAAATAAAGAGCTATTAAGTTATTCTGTAATAGATATTTAATATTTCCTAGACTCTCTCTCTTTTTCTTTCTCCTATAGGTTGTCTATAGTCTGTCTTCTATATCCTCTTAGCATCTTCCAGTACCACTTTGGCATATAACAGATACCTAATAAATCTTTGTTGATTGGCTCCATAGGAATAGCAATATTAACAATTATATTAACAGAAGCACCTATCTAGTGCCGTGCTAGGCATTTTACATGCATCATCTCTAGTGCAATAACTTCTGTTGTTGTTTTGATGGTTCTAGGGTTTGAATTTAAGGTCTCACATTTGGTGGGCAGGTGTTTTACCTTTTAAGCTACATCCTAGCTCCTTTTGCTTTAGTTATTATTATTATTATTTTTGGGTCCGGTCGTGGGGCCTGAACTCTTGGCCTGGGTGCTGTCCCTCAGCTCTTCAGCTCAAGGCTAGCACTCTACCACTTGAGCCACAGC
>NW_012267271.1:2488820-2499128 GCF_000151885.1 Dipodomys ordii | reverse complement strand
AAAAAAAAAAGTGAATAAGATAAGTTCCTCAGCTTGAAATCTGATACATCTAATAAGAGGATTTTTGCTTGTTCTTCTCCCATTCATTTCTTAGAGTTACACTCATTTTAAGGGTTTTGTAGCATACACTGGAGAAATGCATAGTTCCCCTTTGGCTTTTATTTGCCATTCTTGCTGTCTCTTAGATTTCAATAATTGACTGTGTGATTTAATTTCTAGAGAGGCTCCATATCATTCCTGTCCACACTTTGAAATGTTGACTCTGAATCTTTCTAGACAACAGTCTGCCTGGTGGTCGTTTTTGATGGTTAGATTGAACCTCACTAGTGTCTGAATTCTTAGAGTATGTTTCATCTTTAAACCACAGCTTAGTATTCTAGGTAGCCTGAAACATGCTAGAAAAGTAGGTCCCTTAAGGGACTGGGAAGGTGGCTCAGTGGTAGAGTGCTTGCCTTGCATGCATGAGGCCCTGGGTTCTATTCTTCAGCACCACATAAACAGAAAAAGCCAAAAGTGGCACTGTAGCTCAAGTGGTAGAGTGCTAGCCTTGAGCTGAAGAGTTGAAGGACAGCACCCAGGCCCAGAGTTCAGGCCCACGACCAACAAAAAACAACAACAAAATGAAGAGTTCACTAAGCATCTTCTTGGCAAATGTTTCAGCCCATCTGTTCTCACAACCCTTTCCTGCCTCCTTTTTGGTGGTAGTTGGGTTGAACTTTAGACCTTGTGCTAATTCTGCTTACTTGCTCAGTTAGTTCTCTACCACTTGAGCCACATCTTCAGTCCCCTTAGCTCTTCAGCTTGAGGATAGTTCTGCCACTTGAGCCACAGTGCCACTTCCGGTTTTCTGATGGTTTATTGGAGATAAGAGTCTCACGGACTTTTCCTGTCTGGGCTGGCTGTGATTTTTATTCCATCTAATTGTAGTCTATCCATTAGAATTAGGAAGGATTTTAGAAGCTATCTAGTCTAGATGCTGACATTCTTTGTGAACTTACTGATCCATATGCTGTGAGACCACATGATGAGAGAAATACTTCAGAGTAAGTATTTAGTATTCCCATAACAAAAACTTTATGGATACACATGAAGATGGTGTAAACAGAAGAAAACAGGGAAAACATGTCAGATTCCCAATATTTTTACTTTTATTGTTTTAAATGATTTTGGAATAACTGGGGAGGGGGGTAATAGCTCCGTGGGCCCTGGGTTCAATTCCTATTAACATGAAAAACAAAAGTGATATTGGAAAATAGTATCTTTCCCATAGTTGATTATTACCCTTATTATTCTTTGAGTCTTATAACAAATGCATTTTCTATAATTCCTGGATGCCTCAAAATCCTATGCTAGCTGCCTGGAGGAATACACTAACCTGTCTTCCAGAACTTTGAAGTCCAACTAGAAGACAAGGCTTTTTATGAATGAAATGATGAAATTCCAAATAACGATGTAGTTTGTATCAATTATATATAAATAGTCCTGAAGTTTTGTTTATGTTTTTGTATTATTGATTTCTTACCTACAGTGGCTGTATATAAGTCAGAAGTGTATCCCAAAGTGCATGTTATAGTGACAATCTGTATATATTTCTGGGTCCTATCTGTGGAATTCCCAGTGTAGTAGATAGACTGGGGTCCACAAATCTGTACAAAAAAAGCTCCTTAGATAATTCTGATAAGTAACTAGCTTTGGGGTATATAACATTTTATGTAGTTCAGCAAACTATTAATATGCCTATATTATAAAGATGAGAAAATTGGAGCTCAGATTAAATGACTTTCCTAAGCTACTTACTCAAAAGTAGTAAATGGCAAAGCCAAAATCAATGGCAAATTGCCTGGCCAGTGTGACCCAAAGGGTTTTTTTTTTTTGGGTCCAGTCATGGGGCCTGAACTCTGGGCCTGGGTGCTGTCCCTCAGCATTTCAGCTCAAGGCTAGAGCTCTACCACTGGAGCCACAGCGCCACTTCCGGCTTTTTTCTTTTTTGCTTATGTGGTGCTGAGGAATCGAACTCAGGGCCTCATGCATGCAAGGCAAGTGCTCTACCACTGAGCCACCTTCTCAGCCCGCAAAGATTTTATACTCTTTCTACTCTGCTCCACCTATTTCCATACCATTGTAGGAAGAAGCTACTTTTGAAGCTTTAGGTATTGAGGAGTTTGTTACTCCTTATTCCTGTCCTTCTCTGTTAGCTATGGCCAGGGCTTAGGGACTTTTCCAAATCCTCTATACTAAACAAAAAATTATATAGCTAGACTCTGATGGTTCACACCTGAAATCTTGAGCTACTCAGGCAATTCGAATCCAGTTTAGGCAGAGAAGTCTGAGAAACTCTTATCTCTGATTACCAGCAAAAAGGCTGGATTGGAGGTGTGGCTCAAGTGGTAGAGCTCCAGTCATAAATGAAAAAGCCAAGTGAGAGGGTAAAACCCTGGTTTAAGCTCCAGGACTGGTACCTCCCAAAATTATATATATATACATGAAAAATTATAAGAATTATATATAACGCTGTGGCTCAAAGTGATAGAGCGCTAGCCTTGAGCTAAAGAGCTGAGGGACAGCGCCCAGGCCCAGAGTTCAGACCCCACAACCAGACCCCCCCCCAAAAAAAAAAGAATTACATATAAGCCATCAGTAATCTCACATCCAGATAACTGTTAATGTTTTGATATATTTATTATAGATTTCATTTACATATGTGGGAATATATATTTCAAACAATAATTATATATTGTCCTTTTTTGTATTTGTTGTGCACACAAATAGTTTATAAATAGTTTTATAGCTATCTCCATGTAGATTCTGTACTTTTACATTTTATATTAGAGTTGGGTATATTTTGTATTGCCATCATAAATAACAACTTTCTTATAGCTTTATTGTTGATCTTTTGTAAAGAAATCTATTACTTTTGAGCCCAGCGCTGGTGGCTCACACCTATAATCCTAGCTACTCAGGAGGCTGAGATATGAGGATCGCGGTTCAAATCCAGCCCTGGCAGGAAAGTCCATGAGACTTTCCAATAAACTACTAGAAAACCGGAAGTGGCACTGTGGCTCAAGTGGTAGAGCACTCACCTTGAGCTGAAGAGCGCAGGGACAGTGCCCAAGCCCAGAGTTCAAGCCCCAGGACCGACCAAAAAAAAAAAAAATCACAAGAAATCTATTACTTTTGTATATTTGTTTTGTATCTGGCCAACTCACTGAACCCTTATCAGTTCTAATATACAGTCTCATCTTTCTGAATATAATAATATTCTTTTCTTATAAACTTGATAGTTACATTTCTAGCTTATTTTTCCAGTTTTGTATTTGTTGGAGACTTTTCTGTTTGTATTTGTTAGTAGTTTTCATTTGCGAATAATGAAAAGCTTATTTTGAAGGGGAACTTCAAAAATTAGGGTTGTTGGGCTGAAAATGGAACTTAGAGTAGAGCATTTGCCTAGTGTGAACAAGACCTTGGTTTGATCCCAGCAACACAAAGGAAGAAAAAAGAAAAATTCAGAGAATCATGAGGTTTTTCCCAAAAATCCCTAGTTAGATAACATGTGCAAGGTTTTTTCCTTTGCATCATGTTGAACTTAGGGGGTTTAAAGTGTATTGGATATTTTTCAGTATTTCAGTTATTTGTTTTGATGCTAAAATTGTCTCTGTATAATGAGTTGTTTAACAACACTATAAATTTTTCATAGCTTCCTTCTTTCTTTTTTGAAAAAATGTTTTACACTTGCGGTACACGTTTCTTCCCCTAATCTGGAGCTAGCCAGACTCCAAGGAGTTTTGGTTCTTTTCAGAGACCATAACCTGAGTGCTAGTGATATTTACTGGATTGTGTTTGTCCTTGTAATCTTTTTTAGAGGGTGAAGCAGAGAAAAAATTTTTTTTTTAAAGTATGGTGTGAGTTTGTTTTTTTTTTTTAAGATAGTATCTCACACGTAACCTTGGCTATCCTCAAACTTGCAGTCCACCTGCCTTAGTCTTCCAGGTTCTGGGGTTACAGGTGAATACCTCCACACCTGACTAGAGTGGTTTTGATTATATATATCCTCTCATGTTGAAAATTTTGTTTCCAGGAGAGAAATATCATCATCCTTAAAATAATATGACTACTAAAAGGACTTTAAAGGTTTTTTGTTTGTTTGCTTGTTTTGGTTTTTGTCTTTTGTATATATTCCAAAATATAAAATGTTGGGAATGTAAAATTGTTGTGTGGTAAACTTTCTTGATCCAATTTCTTTCTTTATACTTAAAGTGCCAACTGATTATTATACTTAGTCTCATTGATTTCATTTTAATTTTTGTTTCTGAGGTTGTGCTTTTATTTTCCTTTTGGGGGCTGTTATATATATTGAGATTGCACTTTTAATTTGGCGGCTGCAGATGCTGTTCTGGCTGTATTTGTTCACCTGGCTCTCTTCAGCTATACCACTTGAGTTATCCCTCTAGCCCTGAGTTTCACTGTTTATTTTGGAGATGGAATAGAGGTTTATAGAGGTTTCTGCCTATGGCTTTGAACTTCAATCCTTTGAATCTCAGCCTCCTGAGTAGCTAGAATTAGAGGCATGAACCGCCATGGCCTGGTCAGTTCCATGACTTTTCACAAATATTCATGCTTATGTAACTAATATCTCAGTCAAGTATAGAGCAATTCTTTTGCCTTATAAGTTACCTGTTAACCTTTCTATTCTGTTCCTTAGAGGCAGCCATTGTTCTAAGTTTTACCACCACAATTTAGTTTCTTCTTTTGTGGATGATATTTAAAACCATAAGGCTGTGTGAGATCACAAGGATTGTGAATATAGAGAGCAATACAGAGAATATAGAGCGAAAGAAGAGAACCTAGCACTGAGCTCTAGCAAATGCCAGTGACTCTTGGCAATGAGAGCAAAGGAGCTAGGGCTGGGAAGGAGTGGCCTGAGAGAGAAGAGCCAGTTTAGAGTCCTGGGGAAGCCAGTGAGAAGAATGTTTTAAACGAGGGAATGATGAACTGGCTTAAATGCTGTCTAGAGGTCTTTAGGATGAGGATTAAAGATTGGGAAGGGAATTCTAGTGATTTGATGACAGCTCCTTTGGTGGAATGGTGTGGCATGAATGCTTGATTGGAGTGGATTTGAAAGAATGGGATGAGAGGGACTGGACAGCAAGAATATAGGCCAGAGCTTGGTGCTGGTGGCTCATGCATGTAATCATAGCTACTCTGGAGACTATAGAAATCTAAAGTTCATGGTTCAGTGCCAGCCCAGGCAGGAAAGTCTATGAGACTCTTATCACTAATTAACCACCAGAAAACCAGAAGTGGAACTGTGACTCAAAGTGACAGGACACTAGCCTTGAGCAAATAAGCTGCCTAGGCCCTGAGTTTAAGCTCCACAGTTGATAGGGGAGGGGACGCATGCGCACACGCACGTGTGTGTGTGTGTGTGTGTGTGTGTGTGTGTGTGTGTGTGTCACCCTTTTGAAGAGCAAGGAAATAAGATGGTACCTGGAAATGGGGGTGTAGGGTATCAAGGAGGTGTTTTACTATTTTAGTGTGCTGTAAGAAGGAAATTAACAGTGGAAGAGAAATAGATAATTGCTAGAGCAATGTCCTTGAGTTAGAACTAATTATAAAGAAGGAGCTGGCCTGAGAGAGAGGTTCAGCCATGGTAATAGGGTCAAAGGCTAGAAGTGCAGAAGTGAGCAAGCAAAAGTTTTTTGTGGTTATTTCTGTTTCTTCATGGCACAGGAAGAAAGAGGAAGAGGGGAGGAGGTATTATAAGTTGAGGAGAAAACTAAACTGAGATGGAAGACTTAGTGTATCATCACTGCAAACCTAACCTTCCTGATAGTAGCTGCTTATGTTTAGTAAGTTACTGCTATTTCCTTTATCTTCGTTTCTTCAGAGCCAGTGATATTATCTCTTGTGAACACAAGGTGAGAAAACACCTAGTATTATACATGGCTCATAGTTTAATAAAGGATCATTTCTTTCTCAAGTGTACCTGTGTAGTTGTTAATAGATTACATGTAGCATGGTATTTGTAATATTGGAAATCTCACTTTAGTCAAATTGTGAAGTAAATGTATAATTAATATGGTGTTTTGAAATATATACTTAAATTGTTTAAGTGTACTTACATGTTCAGAATCTAGAATTAAGTAGTCAGGTTTTAGTTACCTATGATCACCTTCACTCTGAAAATATTAAGTGGAAAATTCTTGAAATAAAGAACATAAATTTTTAATAACTCAAATTATAAGATATTACTATAATTATTTTATCATTATTAATCTTACTGTACCTAATTTATAAATTAGGTTTATATATTGGAACAAGTATTATAGTCATGAATTACTTCACCTGCCAAGATACATTCTGAGGAATGTTATTAGGTAATTCTGTTGTCTACAGCACAATAAGAATATGCTAGGGAGGCTGGGAAGGGATGTGAAGGGTAAACAAAAGGAGGAGGCTGCAATGCTTGGTAAGAAATGTACGCATTATCCTGCCCATGTAATTGTAACCCCTCTGTTCAGTATGTTCACAAAAAAAAAAAAAAAGAATATGCTTACACAAACTAAGATGGCTGTGACGTCACTATCCTCTTTAACCTTATGGAAATGCTATCGTATACTTGCCCATCTTTGACTGGGAATGTTCTGTGATGCACTAGAGCATGTATATAAGGTCCTCTTCATGGTTTCCAGGTATTGCTGAGGGACTTGGAACCTATCCCCTGCATAGGTGGGGTGATGGTGTACCTTTTTACCTTCTACTTTTCTGATCTATTGCCGCTGAAGTCTGCAGAGAAGCTAGGACCTGGTTGTTCACATCTGTAATTCTAGCTAATCAGGAGGCTGAGATCTAAGGATCACCATTAGAAGCCAGCTTAGGCAGGAAAAGTCCATGAGACTTATCTTCTATTAACTACTAAAAATCCAGAAATGGAGCTGTCATTTAAGTGGCAGAGCACTAGCCTTTAGCAAAAGAATCTCAGGGGCAGCACTCAGGCCCCAAGTTCAAGCACCAGGACCAGCAAAAAAAAAAAAAAATCTATTGGATTTTTGATAAACTTCTCTTACCAGACTATTAAAAAGGTAATTTTAGTTACAGTTTTAGAAAGTTCTAAGTGAATATTTAAGAGTTCTGCTGATCTCTCTTAGTTTAATTTGACTTTGCAAAGGAGTGGAATAAAGTTGAACCTGTTCATTACAGATTTTAAAATCTCAGGTTGATTTATTTTAAAAATCAAAGTATGGGCAGTTTCTCATATTCACAAAATGAAAAAGTATAATGATCCCCATGTACTTATCATCTCCTACCACCTTGATTGATATTCAGATTAACTAAATGATCTTTGGGAAGATCAGGAACTGACTTGTCTTGATTCACTAATGAATGAGAATGAAAATTCTGATGTAAAGTAATTTAATCTGATTTCTTTCAGTCATTATTTTATTTATACTAAATTTATTGAGAATCCGATTGTTTCTTTAGCAGCTTAATAGCCAAGAGCAAAGAGTGCAAATCCTAGTCCTGTTACTTACCTGATATCAGGGACAGTCAAAATACTCTAAGCTTGTTTCCATATTGTAGTATTCTAGACTCCGCCTCAAAAGCTTGTTATGAGATACATTGACTTGGAGAGTGAATGTTACCTAGTGTTATTCCTCTTTTTCCTAGTCCTTGTCTTTATCATCCAGATTTTTGTGCGAGATACCATTGGAGTCTGTGAGAGGAATAGATCTGACCCTATCCTTAAAGATCAAGAATTCCAAAATCACAAAGTCTGAGAGCCATGAGAAATCTTTGATATCTTATAGTTTAGTTTTACTAAACCTGAAAAGGTTTAGCGAATAGTCCAGATTACATAGCTAGCCGGTAGTGGCAAAGCTGGGCCAAAACTCAGGCGCGTACTTACTTTTCTTGTAGGGCGACCATTCCATTCTTGTCTGACTCTTCCCTCTTCCTTAATTCCTCGTCCTTCTAAATTGACGGTCCTGGCCTACATATTTTCCAATGCTCTGCCCTTTCGTTATGCAAACACTGAAGTTTATGTAAAGCTTTCTGTATCACTTCAGACTTGAACTGTCCCTAGATGCGCCGTCCTTAAGATTCCTGGGCAGACTTTTTAGAGAAGGTAGGCAAGCTGTCTGTAATCACAAAGCTGTTTTTTTATCTTTCTCTTGTATCTCAGCCCAGGAGTTAAAGTCACTATTTGAAAAAAAATCCCTCAAAGAGAAGCCTCCAAGTTCCGGAAAGCAGTCCATATTATCTGTGCGCCTGGAACAATGCCCTCTGCAGCTGAATAACCCCTTTAATGAGTATTCCAAATTTGATGGCAAGGTGAGTAAAAACCTGTAATACTTTGTTCCTTTAAATAAAACTACAGTTGTGTGGCATTTTTTTGGACTTTTTTTTATTGTGAAAATACTGTACAGAGGGGTTACAATTACATGGGCAAGATAATGAGTACATTTCTTATCAAGCATTGTAGCCTCTATTTTTGCTATTATTATTATTATTAGATTTAAAGTTTCAAAAGTGCCTTGTTAATTATAGAATGTCATTCACATTTTTTAGATTTAAAAAGATAATAAGAATTTTCATAAGAATATCCTTCTTGTTCTTTCTCTGTACTTATAGATATCTGAAAACTGTTTTACTTTTCCTAAGTATATGTGCACACATATTTTAGAAAGGGGAAGGAATACACATATTGATATGCCTGTTTTATCTGCTAACTATACCTGAGAGTTTGGCCTAATTGGATTGTATTAACCAGTGTCTGCTTGTATCTGGAAAGCCTTGACATTGGTGCTAGGAGGCAATTTGCATTATCTTATCTGATTCTTTATATAACTGCAGGAATTGTTGAGGTTTGAGCTCCCTTTCAGAATTCCAGGCTCTTCCTTTGCATTCCATTCATTGCAGGGCGTTCATGTTTGATAACTTTATTTTTCCCTAGTTCATTCTAACAATATATTGTTATAAAATTAAAGTACATCTGTTTTCCTAGAAAAATGACCACTGTTTCAGATGGAGCCTTATTCTATGTATAGCACCCCTCCCCCCCATTCTCAGCTGCTCTGTACCTCTATGCTGTGCTGAGCTGAGCAGAGCCTTTTTCAGGAGACAGTAGCAGTTGATTTTTATATTTATTGCTATTATGTTTGCTGCTTGGCATGGTTGTGGTGATGCTGAGTGATAGCTTGAAGGAGTCATGTACACTTTGTCTTATTTCAGCACTATTGCAATTAATAAACATACAGCTCTTTGCTTATGTTTGCATTTTTCATTTTCACATGCTAGTTCTGTAAGTTGTCATCTTGAGCAAAGAGATGTTTTTCCTTCAAACAGTTTGCCTCAGAAATTCAGCCTGTTTCTATAGGTTGAAGTCAGCATGAATGGCCATGGGAAGATGAGGTTGTTGATATTTGTAGAGAGGAAGAGAAATATAGTAACTCTGTCTCTAAAATGTAATATAATGATAAATAATGATTGCCTTATTAATGCATTATAGATAATGCATCAATAACATAAAGATCTTAACATACTCTGGAGTTTCCTCAAGAAATTGTAGATTGAATTGATGAAGCTTCTTTTATAACCTGCTTATAGACCTTCTTCCCATAGTAAAGTAGGGAAAAGAAAGAAAGCTCCAGGGGACCAAAATAGCAGCCTTAGAAAAATGGTGGGTTGGACTGTAGAAGATTAAAAAGAAATCAGATAAGTGAGAAGTTACCATTGAAGTTAGGATATAGGGATAGAATTTACTTGTTGCCACTGTGTGATACAATTTCATTGTTTAAGAACATAATGGCTAAAAATTCTGCATGATAATGCACTCATGCCAACAAAATAGCTCAGACAAAATATGGCACTCAGAATTTTCTTGTATCTTTAGATTGAGTTTAGATTTGTCAGAAGATTGTATAAGTAGCTGACTTCTGAAGTACAGGGAAAAATACTTAAAAAAAGCTATCTCCTCAGTCACACAGGAATTATTTTGTTAGATGTATGTTTACACTGAAGTCTTTCTGTAATCTGCAGTGAGCATGTGCACAGAACAGTCACCATAATACATTGGTTAAAAAAAAGATTTATATATTGATAAGTCTATCTTATGCGATGCTGTTTTCTTATTATCCTACATATTACAATTGCTAAAATACAATTAAATCCTTGTTCTCATCTATTATTTAATATTGATGTGTTAGGCAGATATGTAATGAAAGTGGCTAATATTTGAAGGATATTGTACTGTACATATTAAATTAGTCTTTCTTTATCTTTCTGAAATGCATCAATATAATATTCAATGAC
>NW_012267271.1:2478820-2486320 GCF_000151885.1 Dipodomys ordii | reverse complement strand
CCACAGCTCTACTTGTAGTTTTTTTGGTGGTTAATTGGAGATAAGAATTTCATTGATTTTTTTTGCCCGTTCTGACTTTGAACTGTGACCCTCAGCTCACAGTCATTATAGCTGTGAGCCCCTATCACCTGGCTGGAGGTTGCGTTTCAAGAGGTGAATATATGGTGACAAAAAAAAAAAAAGAAAAAAGAAATGAATCTAAAATTTGCTCTCCCATGCCTTATCCCATACTTAAGAAAGTTTTGTCAGTATATCACTTCTATTCTAGGAAGCCAGGTTTATGCATTTACACACAAAGTGCCTCAGGCTATTTAACCTCAGTAAAACTTGTTGAGGGTTCACGATATAGTACTTCAAAATATTATACCCGGGGGCTGGGAAGGTGGCTCAGTGGTAGAGCGCTTGCCTTGCATGCATGATGCCCTGGGTTCGATTCCTAGCACCACATGAGCAAAAAGAAAAAAGCTGGAAGTGGCGCTATGGCTCAAGTGGTAGAGTGCTAGCCTTGAGCTGAAGCGCTGAGGGACAGCACCCAGGCCCAGAGTTCAGGCCCCACGACCAGACCCTCCCCCCACCCCCCAAAAAAAATTATACCTGGGAATAGTGAGTATTTTATAGCTGAAGGAGTTTGAGAAGTGGCAGGAAAGACTGTGGTACTCGGCTCTTTTCACCAGGAGCAGGTCACAAGGTCTTCATGTGAGGGAAAGGAATCTCTTTATCTCTGAAGATGGACAGATGGAGGGAATCTTAACAGCCCTTGCTGTCTTTCCCCTGGCTGTCAGCACTTGCCTCATACCTTTTGTCTTATTGTAGTTTTTGAGGACTTTCTACTTTATCGTACAATAACCAAACACTCAAGTTTGATTATTTTTGAGATCTCCTTTCCTTATGAAGGTTTTATATCATGTAAAGTTTATATTAAATAACTTTGGGCCTAGAAACTGTCCCTGAGCATTTTGTTTTGTTTTGTTTAAATTTCTCAAGGCTAGCACTCTATGACTTGAGCCACAGCTACACTTCTGGCTTTTTTGGTGTTCAATTGGAGATAAAGAGTCTAATGGACTTTTCCTGCCCAGGCTGGCTTTGAACCATAATCCTTAGATCTTAGCTGCCTAAGTAGCTAGGATTATAAGTGTGAGCCAAGTACATCTGGCTGTTAGTCTGTTTCTTGTTACAGATATCACTAGTCAAGAACTAAGGATAGAGCTGGGCACTGATGGCTCACACCTGTAATCCTAGCTACTCAGCAGGCTGAGATCCAAGGATCACAGTTCAAAGCCAGCCCAGGCAGGGAAGTCTATGATACTCTTATCTCCAACCAGAAAACTGGAAGTGGCACTGTAGCTCAAGTGATTGCCTTGACCTGAAGAGCTGAGAGACAGCACCCAGGCCCAGAGTTCAAACCCCACAGCTGACCAAAAAAAAAAAAAAAAAGAAAAAAAAAGAAGTAAGGGTAGAATGAAAAGATGGTTTTCTTCAATGGAAGCTCCAGAATGTAATAATTATAGTATATTTTCCTCCTGAGGATAAGACCTGTTAAGTAGGACCTACATGTAGCACAGAGGAAATAGCAAATACCCCACTGCTGCTTCTGCCTCTTTCTGAAGTCAGGGAGTAAGAATGTCTCTTGTAATTTATTAAGTCATTGACAGGAAAAAGTGAAGGGAACCTGATTTTAGATTAGTGTTCTTTTTTGTTTGTTTGTTTTGGTTGTGGGGCTTGAACTCAGGGCCTAGGTCCCTGTTTCCAGTCTCTTTTGCTAAAGGCTAGCACTCTACCACTTTGAACTACAGCTCCACTTCTGCTTTTCTGGTGGCTCATTGACAATAAGAGTCTCACAGACTTTCCTGCCCAGACTGGCTTTGAACTTCGATCCTCAGATCTCAGCCTCCTGAGTAGCTAGGATTACAGGCATGAGCCACTGGCACACAACTTTGGTTAGTGTTCTTAAACAATATATAAATTTATATAATTTTATATAAATTTAGGAATCCTTGTGGGCTTATAGCCCTCACTTCACATAGGAAGATAAAGAAAAATAATTTAATTTGTTCATTCATTCATTGGCAATAGCTATTTTTTTTACTGTTATGGTAATGTACAGAAGGGTTACACATACATAGCTCAGGATATGAGTACATTTCTTTTTGAACAGTGTCACCCCTCCCTCATATCCCCCAGTCTTTCCCCTCCTGTACTCCTTTCCCCCAAGTTGTATAGTTAATTTCCAACATAATGTCTAGCGAGTATCACAGCTGAATTGGTTCACTCTTTTTCTTCCCACTCTTTCTGTGCTTCCCCTTCCCTTCCCCAATCAGATAAACTTATATATTAAGACAAAGGGCACAGAAATAAAAAAGTGACAAAAGGGAAAACAAAACAGAAAACAAAAGAAAAAAAAGAACCACAAACAATACAATAAAAAAACCCTCTTGTTTCCATTTCTTGGAGTTCATTTTGTTAAGCATCATTTTTTATGATCATATGTTCATGGCACAATAGTTATTTATTAAATATCTGTTAGAAAGGTAGTTGAATATTAATAACTGCTTAGAAGTTTAATAAAATGTTAAGAATCTTAACTACTTGATTCAGCTAAATTCTACTCTCTAAATATAAGAGGAATGTTTGCCCTGACAAGTGCTTAAAAAGCAGAACCAGTTCCAGTTCATATAGACAACTGTGACTTTGATTGTGTTAACTTGTTAGGAAGTAACCACTTCTCTGTTAGAAACTGTTTTAACAGGGAAACTGCAGAGAGCATGGGGGAAGGGGTAATTCATGAGTGCTAATTGCTTGGCTGTTAATTTTCATAAGTGTTGATAGAAGCAGTTCCTTAAATTAAACTTTGTTTAAAATGTATCAGGGGAAATATTCCACAATGTCGAGCCTGAAGTGAAAATTAATATGAATGCTGTGGCAATTAACACATACTGGTTAATAGCTTTTAGCAGCATTTTGGGATGATAGTCCTTAAATACATTTTTGCATGCTGCTCTTGTTTCAGCATTGTTCCAGTCTATGTCTGGATAATTATGAACAAATGTTTTCTACAATTATTGGGATTAAGTAGCTCTTTTCAAAGAAAGTCACTTAAAACTTTATAGAAAAGCATGAAGCCTCTAAGTAATATGGGAAACTTAGAAAAGGTCAGAGAAATTGAATTCATGTTTAAAAAAAAATGCCCTTAGAGGAAAATGCTTCGCATCTGAACTTGGAAAAATTACTATTATCATGGGAATGGTCCCTTCTAATATGTTAAGCCACTTAGACTTAAGAATCATTTTCCAAAAAGTGATAGCCTGGGCTTCTTAATATTGGCCTTGTTTCTTTCCCAGCAGCTTTTGCTTATTGCTTCCTGAGCTGAGGCAGTGGCCTTGAGCCTAATGGCCTTCTGGCCTGCCTTCTCTTCCACCTGCCCAAGCTGGACTGCTCTCCTGCTCCCACCCCCCAGAAAAGGTGGCTGAAATGGTGGCTGTGTAACACTTAGTCCCCCTTTTCTTCCCCTTCTTCCTCCCCCATCTTCTTTAATAAGAGTTCTCCTGGGATTCACAACAAGAACCTAGTGATGAGACAAATCCAAGGTGACTGTGTTTTGAATTAGGAGCTGTCTCATGCTTCCATTGGCTTTATTTTATGTACCTTTTTAAGTAAAGAAAAATGAAGTATCAACATCACATTAACAGTTACTATCTTGGATACTTTTTTCTGTGACTGTAAGTCGTTTCTATTCGTTAAAAGAAAGGTACAAGAAAGAAAAAGAAAGGTATACTAATAGAAGGATCAAACTCATTCAAGACATCTTTCTATGAGATTATTCTCTTACCACCACTCTGTTGCATTCTCCTTCTCCTGATGTTACATTGGAATTCCCTTGGGATTGTTGTCTGAATGGTTTTCAAAATAAGGAAGAATCTTATAATGAAAACAGCCTTTTAGCATGTTACTGAAGTTAGTCTATGCTGAATTGTTAAAAGTAGCTTGTATTCTGAGTTCTCTGTCTAGGCATCACTTCTGCAGTTTGTTCTGAATGATTCCAGACAATGGTTGGCTTCCTGTGGTTACAAAGTCATCTTCTCAGATGGGCATTGATGGCTAATGCCTGTCATCCTAGCTACTCAGGAGGCTGAGATGTGAAGAATGTGGTTTGAAACCAGCTCAGTCAGGAAAGTCTGTGAGACTCATCTCCAATAAGCTACTCAAGAAAAAGCTGGAAGTGGTGCTGTGGCTCAAATGGTAGAATGCTAGCCTTGAGCACAGGAGAGGCTCCGGGACAGAGCTCAGGCCTTGAGTTCAAGTCCTAGGACCAGCAAAATCAAAACAAAACAAAGTCATCTTCTCACCAAAGGTAGAATGTTACCATTTTCAAAGCTTTTCAAATAAGGCAGAATTTTTCAGTTGAGAGAAAATATCTGTTGGGCTTAAGATCCTAACTCAATACCCATTTTCTATGTGACATTGGGCATACTATTTTCGTGTCTACAAAGTGAGGCTAGTGATAATGTTAAAATATTATAAGGAGCCGGGCGAAGGTGACTCATGCGTATAATCCTAGCTATTCAGGAAGCTGAGATCTGAGGGTGGTTCAAAGCCAGCACAGGCAGGAAAGTCTGTGAGACTCTTATCTCCAATAAACCACTAGAAAACCAGAAGTGGCACTGTGGCTCAAGTGGTAGAGTGCTCGCCTTGAGCTCAAGAGCGCAGAGACAGTGCCTAAGCCCAGAGTTCAAGCCCCACAACCGACAAAAAAAAAAAAAAAATTATAAGGATTCAATGAAGACCACTTTTGGCCCCTCGTATGGGCCTGGGTCATGATCCTCCATTTTCGGCTTTTCAACATAGCTAGATGACAGGCATATATCACCATAACCAACTTCTTCCATTGAGATTGAGTCTCATGGATTTTTCTACCTGGACTGGCCTCAAACTGTGATCTTCTCAATCTTGGCCTCCCAGTAGCTAAGATGATAGGCACATACCACCAGGCCCACCTATTGGTTGAGAAAAGTGTCTTTTGTGTTTTCCTGTGCTGTCCTGGGATCATAAGTCCTCTCATTCTCAGCTTCCCAAGTAGCTAGAAGTATAGATGTGAGCCACCAGTACCTGGCTTATTTTTCTTAGTCTATTCTCTCTGTCTCTGTCTCTGTCTCTATCTCTCTTTTCCTTTTTTTTGAGATGGTGTCTTACCAATACATTACCCAGACTAATTTTAAACTCTTGGGCTCAAGTGATTTACCTGTTTTAGCCTTTAACCTTACAAATAATTGAAACTATAGTCATGTGCTACCACATGTAGCTTAATTTTCATTCCTTTAAAAATATTATTAAATAGTTGTACAAAGAGGTTACAATCTGTTAGAGTACAGTGCATATTGTTTAGTGTTACCCTTTCATCAACCTACCCCATTATTCCCCTTCCCACCTCTCCTGTCATTAATTTTCATTCTTAATTTCTATTTATATTTACAAATGGAAATTTGAGTTATAGAACTGGAAGGGCATATGTGATAGAAGGAACACAGACATGTATAAGAAGAGATAAGAATTAACCCTGGCGGTGGCATTTTTTTCTATGGGTTCTAAGGCAGGTCACATTCCATTGTAAGGCATTGGCTTCTTCCTATTTGGGAGAATTGACTTATAAGACCTCTTAGATTCCTTTGGTTTTAAGATTCTATAGTTTTGTGATTAGTCATGTGATTGACACAATTGATATCAATGACCTGTAAAGAGTTGGAGGTGAGAATATTTGAACTTTTTTTTTTTTTGGTACCAGTATTGAGGCCTGAATTCAGTGTCTTGTGTTCTTGCTTGGCTTTTTCACTGCTGGCACTTTACTATTTGAACCATATTGCTGGTTAGTTAGAGATGGAGTCTTTCAGACTTTTATGCCTGTACTGGCTTTGAACCTTGATCACCAGATCTCAGCCTCCTGACTAGCTAGGATCACTGGTATGGGCCAGTGCCTAGCAAAAATGAGTGTATATTTTTTCCTTTTAATTATTATAACAAAGGTGTGATATAGGCCACGACATCTCTATTGTATAGGTGAGGGAATGGGCTGAGAGAGACTAAGTGACTTGCTCAAGGAGACTAATAGATGGCAGAGTTAGTATGAAACTCCTTTTTCCTTATTCCAGGAACACAGCTCCCTTTCCTATATTGTTTTATAGACATTGTTATGAAGAAAACCACTGTTAATATTTGAAAAAAATTATTTTATTTCATTTTAGTTTTTTGTTGGTCATGGAGCCTGAACTCTGGGTCTGGGTACTGTCCTTCAGCTTTTCAGTTCAAGGCTAGCGCTCTACCACTTAAGCCATAGTAGCTCTACTTCCGGCTTTTTGTGCTTATGTGGTGCTGAGGTATCAAACCCAGGGCCTCATACATGCAAGGCAAGCACTCTACCACTGAGTCACCTTCCCAGCCTAATATTTGAAAAATCTCAATAATGAATTCAAGATCTGATAGACTGGTCTAGTTTATTTATGTTTTTGGCCATACAACATATTGAACCCAGGGTATCATGCATCATATGCTAGACAAGCACTCTACCACTGGTCTGTGTTTCAGCCCTTTCTTTTTCATGTTTTTGAGAGATGGTCTCACCACCTTTCTGCCCAGGCTGACCTTGTTCCCTAGAACTTGTGATCCTTCTGCCTCCTCTGGGATTACAGGTGTATACCACCACATTCCACTGGTTTAGATCTTTTTATTAGCTATATGTATTGAATTAGGTACTGAATCTTGTAGGACAGAATCCTGTTACTTGTAAAAAGGAAGTAAGATAGGGGCTGATGAAATGGGACAGGTTTCCTCATAGAATCCAGTATGTGTTCCCCTGATGTTTTGTTTCTTTCTATTGAATTCTGTAGTTTTCCAAACATGTTCATTTTTACATTGCCATCCACCTAGTAAATTACTTAGCAGCCACACAGTACTGTCTTATTCCAAATTTTTACTATATACTGACTCTAGAAATAAGATGTGGCTAACTGCCCTGGAAGAACTTGAAGACGAGTAGTTATGTAGTCAGCAAATAGAGGAACCACACTTTTTCTGCAGGATTGTGCCCAGTGCTGGGACTGTGACAGTGGTTGGTGACTTCATATGTATCTGATTGAGCAGAGAAATGGACTGTTGAACAGTGAGCTGAAGAATAAGTGACAGGTACAGGAGTAGAGATCATTACAGAAGATTCTTGGAGCGTGGAGCAGCATTGACGAATAGTAGGTGAGTGGGAGCTTTGATTTGACCTGGCTTCTTATCTAGTGTGTTTGTCTCTGTTTATTAATTCCTAAAGAGCAGGGAGTTCAGCTCTGGTCATTCTTCCAGTGAAGCCTAGAATAGCGCTCTCGACACGCAAATGTGGATTTTTTTTTAAATGGCAATGATAAATTTCAAATGCCATTACTCTTTGAAGCTTGCAACTACGTGGCTCTGTCATAAAAGCTGTATTTTATTAATATCTCCACTCCTTCCTGTTAAATTGAAGTTTTA
>NW_012267271.1:2446320-2476320 GCF_000151885.1 Dipodomys ordii | reverse complement strand
AATGTGGAACTTTCTGTTTCAGATTTTTTTCAAGGACTTTTCCTACTAGGATAGATGAGTTGCCTCCAGTTTGTAATTTTGAACCCTTGTTATGCACCCATCTTTAATGAAAATAATTAATGTAAATGGGCTAATGAAGGTTGCCTTTGACCGTCCTGGTAGTTCATATATTAGATACCTGCCTTAGGATGTTATGGGGTGATTAGTAAAATGTCTGTTTTTCTTTTGAATTCTATCCTTATAAGAACACCTCATTGCTTTCTGATCTCTCTACTCCCCTTTTTACCTCTTTTGGGAAGGTTGAATGCTTCCTGAATATTTAATTTTTAAAATCAGAGCTCTAATTGAGTTAAGGTTTATTTTTGAATTTAAGAACTGATATTTCCTGCCTACTTACCCAGATGATTATTTATAAAGGAATATGCATATTTGCTTCTTTAACTATTTAAAAATTTCAAGGTGAAAAATAAAACAGCAGAATTTCTTGCTTTTTACACTATAAAGTTTAAAATGAACATCAATTCATTTTGGTGAAGTTTTCGGTAATCTGGTGATCCATCAAAAGCCTAATAATATATATGCCCTGAGGCATAGAAAATAGACATCTAGAAGTATATTTTAAGAGTATATGCATGGGTCTGGGAAGGTGTCTCAGTGGTAGAATGCTTGCCTTGCATGCATGAGGCCCTGGGTTCCATTCCTCAGCACCACATAAGCAGAAAAAGCCAGAAGTGGCGCTGTGGCTCAAGTGATAAAGCGCTAGCCTTGAGCTGAAGAGCTGAGGGATAGTGCCCAGGCTCAGGGTTCAGGCCCCACCGCTGACCAAAAAAAAAAAAAAAAGAGTATATGCAAAAAAAAAGGGATTTTGATTATTTCTATTACTGAAACTCTGAAAATAACAGACATTTCCAGTAGCAGAAGATTAAATTAGGGTATAGTATTCACACAATTAGTATTAAATGATAATTAAAATTATGACATCATTGTCACTTTGTGGTACAGAAATATTTTTGTAAGAAACCAAATAAAAAGCAGTTTCTAAAATAAGTTCTAAAATGAATATCAATTTTTGTTAACTTGACTATATTAACATAGAAAAAAGTATGAAAAGATGTGTCCAAAAAATACAGATGATCTCAGACTTCTAATTAGCAATTTTTGTCAGATTTTTTTTGTAAAGTGAATGTGTATTATTTTTCTAATTGTAGTGATAATAATGAAACAGATGTTAAAATAAGAACAAGCTTCCTCTGTTTTGTTTAGGAAAGACTTGGTAGGCTGTTTTTAGACAAAGATGAGTCTGAACTTTCAAACAATTGAATACCATATTGAAAACCATGCAGTACTCACATTAACATTGTTGTATTTTTTTTTAGACTAGTGAAAACCATTGTCTACTTGTCTGATTTTCTTTCTTTCTTTTTTAAAATCATAGGTTAAAAATTTTTGAGTGGCTCACACCAGGCACTGGGGGAAGGTGAGGGGATTAAGACTTCTGGCCTCCCTCACGAATAACAGATAACAATAATAATAGTGTCTGCTATTGCATGGATACTTGCTGTGTGCCAGGCAGCAGGAATCTCATCGACAGAGCATGTAATCTACACCATAACTGTAGTGTAGCTGTTATTATCCTTGTGTTGATAGTGAGTTTTGAGAAGAGATTAAGCAACTTGTCTGCCGGCATACTCTGCTGCATGGTGGGGCCACCTTTCAATCCAGTTTATCCAATTTGGGGTTTTACTATTTAAGAAGAGCTACATGTATTAAAAGGAATTATTTTAAAATGTATTTTATTTGCTTGTCAAATATAGAAAATGTTACTAAGTTAAGAATTAACTAAGCCAGATACTGGTGGCTCATGCCTGTTAATCTTAGCTCTTTGGGAAATGGGGATTGGAAGAAGCATGTTTTGAGGCCAGACCAGGCAAAAGGTTGCCAAGACCTTACCTTGCCACACTCTATGGCGTGTGCCTGTCCTCTCAGCTGAGATCAAGAGGATTGTATTCGAGGCCAGCCCAGCAGAAAAGTTCAGGAGATCTATCTCAGCTGACAAAGATAGTGGCTGTGGTGGTGTACACTTGTCATACCAGATACAGCAGGAAGCATAAATATATGATTGAAATCTTTGCTGGCCTGGGCAAAAAGTGAAACCCTATAAAAATCAACCAGAATGTAAGGGTCTAGGGACAACGCTTAAGTTATGGAAGTCCTGAGTTCAAACTCCAGTACCAGGGAGAGAAAAATAAAATAGAAAAAAACTAATTTTCCAAATCTTTAGTGTAAGAAAACCTTGTTCTCAACTTTCTCCAGCTTAGTACTCCATCATGAAATTCAGATCTATTACTTATTGTCACTCATTTTCTATTGACTTTAAATTCAGTGTCTCACCCTTGTAGGCTGTAATCAGTCAGTAAAATGAGATCTTTTCCCTCACCAGACAAGAAACTTTATGACCAGGGTGACACTTTTAGGAACATTTGGAGACTGTTAAGCATTTAGGTTCTTTTTGAGGTATATAGTAGGCAGAGCACATTGTTCATTCATCAAATGTTTATTGAACATTTGTTTACTGTGTTCCTGGCAGATTATGAGGTCCCAGGGGTGAATTGACAAAAGGGCAGTTCCTGCCCTCAAGAAGCTGGAAACAAGGACAGAAGGATTTGGAAGCACAGAAAAAGGAGTCAAAGCTAGACAGGGGTCTTCAGGCCAGATTTGAAGAAGGATGAAGAGATTCTGGTTAGAGTCTTTATGACCTAGCTGCCTTGAGGATTCTGCCTTCAAATCTACCTGTGCATATAAATACAGTGCCAGAAGGGGAAATGAGCCTCACTGCCCTCTTCATCACAGCCCTTGCAGGTGGCTGCCTGTCCTTCCCAGAAATGGAGCAATTTGGATTCAGGGCTTATAAATTAGAAACCAGATGCTATATCTGCTGCCATGTGAATTTCTTTCTCCTGGAAATTTCTACTACTTGTCATCTTTAAGGTCCAGTTCAGATATACTTTCTCCATACATTTCCTTTAGTCACCTGACAGTGGCTTCCTCCTCTGTACCTCCAACAATGTCTTACCTGTACTTCGCTAGAGTACAAAGTAGTATCTTCCTGTGTCCTCCTCACCCCTTCTCAGGCTCATAGTAGCCAGCATAGTGTTCAGTAGGAACTGGGAGGGAGGGAGGAGTTTAAATTATTCTAATAATAACAAAAACAGCAGTGAAACCTAGCTCCTGTGGCTCACACCTATAATCCTAGCTACTTAGTAGACAGATCTGAGGATTCTGGTTCAAAGCCAGCCCGGGCAGGAAATTAGACAACAAAAAGCTGGAAATGGAGCTGTGGCTCAAGTAAAAGTGCTAGCCTTTAGCAAAAAAGCTCAAGGACAGCCCCTAGATCCTGAGTTTAAATGCTATGAACAGCACCCCCAATACCCCACAAAACAAAAAGGAACTAGCAGTAAATGTATATTGACACTTTCCTGTGTGCCCAGCATAGTTCTGAGTACTTTGCATATATTGATTCATTTTCACAACAGCCCTGTGAGGAGTGCTTGATAATCTCCAGGGAGAGGGGAGGGAACTGAGGCATGGCTTACATTATATGTCTGGGAAGGGGGAGTCAGCATATGAACCCAGGCACTGTAGCACTGGACAGTGTTCTCTTCTACTCGCATGATTTGCAGAAGGCTCCCAAAGGTCATCTTGTTATTGGGAGGTTAATCCTCAGACGGTTTTTAAGTGGCTTCAAGTTTTCCCAATGGCATTGGTCACAATGGTGGTAACCATTCCTTTTGTCCTGAGGTTTTCATAAAGTCTTTTTGTCAGTGGAATATTTGTAGCTGTGTAGGAGACAGTGGGGTGCTTAGGTGCTGTTGTACTGTGTTTTCTGTGCTGCAGCCTTCCATCAAAAGTGAAGATTCTGCTTGCTCAGGTCAGCTTGATGGAAGGATGGCAGTGAGAGTGAGCAAACCACACTTGAATCTTGGAAAGATCTAGGTAATTTAGACAGACAACTATTTAAACTTGTCCAGGAGAGAAGATGTTGCTTGTACACAAATACTGAAATAAGCTGGGCAATGGTATTTTACACCTGTAATAATCCTAGCTGCTCATCAGGCTGAGATCTTAGGATCACCATTCAGAGTCAGCCCAGGCAGGAAAGTCCATGAGACTTTTATTTTCAATTAATTGCTAAAAGCAAGAAGTGGAGTTCTGGCTCAAGTGGAAGAATGTTAGCCTTGAGCAGGAAAAAAAAAAAAGCTAGGGACAGCACCCAGGCCCCGAGTTCAAGCCCCAGAACTGGCACCAAAATAAATAAATTAATTTAAAAAATTTAAGTATATTTTGTGCATCAGACAAAAAGGTCTTTCTATGAAATGTGTATTACTGAGGTGATTCTTTTCAAAGACAGATTGCAACCATGTGCAAGCATGAGGCCCTGAGTCCAATCCTCAGTACCACCAAAAAAGAAAGAAACGAGGAAAGAAAAAAAAGAAAACATTAATAAAAAGATAAGGAGAGGAAAGGAAAATTGATTCTTGTTTTTTAATTTTTTTTTTTTTTTTTTTGTCGAATGTGGGGCCTGAACTCGGCCTGGGCGCTGTCCCTCAGCTCTTCAGCTCAAGGCTAGCACTCTACCACTTGAGCTACAGTGCCACTTCTGATTTTTTCTGCTTATGTGGTGCTGAGGAATTGAACCCAGGGCTTCATGCATGCAAGGCAACCACTCTACCACTGAGTCACCTTCCCAGCTCTGGAAAATTGATTCTTAAGTGAGATTCTTATCTCTGTAAAGTTCTGAGGCGATCAGAGTACTTATCTTCCTTTTTACCACTCTTCCCCACAGTGTCCCCAAAGGTAGCCAGTGCCTCTGTCACTCCCTTGTGCAGAGCCATTTCATATCCCACTTAGGTTACAGAAGCATCTTGCAGGTTGGCCTCACTGCCACTTATATCCTCTTTCAGTGTATCCAGTGCAGTGATGGCCCAATTAAATAATTCCCCCAAGGTAGCAGAACTAAACCCTCCCACCTGACAAAGGTCCCAGACATAGCACTTTGCCTCATGCACTTTCCAACTTTAATTTTACTGTGAGGTTTGTCAGCATTATTTACTCATCCCCCTTCTTCCTGTGGTAGATATGCAACTTTAATGATTAATACATCATTTCTCATGCATACTTTGCAATAGTGCAGAGAGAATTTTTTTTTTTTTTTTTGCTGGTAATGCATGGGGCCTGAACTCTGGGCCTGGGGACTGTCCCTCAGCTCGTCAGCTCAAGGCTAGCGCTCTACCACTGGAGCCACAGCGCCACTTCTGACTTTTTCTGCTTATGTGGTGCTGAGGAATCAAACCCAGGGCCTCATGCATGCGAGGCAAGCACTCTACCACTGAGCCACCTTCCCAGCCCCAGAGAGAAATTTGTATTCATGTTCTATATAAAGAAACCAAGAGACCAAAGACCAAACCCCACAAATAAAATGGCATGTAGATGTTTGATAATTATTTGTTGAACAAATGACCAAAAGTAAGCAATTAAAAAAATATGCACAGTACTTAAGCCCAGGCCAGTCTGATTCAAACCTTCTATCATTCTGCCCTACAGTGTGGTCCATGCATATGACCTGACAGCTATGTCCTCTGACCACAGATACTTTCTAATGTTTCATACTTCCATGCTAACTATTTAACTTTAGCTACCTCTAGGCCATTTCACTTTCTTCAGAACTCAGAGCAAAACTCATCTTACTTACTACTTTGATACTTGATCCTCTTTTTTTTTTTTAAATCTACCCATCCCTTCTGTACTTCTGTTTCATTTACATTTCTAACCAGATCATGCATGTGTTTGGGACTGAATGTGAGAGCCTAAGAGTCAGACAGACTTAGGTTCTAACCTTGCCACTTATCATCTGTGCAGCCATGGCTAAATGAGAACTTCTCTAGACCTAGAGTGGTTTCTTTTCAGCCTTGTTAGTAGGAGCTGTGCAAGTTATCCGAAGGATTATAGGAGAGAAAAGGCTGTGGTAGGCATTGGCAGGTGACCAGGACAGCTTGGGTAATTCATTGGGTCTGCTAATGCTTTTTTAGTTCTAGATGGTCTGACAATCATTAGGATATAAACTTGTATCTATCTAGAATCTGGTGGAGAATTTCCTCCTCAGGATGATCATCCTGAAAATATCAGATTCATTTTCTCAACTCACATGTTAGCAGATATGCAATTATTTGGCAAGTAACAGTTTGGAGTTATTAAATATGGGGCATTTTGTATTATCTGTTTTAATGATTTTTTTTTTTTTTTTGGTCAGTCATGGAGCTTGAACTCTGAGCCTGGGCACTGTCCCTGAGCTCTTCAGCTCAAGGCAAGTGCTCTACCACTTGAGCCACAGCAGCACTTCTTGTTTACTAGTGGTTAATTGGAGTTAAGAGTCTCATGGATATTCCTGTCTGGGCTGGCTTTGAACCGTGATCCTTAGATCTTAGCCTCCTGAGTAGCTAGGATTACAAATATGAGCTACCAGTGCCTAGCTTTATTTGAGCCACACCTCCAGGGTGTGTGTGTGTGTGTGTGTGTGTGTGTGTGTGTGTGTGTGTGTGTGTGTGTGTGTGTGTGTCTCCATACAAGATACAAGTGCTGCTTCAAAAGTTTAAACTCAGGGTCTTGTTCTCTTGCCTTCCTAATTTTTAAAAGTATTTTTTGTTTTTTATTTCTACTGAATTTTATTTTGACTTCTCTTCTTCCTTAAAGAGAACCTACATTTATCTTAGGCATGGTGTTTGTTGTGGAGAGTTTTCTGCCTTTTCCTCGTACAAAGTTGTGTTCATCTTTGAGCTGGTCTCCTTTTTTTCTGTTGTTCAGCCACAGTTCCCTAGGGTTCCTTCTGACCCAGTGCAGGAGGAAGACTTGGGAATAGGGAATGTGATTTCTGCCCAGGAGTGTATGTCGTTTAGGGGAAGGTGCCTCAGAGCAGCAGCTGTTTCTCTGTATTCACCACAGCTGATGTCAAACACGTGCCAGGCTGAACTGAGCTGCTCTTGGCAGGCTGTGTTTGAGCAGGTACAGACATGCCTTCTAACAATTTTTGTTTAGTTTAATGAAAATATTATTAAGCCCGTACTTTCTAGGTCTTATTATAGAAGTAGACATGAATAAACCCTATCTGCTCTGAAGGAACCTGCAAACCATTTAGTTCTTAAGCCACAATAAAGGAATGTTGATTTGGAAAAAGGAAGGGAAGCAGTTTGAAAGGAAAGGCGGAAGCATAAGATGGTTGGCAAGGCAGGGAAAATGCATATGAAAAAAGAACAAGCATTGAGAATGTTGTGTATTGAAGACTCAACTTGTAAACAAAAAGCTATGTATTTCAATTTGAAACATGCACGCTCAAATCATCTTTGTATCATTTAGCAAAATTTAGTTACAGGGTAGTTGTAATTTTGCATTCTATTTTTCACCTTTCAATTTTTCTTATTTGTATATAATGCAAGTAGTTTCTAGACTATAGTCCTTTAAGCAGATATTCATGCTTTTTTTTTTTTTATGCCAGTCTTGGGCTTGAACATAGCCTGGGCACTGTCTCTGAGCTCTTTTACTCAGTGCTAGTACTTGACCACTTGAACCACAGCATTGTTTCTGGCTTGTTGGTAGTTGACTGGAGGTAAGTGATTCATCAACTTTCCTGCTCAGGTTGGCTTTGAACCACATTCCTCAGAGCTTAGCCTCCTGAGTCTCTAGGATTACAAATGTGAGCCTCTGCCACCCAGCTTCCATGCCTGTATTTGAAGACAAGGCTGCTACATGAGCAGTGTGTGAGTGGTCTTGGTGCAGATACTGTAGGATCTAGTTCATCCAAGCATGCAATGAAGGCAGTCTTCTTGACTTTTTTTTATTGAGTAGCAACTGGGAAACAGAGAAAAAGGTAGCTTGCAAAAAAGGGGAACATCAGAGCAGTTTATATCTAGGAGCTTTATCTTGAGAAGTATTGGGAAAGGTCTCTAATCTTCTGAGAAAAAACTGTGCCACCAATGAGTTTGAGGTGAATAGGGCTTTTGTAAATTTCTGGATATTGGTGGAAATAGATATTTTGGGACATCTGCTAAGCTTGAGTGTAGAATTAACAGCCATGATGATTGCCTGGCTTTGTGGCAATAGTAGGCTTCATAGTGGGATGGCTGGCATTGCTTCAGAACAGTCTTCCACTGATGAAATGGAAAACAAGAAAGAATTAGGGCCCAGGAAGATGGATCCTTACATCTTAGACAGCTCAGATCTATCTGTGGACTAATTTGAGAGGATAGTGATTCTACTCAGTAGTTGTGGAGACAAGTAGAGGTCTAGCAGTCAAAAAAGATGGGGATTCCAATCCTTCCTGTTCTTTTTTTTGCCAATAAATCCTTTGGATAAACTCTTTGGGAGGCTCAGTTTCCCCACTTGATGACAGTGGGGACAGAAAGGCTTGCTGTGCTTTTGCTTTGGTCATTTCAAAGGTTAAATGGACAATGTTCAAAAGCTCTGATGAAGCAGCAGCCTACCATTACTCTGCTGCAATATTATATTAAGTGTTATCTTTTCAAGCTTTGGCTGGCTATTTCCTTTATCAAGCATTGTTAGATCATAGTGCAGAGAGAAATTTAAACCTTACCTACCTTCACCAGTACGCAGTTTGCCCAACAGAACTGGGTTGGTAGAACTGTATAAGATCCTTTTGCTAGTTAGAAAAAAGGTGAAACTGTAATTGTTTCAGTGGGATGTTTTTCTTCTTCCCCACCTTGTGAAAAGTGTATTCATGTTTTTTTAAGACTCCCATACAAGTCTAATTTGATGACAAGAATCACCATTATTGCTAAATTTATTACATGTTCACCTCTTTTCCCTGAGTGACTCATTATTGTGTGCTGGAAATGCAACTGTGTTTTTGTTTAGGAGGAGGTGGTGGTGAGGGAGAACTTGGGGATGACTTTTAAATAAGAGAACTTTGTATTATATTTATCTGTCTGGAGGCAATAAATCTGTTTCAGCAGATTAAATACAGACTTCTTTATAAAGCCCTGTTTTCTCAAACCTCTTATCAGCAGCACTTGGCAGTAATCACACCTACGGAAACTTGTAATTTTCCTCAAGGAGGTGACACTGACAGAATTAAAAATGAAGGAGCCCCCCTGAAAAGCAAGTTCATTACAAATTAACAGTGGTCTTAGCAAAGCAGTGGGCTAAGGCGTGTCAAATAGCGATATGGATAAAGAAACCCAGCATTTTAAACTGTCAGAGCTGGGAGCAGGGCTAGCCTGAGAACAAATTAATCACATATTGTCAAGGCAAAGTTGCATCAAATTAACACATCGGATTCCAGCATATTAATGTTAGAATGCTTTCACCTGATTATTACTGCAAACCATTGCCACTCTTTGAATGCAAAGATATAATTAAATTGCTAAATAGAAAGTGCATATAATATCTCCACATGCATTTAAGATGCATGAGCTGAAAAGTGCACATCCCAGGAAGTGACAGATTCTATTTGTAGGGGGGAAAACTTTACTTTTTTTCCCCTTTTATTTACTTGAGAGTACTAGAGTATGAAATTAGAAAAGTTAGTTATGTTATTCATATCCTATATGAGTTAGATGAAATACAGGTTTAATTTAACTGATTTGCTACACTGGCTGTGAGTACATAATTACCTCTGCATTTTTCTGGAAGAGAAATGGGAAAATGTTGCACAATAGGCCTTTGCAACAAAATTGCCCATTACACATAATCCTAGTGTAGATTTGTCATCACAAGATACTTTGGAGAAACTAGATTGGCCATTCTGACAACTGTCTTTTATATAAGGATTGCTTTCTGGCTTGGCTAATCTAGTATTTATTTTATTTACAATGAGAATTGAGGCAGAAGCCCAGCTGTGGTTGACCTTTCTGGCAGCCTAGCGGAAGAACTTGCTTTTTATTAGTCTTTACTTGTCCCAGTTATTCCTGGACCTGACCTCTAGCTTGCTTCCTCTATTATTCACATTCACCTTTTCCATCTTTCTTATTTATACTTAAGCTTGATTACTCTCCCTTTGTCCTCTCCCTAGCTCTATTGGTCCTATGCACCAAAAATCTCTCATAATGCTCATCTTCCTTCATTAAGTATCTTTCAGCAACTCATGCATTCAGCTTCTGGAAGACTGCTTTGTCCTTACAAAAGTCTACTTAGTAGTTGAAGGGCTTGAAATCTTGAAAAGGAAAGTAATAATCACTAGGAGGGAGACATACTGGGTTGACTCAGAACCTTGTTCAGGATGGAATAGCCTCATTTCTTGCTTTCTTTTTTTGGTCCGGTAGTGGGGCCTGAACTCTGGGCCTGGACACTGTCCCTCAGCTCTTCAGCTCAAGGCTAGGGCTCTACCACTTGAGCCACAGTTCCACTTCCTCATTTCTTTCTTTGATGAGGTAACTACCTAGAGTACTTTGATCATCATAGTCTGAGTTTCACTAAAGCATCTAAACTATTTCAACAGAATCTTACATATTATTCTTGTAAACAAGCTGGAGAAATGTTGGCCAGTAACATTGTGGTCAGATGTACTTGTACTTGGCTGAGCAAGTAGCTCCAGAATGGTGATTAATGGATTCATGTCAAACTGAAGAGCTATCTGTTGTGGTAAGCTGTTAGGGCTCTGTGTGTTTATTGGTGTCAGGAACATAAATGAGAACTTGGAGGTTAGGCTGATCACATTTATGGAGGGTTAAATCTGGAAAGAATAGCAGACATGTGCAGTGACAAAGTCAGGGACTAAAGTCATCATGACAGCCAAAATTCATTTGTGTATGGGAAAGTCTTGGGGAAACGGAAGGGGAAGGTAAGGTTTAATCAAGTAGTATCTCAATTAAGAAAAGATTTGGGATCATGATTAGTTGTAAGCTGACTATGATTAGGCAGAGCTAGAGGGTTAGTAGAAAACACATCTAACCATTTCTCACATACTTCTTGAGTGGGCATGTGCCATAAACTTAGCTAAACACAATGAAATGAGATAGGTATAGTTCTTAATCTTAAAGTATATGCAATTTTGGAGGTATTGAAGCAGTTATACAGCTTATGAGATGCTGTATGCCATGGCTCCAGCCTATAATCCTGGCTACACTGGAGGCAGAGATCAGAAGCATCACAGTTCCAGGCCAGCTTAGGCAAAAAGTTAATTGAGACTTCATGTTAACCAATAAAAAGGTGGTTATGGTAGCAGGCATCTGTCATCCAACTACATGGGAAGTGTAAATAGGAGGTTTGCATTTCATGCCATCCTAAGCAAAAATATACATCCTACTAAACAAATAAAACAAAAAAGACTGCATATGTGACTCAAGTGGCAGATCACCTTTTTAGCAAGCATGAGGTTCTTGAGTTCAAACCAAGTACTATCAAAAACTAAAATTAAAGATAAGCACCATGAGAGTGAGCATTTAGGAGACCAAGTTCTGCAAAGGAAAAGTACTAGTCTGGAGTGGCGATGGTAGAGCATCAGGGGGAGTCTCCCCCTGAGAATCAGTCCTAAAGGTAAACCTTGAAGGTTGGAAGAAGATTAAGCAGGTCGAGAGGCTCTTAGGCAGTGGAAATACTGGTGAAAACATATGAGGTGAGAGAGCGATTCTGGGAATTAAGGGAATAAAAGTAGTTGAGTGTGCCTAGAATGCAAGTTGAGGGCGTACAAGGCCAAAGCTGAGGCTTGATCAAGTCTTGCTCTTGATCTGTGAAGCAGAGGATTGACATCCTTTGTTGTGAATAAATTACTATGGTTCTATTAGCAAACAGAGAATTTCATGTAAGTGGGTAGGGGGGTTTGGTAAAGTAGATGTTTGCAACTATAATAAGCCTCTGTTCAGACTAGAGCTATGGGGTATTGGTGCAAATGGGAAATCAGATGGACTGTATGAAATAGGGTTTATAGGATCCTTCTAGAGAAGAGAAGACCTAGGAACTGCTGAGCATTGCCTGTAAGTAGTAGATGAGTTCTGAAGGGACTCTGAGTAGCTCTGCCAGTCTAGGCATAACAGAGGAAATATTTACCATCTTTCCAGGCTGAGTATCCCATATTTGCTGCTTTCAGAAGGTAGTGTGGTAGAATAGAAGAGCTCCAACTCCCTAGACTTGGCATTGAAATACTAAGGCTGCTTGGGCAATACCAGTACTGCCTGGGCAAAAGATTCCTCTTTTGGACCTGGTGACTTAATCTATAAAATAATAAACCACATAGTGTTTGAAGACTAAAGATAACCCAGGTGTGGAGGAATCTAGCAAATTGCTGCGGAGTGGGGATTCCAGGAGCCTTGACTGCACAGAATTTATCAGAGAGGTTGAGTGTCACTGACTCCTGGCATCATCTCCTATTTCTATCTTCTATGTCCTAATTCACCCTGGGCTTAGTGCCCTCTGTCTCTCTGTTCTTCTGGCCTACTTCCCCACATTGAGAGTTTGTGGACTCAAACTTATTGGCAGATTTATTTGCATACTCATGTTATTTGAATATATTTATAAATTAAGTATGTTGCAAAAGTACATTTTTAGCTGGGCATTGATGGCTCATACATGTAAATTGCTATTCAGAAGACTGAAATCTGAGGATTGCAGTTCAAAAGCTAGCCTGGGCAGGAAAGTCTAGGAGAGGCTTATCTCCAATTAGCTACCAAAAGGCTGGAAATGGACTGTGGCTCAAAGTGGTAGAATACTAGCCTTGAGAACAAAAGTCCAGGGACAGCACCCAGGCCCCAAGTTCAAGCCCTGGGCTGGCACACACATACGTGTGTGTGTGTGTGTGTGCGCGCGTGCACTCAGCAAAAACTTGTGAAACATATGATGAAAGCTCCGTTTTTCTAAGAGTCTATGGAGAATTAAAATAGATAATTAAAATAGCTTTTGCACAGTGCCTTGAACTTACAAGTGTTCAGTATATGCTAGTTATTGTTATTAGGAATTCCAGGGTGAACATCTGTCATACCTCTTCCTGTTCTGACTCTGGGACCTTGAGAATGAGAAACTAGAAAAATGTAATTGAGCATATCTGCTTTGTTATTAGTAAATCAAGTTAGGATCTGTAGCTCTAATCTGACTCCCTTCATCGCTTCTCCACTGAGTCTAGACCAGCAGGGTCCACAGAACTTTCTATGATGATGGAAATGTTCTGTGTCTGCTCTGTGGCAGCCATCAGCCACATGTGACTGTTAATTCTTGAGATGTAACTGGCATAATTATGGAGCTGAGTTTTAAATTTTATTTAAAGTTTTAAAATTTAGCCAAATGGGCCTTATTGCCATTGTATTGGATAGTGCAGATCTAGACATTAGTATGACTCACCCAGGGAAAGATCAGATCTGCAGAGGAGACAAACTGACTAGAATTGCTGTCTCATACCCTTTCTGTGCCAGTAATGGGATCAGAGAGAGCTGGACCCCCAGACCTGCTTCTAGGAGGCTGGTCAGGATCCTGACCCTACCATGCTGAGCACACAAAAGCAGTTGCTGAGCAGGCGCTTTTGAGGGAGCTGAATAGGTGAGGCTGTGCCAGGTAGCTCACCCTTTCTGGTACAAAGGGAAGGCTGGAATCTGCATTTTCCAGTACTTCTAAAAGGACAAAAATTTGTCTTATGGCCAAAGTTAGGAAACCTGGGAGTAGAATAATGGTTTACAATATAGTTACTAAACGTTTCACATTCTCTTGGAAGTAAAAATTTTAACTTTCAGTCATTAGTGATAACACCTATTTATATTTTGCTTCATTCTAGACTTTAAATATGCACCGCTAATTCTTCCATGTGTACATGTGTGTTTTCTTAGCATGGAACTGGATGACCCGTGTTACCTATTCTTCAAAGGCAAAACCTGAAAGCTATAATTAAATTAAAAAATTTTATCTCAGTAGTTGGGAGACTGAGAAGGGAAGATTGAGAGCTCATGGCCAACCTGAGCTGTATCACATGACTGTCTCCAAAACAAAAACAAAAAATTCTGGCTTTGGTGTTTCAACCCTGTAATTTATAATTGTAGCTCCTTGGGAGGTGATGATTAGAACTATGATTGGCTACCAGTCCAAGCAAAAATTAGGAAGATTCCAATCTCAGCCAGTAAAATCTCTGTGTGGTCATACAGCCTGTCATTTCAGATACATGGGAGGTGTAAATAGAGGGATCATGGTTCAGGCTACCCTTGAATGTATTCAAGACCCTATTTGAAAAACAACTAAAGCAAAAGGCTCAAGTGGTAGAACATCTGCCTAACAAGGTCTTGAGTTCAAACCCTCATACCACAAAACAAACAAATAAACAAAACCATCAACAATAGATGTATGTTAGGTGCTAGTCTGAATTTAATCTTACAGTATTTTTGAGATAATTCAATGTTATCTCATGGCCCTTGGTAAGTTTATGAAAAGTCAGGTGTTTTGCTTCTTTGCAGTTTTTGTTGTTTTTATCTTCTTTTTATTAGTGTTCAATTTTAAAGCAAGTTTAGCTGGGTGCTGGTGATTCCCCAGTCCTAGCTACTCAGGAGGCTGAGATCTGAGAATCTTGATTGAAACCAATCCAGGCACAATAGTCTATGAGCACTTTTCTCCAATTAACCAGCCAAAGCCCTAAACTGGAGGCATGGCTCAAGTGGTCGAATTTACTTGTGGAATGTCAGTGTTGTTTTTATTGGCATTTCTTTTTTGGCCAGAAAAGTTGAACATTTCTTCATGCGTCTTCTTATTTCTTCTTCTGAGAAGTCTCTCTTTAAGTCTTTAGCCCATTTATTAATTGGGTGGTTGTTAGAAGAGACCATTTGACCTGTGTGTATAAAAATATCAATTAAAGCCTCTCTGCTAAACTTTTTGTCAAACTTTATTGTATTTTGTTTGGTTCAATTGATTTAAATGTCCTTGAAAACACTTATTGTCTTGAAATGATAGAGTATTGATTAAGCATTTAGTGTGTATCAAGCATTTCAGAATGAAATATTAATTCATGTGAAAACATGAATATTCTTATTTTTCTCTTTTACACAAAATGTTTTGTGTGTGTGTATGCATGCATATGTGTGTGTGAGTGCATGTGCGTGTGTATATTTTGTTAGGGATCAAATGCAGGGCCTTGTGGGTACATTAATAAGCACATGCCCCCTCACGAAGCTAGGGCCTAGCTCAGTGTACTTTAAAATAAAAAAATTTAATTGTTATTATAAAGGTGATGTATAGAGGGGTTACAGTTATATAAAGGAGGTAAAGCATACATTTCTTTTTGGACAATGTTACCCCTTCCCTAGCTCTCTCCCAGTTTTTCCTTCCAGTTCCTACCGACAAGTTGGATAGTTCATTTTCAACATAGTATCTAGTGAGTATCATTGCTGTATTTGTTCACTACTTCTCCCTCCATTTCTGTGCCCCCCCATTACCCTCCTAAATTCTGATAAAAACAAACAAGACAAAATGAAAAGAAAATCTGTTACAAAAACTATCTTGTTTCTATTTCCTAGAGTTCATTTTGATAAATATTATTTTATATGACCAGGTGCATATAGGCATTGCGCCTTTGTGTTCCTGTCCTAAGAGAATCCTCCTTCTGTCTCACTGTGAATGCCTAGAATCCTGTATAATTTGTCATGTCCCAGTGTATTTTAGATCTGACTTCCATATTTGAGAGAAAACATGTGTTGTTTGTCTCTCTGAGCTTGGCAACCATTTAATCAACTTTTGAGGTTGTTCCAAAGCTTGCTTTATTTCACTTAACAACATAACTTGTAAATTTGTCTGTGTTCTTGCCAGGAGAATTTCTTTTTTTTTTTTTGAGTACATTTTTTATTTTATTTTATTTGTGAACATACTGTACAGAGGGGTTACAATTACATGGGCAGGATAATGCGTACATTTCTTACCAAGCATTGCAGCCTCCTCCTTTGTTTACCCTTCACATCCCTTCCCAGCCTCCCTCCTCCCTCCCCCAACCAGGAGAATTTCTTGTTCCTTCTCATAGCTGCATAATATTCCATTGCTGGAAAGCATTAAAATTTTTAACTAGTTCCCTGTTGTTAGATATATGAATTGTTTCTAGTCTTTTGCTGTTACAAACAGTGCTATAGTGAGTAAATCTTGTACAGATGGCATTTTGCACATATGTAATTACAAATGTAGGAGAAATTCCAGAACCCAGAATTGTTGGGTCAAAGGAAGAATATGCATTTGTAATTTTTTAAAGTATTGCCAAATTGCCCTCCATAGGGCTTATGCCAGTTATGTCCCAGAATGTGTGAGACTGTTTCTCCACAGCTTTGCCATAGAATTTATCAAATGGTTGGAGTTTTGCCCATCTAATAGGTGAAAATGAATCTATGTAATTTTAATTTGCATTTTTCTTCTGAGTGAAGATGCCTTCTTTTCATTTGTTTCAGAACCTTAACAAAGGGGAAATATGGATCAAAAAGAATTGTACACATTACCTGACTCATGTTACTGTAGCCTCTCTGTATCCCCTCTGTATATTACCTATACAATAATGATAAAATAGTTTTTTAAAAAAGAACCGTTACAATTTGTGAACTGCTGAGATATAGTTTTTTTATTTATTTTTGGTTTTTTGTCAGTCGTGGGGCTTGAACTCTGGGCCTGGTTGCTCTCCCTCAGCTCTTCAGCTCCAGGCGAGCGCTCTACCATTTGAGCCACAACACCACTTCCAGTTTTCTGGTGGTTTTTATTGGAGATAAGAATCTCATGAACTTTTCCTGCCCAAGCTGGCTTTGAACCGCGATCTTCAGATCTCAGCCTCCTGAGTAGCTAGGATCACAGGTATGAGCCACCAGTGCCCAGATAAAACTTTTTTTTTTTGGTTGGTTGTGGGGCTTTAACTCTGGGCCTGGGTGCTGTCCCTCAGCTCTTCAGCTCAAGACTAGTGCTTTACCACTTGAACTACAGCACCACTTCCAGCTTTTTCTGTTTATGTGATGCTGAGGAATTGAACCCAGGGTCTCATGCATGCGAGGCAAGTAGTCTTCCACTTTCCCAGTCCAAGTTTTTTTTTTTTAATTCTTATTTTCTACAATTCTTTCTGTATTAGAGAACTTAATCTTGACTTTGCTCATATATTTATTTTTGACTTATTCACTAATTTTTAATGTAGTCCAGTTTATAATTTCTTCCTTCATAGACAGTGGATTTTGAATTAATTACTGTGAGAGGTCTTTTAAATGACTTGTATAGTTCTTAAGTTTATTACTAGGTATTTTTACATGTTACTATTGTGAATAGGTTTCTGTTAATATTTCTGTGTATATTCCTTTACATAATAAATTTTTTATTTTATTTATTTATTTATTTTTGGGTCCCGTCGTGGGGCCTGAACTCTGGGCCTGGGCGCTGTCCCTCAGCTCTTCAGCTCAAGGCTAGTGCTCTACCACTTGAGTCACAGCGCCACTTCCGGCTTTTTTCTTTTTGCGTATGTGGTGTTGAGGAATCGAACCCAGGACCTCAGGCATGCAAGGCAAGCGCTCTTCCACTGAGCCACCTTCCCAGCCCTACATAATAAATTTTGTTTGTAGTAGTTTTGCTTATTCTTTCAGGATTTTATATACTATAATAAAGAATATTAGTAAAGTTTATATACAGAATAAAACTGGCTTTTTGCCTCTCTTGTTTCCATTTTTTATCCCTCTGCCACTTTCTCTTGGCTAGTATTGCTTGTTATTGTTACTGCTACACCATCACCATAGCCATTGTCCTTGGCATTGTGCTAAAAATTGGCATTATGAAAATGCTAATTCCCTTTAAAGTGCAGAATGTAAATATCTTTTAAAAATAGCTAGCTGGGGGGAGGCGAAGGGATGGGAAGGGGAAACAAAGGAGGAGGCTACAATGCTTCATAAGAAATGTACTCATTATCTTGCCCATGCAATTGTAACCCCTCTGTATAGTATTTTCACAATAAAAAATACATTTATAAAAAAATAGCTAGCTGTTGTTGATGCCAGTAGAGAATATGAAGACAGATTTAATGAGGAAGTGTAAAGAGGCCATGTATGAAACTGTCTTTGAATTCTTCTAAGTATCACTTTCTGCAGTGTTAATGATAGCAATATTAAAGTTATTTTTTTTATTAGCATACGTTAGGTATTCAACAGGGAATTTCATTGTGACGTTTCCATCCATGTATATATATTCCAAGCACTCTCTGCTCTTCTTCCTTCTCTTCCTCCCTCTCCCTCTTTCTCCCCCCCCCCGCCCTTGCCTTTTCCTAAAAGTTTGTTATTGCTTTTGCCAGTGTTGAAAAGCATCATTTGAGGTGTATATTTTAAATGACTTGAGTTTTTCTGTCTTTAAAATTACTTGGTATTTTTTTCTTTCAAAAATAGAAGTCTTGTTTAGCTTTTGATAAGAATTACATTAAATATGTTGACCAATTTGGGAATATCAGTATTTTCTCTATTTTGAACACAATATATCTCTCCATTTATTAAATAATCTGTATAAAACTTCACAAAATCCTTATGTTTGCTTGATTCACATTACTTAATTTTTTAATTTTACTCTCAATATCTGTTAACTCATAGTATTTTCCTATCTGTTGCTGATGTATGAAAATGCACGGTGCTGGGCACTCAGGAGGCTGAGATCTGAGGATTGCAGTTTGAAGACAGCTCAGGCAGAAAATTCCATGAGACTCTTGTCTCCAGTTAGCCAGCAAAAGCTGGAAATGGAGGTATGTTCAAGGGCTAGAGCACCAGCCAGGTCAGAAAAGGCAAATGATAGCTAGAGGCCCTGAGTTCAATCCCTAGTGTCAGACCAGCACCAAAAAAAGAAAAAAAAGTATGCATATATGCTGTTGTCACATTGTTTGTTATAAAGTGGGTTCCTCAGAGTGGTACAGTATTATATAGGCTGCCATCTTTATAGTTGTAACACTCTGAGATGGTTGTGATTGTTGAGGCATTAGTATTAGAGAAAATAAGCCCATACTTGATTATGTGTTATCGCTACTAAAACTCCTATCAGGGAGGAAGGGATCCAGAAATATCAACCTGCTACTTCATGGCTGGTTGTTTCCTTATGGGATGATTCTATATGGGTATGGGGGAGGGGTAGCATTTGTTTTAGGTTTTGGGTATGGTGTTATTGTGTGTGTGTGTGTGTGTGTGTGTGTGTGTGTGTGTTATTGGTTTGCACTCAAGGCTGGCCTTGGACTTGCTAAGCAGGCAGTTTACCACTTAAGCTGCATCCTCAGCCCTTTATGCTTTTGTTATTTTTCAAGTAGGATCTTGCTTTTTGCTTGGGCCAACTTAGTTGGCCTGATAGAACCCAGAAATAGAGTTCTATTAATGCTTTTCTAGTAGCTATGATGAGAGGAGCATACCAGTGTATTTAGCTCTTTATTGGTTGAGATGGGATCTTAAGAACTTTTTGCTTGGCTAGCTTCAAACTGTGATCTTCTTGATCTCCACATCTCAAGTAGCTAGGATTACAGAGGTAAGCCACCATGCTCAGTTCAGGGTGGATATTTGACAGTGGGCAATAGCAGTATTAGCCTCAGTAAGTGAGAGACCAGTGCCAGTATTGGGGAAGCCAATGAAGAGGATAGTGTTCCTTTTGATCCTATTCATCTTCTTCCAAAGGTGTTCCAAGTACTGAGAAATAAAAAAGGGGGGTGGGGAGGGAGGCAAGCAGGATTACTACTCTAGAGCCAGAAGAAGAAGAGGAGAATATGAAGCCTGGCCAGAGAGGCTGTGTGTCTTTTCTTAGCTTTCCAAGAGAGATTTCCTTCCTTTTCTTTCTTTCTCTTCTTTCTTTTCCTTCCTCACTCCCTCCTTCCTGCCCTCCCATCTTCCCTCCCTCTTTCCATTGCTGTCTCCCTTCCCTCCCTCCCTCCTTTCCTTTCTTTATTGTGATGGTCTTGGGTCTTGAACTCAGGGCCTGGGTACTATCCCTTGGCCTTTTCACTTAAGGCTAGTGCTCTACCACTTGAACTACAGCTCCATTTCAGGCTTTTTGGTGGTTAAATGGAGATTGGAGATTAAATGGAATCTCATGGACTTCCTTACCGAGGCTGGCTTCTAACCATGATCCTCAGATCTCATACTCCTGAGCCACTGGCATCTGACTCAAGAGTGGGGTTTCTTAAATATACTTTTAGCACTTGCCTTTTTCCCCTTTTATTTTCCTTTTCCTTTTTTTTTCTTGAAGGATCCTATTAGTATAGAGATCCAGTTTCATTGTTAGTAGACAAATGTGTAATCAGCAGGAATGTAAGCATACATAACATGTAATGTCAGCGTGTATCAGATAGTATGAACCATATCAGACAGTATGAAGTGTTTAGCTATTGTCCCTTTTCCCCTTGGACAGAATCAATCTAATACTCTATAATTTTTAGTTAGGCTTCACTATAGGGCATTCTGTTGGAAATAAGAGGTAATTGTGTAGCCTACAACCATCTAACCCTTCACTCTCTATATTTTTTTGCATGTCCAAAGACAGGAGAAATATGTCTTATTCATTGTCTTTGTGTATTTCTCTTGGTACTAGTATTGTCACTTTGGTTTTTTTAGTAAAGGAAATTGGCTTATTTGAAACGTTTGTCTTAATCCTCTATGGAAATATCCGTTTACGGGAAGGTTAAGGCAGCTCGTTTGGGCTCTCTCAGAGCCTCTGCCGCAATTGTTGCAAAGGAAACCCCAGGGAAGCCCCTGAGCAGGGCTTCGGAAGAACAGTGGCTGCACAGAAGACAGTGCTCCAGATGCTTTATCAGGTGCTGTCTGGAGAGCAGAAATAATGGTCTGCAGGCAGAACTGCTGATGTCTCCACTTTCCCAACTTAGCACAAACATCTTCTTTATATCTGGTGGATTTTGGTGCCACAGTGGCAGCCCCAAAATGTCTTAAAGGCTTTCTAGAGTGTTGGCTTTGAAAGCAGGGTGTTTGGGGGGGTTCCCTGACTTGAATTCTTTTTTCAAAGGAATGAATTCATAGCATTCACTGTCAGTGCTATTTCTTTTACTGTGATGGCTGCTCACTGTATACATCAAAGGATTCAGGAAATAAGAGATGTAAACACAAATAGATAAATGAAACAAATGAACAAACGAGTAACTAAAAAGCATTGCTGCCTTTGTCACACAGTGAAAAAGCTTGCCTGGCACATAATGGAAACACGACAGCTATTTGATTATAACTTTAGGATTTTCCTTGGAAACTTGGAAGTATGTCTGATATATTTCTTGCTTTCTTTCTTAAAATAACACTATGACTAGGGGAAAGCAGTACTGCAGACTGACATGGCTACAGTGGGATTTTTGGATGCATCACCCTTACATTTGCTACAGGTGCTAGTATGACAGACTCTCCCTCTGGATGCGTGCTGGCTCACTGTTACATCTCCCTTTTAGAAGGCCCAGAAGTTCATTTGTAAATTATTTGCTATTTATCCTCACATTTTATTAAGTGCAAAACAAGTAGCCTTGTATTTGAGGGAGATAATTTTAAGTGGCAGGTGGGAACTCAGGCTCAGGAGTTAGACAGCTTTAGCTGGAATCCCAGTGTTACCAGCTCTGTTAATCTTGGGCAGATTACTTCATTTCTGCATGCTTCTATATAAAGTAGGAAGAATGGTAGATGCTGCCTCATTTAACTGTTTTGAAATTCTAAACATAAATATCATGGATGTCAAATCCATGGAATAGTCTCCAAGTATTTAATAAATATTAGCTTCTGTATTTTTGGAACCATGGACCAGTCTTTACAAAACACATCTTCCTTTGATAGAAGTGGAATATTTTATATTTTTGAGAGTTTTTACTCATTTCACCAGTTCAGAATACTTATTAACTCAGTCATTATAATGTTACCATATGAAATAATTTTCATAAGTCATAAATAACTGCCAGTAGTTTCATTTCATATGACCCAACTGAATAGAAACTATTTAGCATTTACTGTGCCTAGCAGCTTTCCTGTGAACATATGTACTGTTATATCCAGTAGGAGATAGGAAATTGTGGATTGGAAAGCTAAACAGCTTTGTCTAAGGTTATACGACTACCAAGTAGTGAAGTGAAATTTCTGTTTAATCCAAAGCTCAGTTGTGAGAACCAGAGGAGTGGGAAGTCCTGCCTCATGCTGATTTCATTGCCGCCACCCCCCTGGGGGGGAGCAGGGTGTCAAAGGGGGTCTGGCAGTGGGTGACATGGGGGGCAGGCCACCGGATATAGATAAGCTAGGGGTTCAGGAATGGGGGGAGGAAAGAGAAGTGAGCAGAGCAGTGCCCAGGGTCTCCTCAGGCCTGAGGAGTGCCTGGGCTGCCAGAGAGGCCCAAGGAAACCTGGGCCATTAGGCCTGCAGAAAGTCCTGCACAGGGCTGAGAGGCTTGAGAAGAGTGGAGAGGCCCAAGGAGAGGCCAGCAGAGAACTGAGAGGCCTATTGAGAGGCCTGCAGAGGGTGGAGAGGTCTGAGAAGTCTGTGGAGATCAGAGAGGCCTGAAGAGAGGAGATGCTTGTAGAGAGGAGAGGCCTGTGGGAAGGAGTAAAAAGGAAAAAAAAAAAAAAGCTTGCCTCATTGGAGGTTGCAGCTACTCCTAGTTCTGAGGTAACCCAGGACAGGGCAGTTGCAGATCAACTAAAAAAATTCCTTTGTCACTTTTAACCATGCCTCCATGGATTTTCTTGCTCCACTTTCTTTCCAATTTCTACTATGCAAAGAGTCTTAACATCCTCCCAGCAAGCTGCTGGGAGGGTTGCTGCTGATTTGGGCTTTCTGCAGTACTGCAAATATGATGTTCTGTTCTGGGTCGGTGGACCTTTGTACTTCTTGTCTCTATATTTGGAGCACAGCATCTGCAATGTTGGCTAAAACATACTTGGCTCATTCAAAGATTCCGAGTAAAAACAAGACCTAGCTAGGCTTTGACTTCAGCCCAGTTTTACTGACTGGTGTAATTTCTCATGGCTACTTTTTTTTTTTTTTTTTGAGCACCTGCTTTGCAGGGAAATGTGCTAGAACAGCATATCTCAGCTTCCTATAGATATTGAGGGTAGGGGCTAGAATCCTTCACAGGGGAGGAAACCGAGCTTTAGTCTGCCTTGCTGAAGCAAGGTTCTGGTCTTCTCTACTGCATCCCATTTCATCCTCTTCTTAGAAATGTTCTTAAAGACACTATGGAAGGCCCTTTGCACAGAATTGTGTATTTTGGCATGAGTCTTACTGAATTTTCTTGTTTGCTTTTCCTTAATCTCTTTTCCGTATTTCCTCCTTTTCCTCATTTTCTGCAACTCTTCTTCTCCCTTCTTAAATCTACTTAGTGAACTTGAAAAAATAAGGAAACCACTTAATGTATTTCCCAAGAAATTGTGTTCTTGATACATTCCCATTTGATTTTTTTTTCTGGCATTAAAACTTATTTCTCAGTTTAATTTGCTTTTAGAGGAATTATTATATTTTAAAATATACTACTAAAACAAATAAGGTTGATTCCTATCAGTTTCAAAGACAGTCTTCTAAATAATAGACTTGTAAATAATTGTATAATGCCTGAATTCAAGGTAATGATGCTTTGCTCAAAGCTGGTTTGACCTAACACCCTACTTACTCCTAAAGCAAACTTTATTCACACATGTGCTGCTTGGTAAAATCTCTTCTGTTTGCAGCTGGACATGGTACTTCATTCCTTTGTTGTTCCATTGTTTCCTTTAGGGTGATGGAGAATAATTAAGGAGACATCTTTTCTGAGCAGCTGGAGCCAAGTTCCAGCTGACTGTAGCACCTGCAAAGATGGCACCTCTGCCTCTGGGTGGCAGGGTGGGATGCCAGCCGTGAGCTGCAACAATGGGCTCCAAAGTGCAGAGCTTTGGCCATGCCGCACGGCTCCTGCCCTTCTGTGAGCTTCAGATGGCAGCAATACCAGTGAATGCAAAGTGTCTGTTTTAGACTAATTAGAGGGATGATTTGTGAAACAGTGCCTATTTATTTAATTAATCACCAGCACAAAGCCATAAAACCCATATTTTAAAAATCCCTGTTAGTTTGCCATGTGGTTAATAGATTGGGGCACATTAAAAAGTGACATGGTGATGTATTAAAAATGTTCCACCTAAGGTTCCTACAGGAAGGAATGGAAACTGTCTGCTTTCCGATGGTACAGTGTAAGCTGTCAGGATTTGACCTGTCTGAGGTTTTAATATTTGTAAAGACATTTGTCTTTTGTATAGCATCTTCATTAGGACATCTCTTCTCGGACTATTTCAAAATACAGAATTTTGTTAAATATCGAAAAAAAACTACAAACCATCTTAATTTTGTTAGTTTCTCCTAATAAAGTGGAACTATATAATTTCCCAATAAATTTTATTGTGTTTTTACCAAGACTCACAGTGTTTCTTATAACATAGGTTATTCTCTTCTATTTGTGGGTAATAAGGGAGACATTTAATTAAGTAAATAATAAATGCAATAACATTTTTGCTGCAGTTGTCAGAATCGCATTTTGTTCTGCTCTAGTATTATTCTTTATCGAATAGGAACAGGGATAATTGCTATACTTGCTCAGTCTCAGCTCAGGTAAATTGTCATTTTTGGATAGTAAGAATAAAAATTGAACTGACTTGTTCAAGAGATGACATTGGCATTAAAAATGAGAAGAAATAGCTTAGATTGTAACAGTTGGTTTTTTTTTAAACACAAAGTTCTAGTTGATTTTTAATGTGTACAAGCGAATGTATGTACAGGCCACCTTACACTTTAAATAGCATTTAAAGCTAAATGTGTATCTGTGCTCTGAGTCACTCTTAAACAAAAACAAAAAACAAAACAGACCCATTCTATTAACAAAACATTGTGGTTAGTATCAGGCTGAGGGAATAACTCAAAAGTGCAAGCTTGCTTAGTATTGTGAGGCCCTAGGTTTGATCTCCAACAAGGTATGGTGTGGGGAAGGAGGTTGAAATGGTCAGAGTTCTTGATAAAGCAAGTTTAAGTATATAGTGAAATATTTCTCACAAAATATTAAGATCATGTGTGAAAATGTATTGCTCAGTGGATGATGCTTGTAAGGAAATTGTCCAGCTCTCTTAGGCTTGTGTTTCTCTGCTGTGTTGCATAATTACCTGCTCTGTTAGAAGGGGATCTTGGAATAAAACATGAGTATGTTAATGCAGCCTGGAGCTGATGTGGTGGTGATGATTACAATGCAGATAAAGCATTTCTCATAACTGCCTTTGCCTACTGGAGCCTTTGAAACATCTGGACCTTTAATTGAAAAATAGTGTGGTGCTGTGCAAGGCAGACATGTTAAGTGAAGTCACTAATTTAGAATACAAAAATATAATTGATAAAGTGTTTTATTTATATTGTATTTAAGTATCCATACTTTGTTATGCTTTGTATAACAGGGAATTACTGGGTTAAATTTCATGAACATAGACAGTCTAAATGAGATAAATTAAGTGAAAATGTTAATGGAAATTTTACATTGAAACTAGAAAACAGTTGCTCCATTTGGGTGTGCACTTTTGCATCTAGTGGGGCCCTCTAGAGAAGCAAATAGTTAGGTGCTGTTTGTTAGGTTGCATTTCTTTCTAATTATTATAATCAAATCTTATTATTTAGTTTAAAAAAGTAAAATGTTTCCTGGCTTAATGGAAAGGGGCTCTAATGGCAACATTATTGCCTAATAAACCAAAGCTTCCCTACCTCTCCAGGCAGGTTATCAGAGCTTGCCCAGCAGAGCAAGAGAGCTGGTGAAGGGCGGGCAATTAACCTTTGTCCTGCCTTCACAGCAGGGGAACTGACCTAGCAGCCTTCCGAGGAAATCCAATTTAATTTAAAATGAATTTGAAAAGACAAATTAGCCATATCTATTTTAATAAGATAAAATCCCGACTCTCCCTACGTCTGGCTTAGTTAGGACCTCAGAGGAGATCAGACTAAGACTCTGGATGAACATGAAGGCAATGATACCAGGGGGCTGAGGAGACACCCTGGAGACCTGGGTGCCTGAGTTACTTGTCAGTTTCTGCAAGTGAGCAGGTCTCATGCTGCCCATTTCTGTAGAGAATTGCAACCTGAGACAGATCTTTGTCTCTGCAGACTCTTCCTGTGTTGGAGCTTGATGCCATGTTGATGTCATACACACTTGCCCTTCTCTCCAAGGATTGAGTTGTTATTTTCCTCCTCAGTCATTATCCAAGCACATTTAGGTACTGCCACCTGGGTAACCAGACTTAGTAACAGGGACTGTTACAGAGCTGCCTCTTATCCAAGAGTAAGAATCATCTGTGGCCTGTGAATTAGTACTCCACTGCTTTTTGAAAACTGAATCAGACATTATTGCCTATTTTTAAAGAAGCTGGTGTCCCCTTGTGTTTTTACCCCTGAAATGTAGTCAGGGAAGATTTAGTCAACTCCTCTGTGTGCTCTCAGTAAAAAAAAAAAAAAAAAAAATTGTAAGTTTCTGCCCCTACCCATGCAACAAAGACACTCCTGGAGGGTGAGAGCCTCCATCTCCTCCAGCACCCATCCTGGCAGAATTGAAGTGGGTGGTATAACAGGCAAAGCTGCCAGAGGAGCAGCCAGAGGATTATAACCACATACACACCCAGACTTCCTGTACACACACACACACATACTGCCAACCCTTCTTAGCATGTCTACCTAGATTCTTTAGGACCGACGCTTACTCTTAGGGAGTGAATTTGGGGTGAACAGGACCAGTTCACCTCCACCTACCAACTCCAACCCAGGGATTTGGAGCAGCCCACATAAGGCACTGCTCATTCTGCCTCTGAGAAGTAGGGAGGGAGTGATCGCAAAGGACTTTGTGGGCATACTAAATGAGATAACGTTATGAAAGGTGCATGGATTCAGCTAATAAATGGCAGTGAGTTACCGTGAGGACTGGTGGCAGAGATAGCTGAGGGGGAACACAAAGATGTGTTCAGAAAACCCGCCCTCTCTCTGCTTTCTGCCTACCAAGACTGTGAGTAGATGGTCGTTCCACTTTGTCTTCTATTGCTATGCTCACTACCTAGTTGAGTAGTATACCAGGCAGGAGTTCTTGGTTCTTTAATATATAGTCTGTACTAACAGTTCTTATTAGCTCATGGAGCCTGCCGTCACAGTTTTAAAAATAAGGCTTTTTACCACTTGCTCCTTTTTCCTTGATTCTCTCTAGTAGACATATAGGTTGATGGTCTGACAAACCTTTTAGACTTTCTCTCAATTGTAAACTTTTTTTATAATTGCAAGCAGTTCTTTCCAGCAGGAAAGTGTTATTCTAGATAAATAATCATTCCGTTTCTCTGTTACTTGCTGTTGTTTGTATTTCAACATGCATTTAGGAACTAGGTTAAGTGGAAACTTTCTCACTTGGCCTTGGCATTTGTATTGTTTTCAGATATAACAAAGAAGCATAATGTGTTTTCTGCTGTGGATGAGCATCTTTCTCTGTCACCAGAGTTGGAGGCTCTCTTTGTGCCCTTTTTCCTATACGGAGCAGCACCTATCCAAGTTGTTCACATAAGCATTTTGAAGATACAAATGAATGTCACAATTGGAGAAATGTAGTGCTATTTATTTCCATTTTGTCTGATGTTTTCACATTGTTTGCTGGGAGATGCGTCAGGGACTTGAATTAATTATAATTACTGAAAAGACGTACCCTGATTGAGCAAATAAAGTGGTAAGCCTATTTATACCAAAGCTATCTAATTAAATTCTAACTTTGGATAAGCTGAATGTGCATGAAAGATTAATTTTAGGAGGTTTTATGACTTACTAAATAATGATTCCAAAAAATTTTTGAATTATATCACTAAGGAGCATTGAGTCTTAAAGGGATAAAGCAGTCATGAACCTACCTACTATATAAAAGCTTGTGGGTTAAAAAAAACTACTTAGCCAGGTGCCGGTGGCTCATGCCTGTAATCTTAGCTACTCAGGAGGCTGAGATCTGAGGATCGTGGTTCAAAGCCAGTCCAGGCAGGAAAGTCTGTGAAACTCTATCTCCAATAAACCACTAGAAAACTGGAAGTGGTGCTATGGCTCAAGTGGTAGAGCACTTGCCTTGAGCTGAAGAGTGCAGGGACCGCGCCCAAGTCCAGAGTTCAAGCCCCACGACCAACAAAACAAAACAAAAACTCTTTAAATTAAGGAAAACAACATAATTTTAAGGTGAATATTGACATTGAAGAATTTTAGAATATTTAATCAACTGAAACTGTAAGAAATATCTATCTATCTATCTATCTATCTATCTATCTATCTATCTATCTATCTATCTATCTATCTATCTTATACCTGGATTATATCCTTCAATACTTTTACAACTTTATGTTCTTGAAATACTTAACTGTCCCCTGGAATTAAATTGGCTTTGAGGCAGTTGGAGGGTTGTACCAAAATTTCCATGTAATTTAGGAGGATGGTAATGGCAGTACTATAACCTTTTCTAGAGATACATCATCTAGTAATGGAATCAAATACACATTCTCCATTGAGTTTTAATTTTAAATGTTGATATTAAATCTTGAAAAGACTCGTTATATTATGATAATTGATAGTGTTTAAAACATCTAACTCTTCTTTATGGCCTAAAAACCTATTTTTACTTTTAAAGCATATTGATTTTATTATATAAATGATTTAATAATAAGAGGCTCCTAAACTTATGCTAGGTACTGGGGCTTAGTTCATACAAATTACCTTTCCCTGATATTATCGTCATAATGGAAGCCATTGTTTATATAATTAAGTGCAAAAGGCTATATAACATTAATGATCTAAAGAATCCCACAACGGCTATGAAAATTCAAAATGGACACTTTACATGTTATAAAAATGGTTTTAAGATGGCTGGATTGTACCTGTGTGAGAATACATTCTGGTACATGCTGTAACCCTCCCCAGAATAAATGAGAACAGAATACTGTGGTTCTTCTTTCAAAATGAGTTAGAGAACCTGGGTACTGGTAAGGTATGCCTATAATCCTAGTACTAGGAAGGCTGAGATGAGGAGTTCATGAGACACCACCCCATCACAATGAATAGTTAGGAATAGTGGTGTGAATTTATCATCTCAGCTAAGTTGAGAAGCATAAATAAGAGAACTGAGGTCTAGACTGGCCAGGACCAAAACGAGATCCTATTTCAAAAAAAACCAAGCAGAATTGGACACCAGTGGCTTGCACCTGTAATCCTAGCTACTTAGGTTCAAAGCCAGCCTAGGCAGAGAAGAAATGCTAGACTGGAAGTGTGGCTCAAGTGGTAGAATGCCAAGAGTGAGCAAGAAAGCCCAGTTCAAGCCACAGTACTGGAAGGAAAAAAAAGCACCCCCCAAAACCAAGCCAAACCAAAAACCCACAGCAAAAAGGGTTGAAAGAATTGCTCAAGTGTTAGAATGCCTGACTAGCAAGTACAAAGCCCTCAGTTCAAACCTCAATACTGTTGAGAAGAGGAAGGAGAAAAGGAGTGGAGAGAGGCGTTTTAAAGGGTGACTTTTCCCTGTTTTCTGTGCTTGTCAATATCATGTTAGTTTGAAACAACATTTTGTTCAAAATTCCACTCAGTCTAAGCAACAGTTTAAGTGACAACAGTAAGGAATAATTGTTTAACAACTTGCAGTTCACCATGCTTTTCTGGTGGGTGGAGAGGTGCTGAAGATTGAGCCAAAGGTTCAATCATGCTAAATATTCACTCTTCCATTGAGCTATATCCTAGCTCCCCAAAATATTTGAATGTACTTTAATTTTGCTTTATGTTCTCTGCTTTTTGTTTGTTTTTTTGTTTGAATTCAGGCCCTTGTGCTTGCTAGGCAAGCAGTCTACTGATTCACTCATGCTCCCAGCCTTCTGCCATTGCTTTGAAATAGATGGTCTTATCTGTATTTTATAGCCAAGGAAATTGAATTTCAAAAAATCTGTAGTCTGGGGCTGGGAAGTTGGCTCAGTGGTAGAGCGCTTGCCTTGCATGCCTGAGGCCCTGGGTTCGATTCCTCAGCACCACATAAGCAAAAAGAAAAAAGCCG
>NW_012267271.1:2436165-2445195 GCF_000151885.1 Dipodomys ordii | reverse complement strand
GACTAGCGCTCTACCCCTTGAGCCACAGCGCTACTTCCGGCTTTTTTCTTTTTGCTTATGTGGTGCTGAGGAATCGAACCCAGGGCCTCAGGCGTGCAAGGCAAGCACTCTACCACTGAGCCACCTTCCCAGCCCTAGAGAAAATTTTTCTTGAGGACAACCCCCTCCTTTTTCTGTTTTGGTTCCTAGGAGTATAAATATACATTTGCTATAAATGTTACAGAAGAAAGTAAGTATTACAATTGGGCACTGGCTGGCTCATGCCTGTAATCCTAGCTACTCATGAGGCTGGGTTCTGAGGATTATAGCTCAAAGCCAACTCCGACAAGAAAATCAGTGAGACTCTTATCTCCAATTAACTACCCAAAAAGGAGAAGAAGACCTGTGTAGCTTCAGTGGTTGGCACCAGCCTTGAGCAAATTAGCTAAGGGACAGCACTTAGGCCCTTGGTTCAAGCCCCTGTACGTGGTATGTGTATACACACACACACACATTATTACAAAAATCACTAGCTTAAGAAAAACTACTGGAAATTGTCATTTTTCTCCCTTTATTATGTTGTGTGTAGTAATTGAATTTGTTTGATGTCTTAAAATAATGGAGTAGCCATGGAAATAGCTAGGAGTAGACTTGTTCAGTTGTCTTAAGGACTAGAAGTAAAACCTGTAGGTAAAAATCTACAGGGTGTTTGTACCTTAGTAGAAAGAAACATAGTATAGTGGTACATACCTGTAGTCTCAGCTACTCAGAAAGTAGAGATAGGAGGATCATGGTTTGAGACAAGCTGGGACAAAGTTAATGTAAGACACTATCTGAAAACCATATTAAAAATAAAAGGACTGGGAATGAAACCCTGAGTCTAGTGCTCAATATAAGAGGTGAGGGAAGAGAAGGAGAGAACCTGTATCATAGATACCTAGCCATCAAAATGGAACTGTTTGCCCAAAGATTGAAGCAAAGGTGACAGGCCTTCCTTCATGGTGGGGATACTTTCAAGCAGTTGTAAAGCAACCATTTTCTTGAAATGCTTTGCAGATGGCCCTTAAGGATCCTTATTGTTTAAAAATTCTGTGAATGACAGCGCTTGCCTTGCATGCCAGAGGCCCTGGGTTCGATTCTCAGCACCACATTAAAAAAAAAGAAAAAAGCCAGAAGTGGCGCTGTGGCTCAAGTGGTAGAGCGCTAGCCTTGAGCTGAAGAGCTGAGGGACAACACCAAGGCCCAGAGTTCAGGCCCCACGACCGGACCCCCAAAAAAAATTACAAAAGAAGTAGGAAAAAAGAAAAAATAATAGGCAAACAGTGTTTCTGAGCATTTACTCTGGACAGAGACAAGTCTTTTACCTGCATAGTCTCATCTAATTCTCTCTATGACTCCATGAAGAAGCATTATTATTATCCATAGTTCATAGATGAGGAAAGACTGAGTCAAAAAGCTGAACTGTCCAAATTCACTCTGGGAACTGAGCTCCGGACTATTTGACTTAAAACGTATATTCGTAATCACGCACTGAACTATCTCTAGCTTCTGTTACTCTGGCAAAGATTCTGGAAGAACTCAGATCAGAACTTGACCTTGTTAAAGAAAAAGTGACAGTTGATGCTCATGATAATAAAAACTTAATGGAACTAAGGTTGGTGATTCAGAGGAAATTAATGAGATTTTGTCAATTTTATTTTAAACTTAACTTGTCAGAAAAAGCAGTGTCCATTGACAAACTGTAGAAATGTTTTTGACAAATTAACCTGACTACAGGTGCCATATCAGGGAAATGTTAATTTAATAGTCTTTAAGCAGGCCAGATTTATTGAGGGTTAAGATAGCATTACAAAGCCAAGTCCAGAGCTCGGAATGGATTTGTCATAGAATTTTATACAAAATGTATTCATATTCATTTGCTACATTTTGACTGTAAAAAAATGTTATGAGCTTTGGAAGGTTTTTTTTCATATTCAGCTTTTTTATTTTTCATAGCCAGATAAACCAGGCTTAGTCCAGATTTTGTTTGAACATTACTTCTAATAAAATGAAGTCTATTAAATATCATCAGAGACATGATTATTTGAGGCTCCTGTAACAAGTCTATGTATTTTGTTATTAACCACCAGACTACTAATAGAATATGACACCTATTGGTCCTTGTTGAGAAAGCGAGGAAAGAAGCTACTGGCAGAATGAGGGTGTTGCCATTCCTTTAGGGGAATTTTTTATTTTGAAGGCTGTGAATATCTTTCTTTCAATTTGGATCATTACTTTGACTTTGTTAGACTGATATATTTATTTCTGCATTAAAATTACATATAATGATCTGCTTGTGCAGTTGTGACTAATGGAATAATGTTGTCTGGTTTTTGTCTCTTTAATTGTAGAAGCCATACTATCTATCCTTTCTGTTCCTTTCTCTTGGAAGAAAAATTGAACACTTAGCAAGTTTGGAGACCTGGTATTCAATTTACTATCAACAGACTTTGATGTTAAGTAGCACTGCTAAGTAAACCTTATGTCTATAAGACATAATTCAGCTAAGTCACTTGATAGTTCTTATTTCAAGGTGGTTTGAAGCTGAAAACTGTTTATTATTTTCCTGCTTCCTCTATTTTGGAAACTAACAGGGACCTAATTTTTAAATTAGGTTTATGATAGGCAGTGTGTGTGCATATATAATATATATATATATATATATAATTTTTATTGAGATCACATGGATAAAGATGTGGTATAGATATAATGCTTTAGTTTATCCATATGTTCACATTCTGTATATTTCAATTAGTACTTATTTATATTCTGTATTTTAGAAATTACTTTAAATTTAGTATTTTTTACATTTTATAAGCTAATTATTAATCATCAGTTAGATGAATTGTGATTCATAATGTTGATTGATAGGTCATGGTTGACATAAAGACACTTTTCATGACAGTAAGCTTTATCCAATGTATAACAAGCTACATAGCATTCACATAACCCTTTGACCAGTAATCAACATCTTGGAATATGTGCATATTTATGTTAAAGAATGCTTGTGGGAAAACTAGTTGCTGCTACTTCTTTATGCTGTACTATAGCAAAACATATTATGAATACTGAGCTTTATTCTATCAGCATGTATAAGTCAGATCTTGTGTTGGGTGCTGGGGATGTCTCAGAGAAGAGTGGACCTAAGTAAAAAAGGCACGGTACAGCAGGTTTAGCTGGGACAGAAGACAAGAGGTAGTTGTGGAGTCCTTCATTGCAGCAGGCTAACTCCAAACCTCTGCCATGTTCTAGGCCCAAGGAGAATGAAAAATGGATGAGATACATTTTCTCCCATTATGTAACTCACAGTGGATTGAAAGTGAGGACGGAGGTGGGGAGGTGAGGTACAGAATAATGTGAAATTCTAAGCATATTGCTGAGAAAGCAGAGAAGAGGAAATTATTTTAGACTTTACCTCTTGAAAGAGAAGATATTTGAATTTAAAGACCTTCCTTCCTCCTCCTCTTTTAATTTCCCCCTCCTTCCCCTTTCTTCTCTTGCTAGTACTAGGGCTTAGACTCAGACTTCCGCCAGGTCTGCCTCCTGAATAGTTAGGATTATAGGAGTGAACAACCAGCACCTAGCTGGTATCATGTATGTGTGTGTGAGTATAAAATTTGCTTTCCCAAATGAGTCACATCATAAGCAAGTACATCATATTTGCTTTTCTCAGAGGTTTTTTGCCCAAAATCTAAAGTCTAGTTATGGAAGTGACAGGATTCAAACCTGGGTCCAGCTGACCCCAAGTCTGTGCTCTTGAGCTATGGCTCCATATACATGAGCAATGATACACTGGGGCCAGATTGTGAAGGTTATTACCTGCCATGCTAAGGAGCTGGGATGCTAGATCAGAGAGCTGGGAAGATCTCCATCATGTGTTTCTGGTTGGAATGGTCTATGTAACGAGAAGGATCATATTGTTTGCAATAAGGAGATAAAGGTTTGAGTGAAGAGAAATTTCAGAGATAAAGAGGCAGTTGGGACTGCAGTCATCTTGCTGAGAGGTGATGAAGGCTGAACTAGGGTAGTGAGAAAGGAAGAAGAGAGATTTGTGAGACATTTTAGGAGCATTTGGATACGGAGGATGAGGCAGAAAGGAGAGTATTTCTGGTGTGAGTGACAGTAGATATTGAAAGCCTTAACTGAGAATGAATATAAGAGAGGCAAGCATTGAAGACAAAAACTGGTATTGGATATGTTGAACTTGAATATTTTCCAAATCTGCATTGGAGCTCTCTCCCTCATTTAGGGGCTGCTATAAGGAGTGTCAGTCAACTTCAAGATTGCCAGCTGATTGTGGATTTATTACTTTTTACTTTTCTTCAATAAAAATTATTTAGCCTGCCAAAGGAAGGTAGGTGAATTATATTTTCAACTTCTTATTTCTAGCAGCATGTCACAACACCTGGCACATAACTGTTCCTTTGGTTTATTCTTTCTAGTGGTTGGATGGAACCTGGGGCCTTGCATGTGCCAGGCAAGTGCTTTACCACTGAACAACAGCCCAAGCCTACATGGTAGGCTCTTGATATTTGACAGATGCATTAATATAGCTTGTGTTTTCAACATCGAACCTCTTGGTCTCTAAGCTAATACTCTTTAGTCTTCAGTGGTAGTTACTTTATAATTTCCTCTTTAGTTTGTAATTGCATTTAAACTTTGGTTTTTATTATAAAAGTAATGCCCATTGTAGAAAATGCAGAAAAATTTAAAGCAGAACACGAAAGTAACTCCCAATTTCACATTTCAGAAGAAACTGCTGCTCACCCTTTGGTGTGTTGATGTGGTAGCTAAATTCATAAGTGGCTTTGACCTGGACTAATGGTTCTATTAGCTGAAGAGTAAATTTTTGTATCTAAGAGACCTTTCCCAAGCTCATGAGTGGGATTGCCTCTGGGCTCTCAGGATGCCTTTACTTTCTTCTTACAACTCAGCACAGTCTAGGTCTCCAGCAGACCAGGAGTTTGCTGAGGGGTCTCGTCTTCATTGTGTTTACTGGACTTGTCTTCAGAACATGGTTTTTCATTGGATACTGTGGAAAGCATGGGTGACTGAGAAGGATAAAGTGGATCGAATTGCCCCTATCCATGTTGCTACCCTCCTTTTCCTCTAATTCTGCCTCTATTTCCCCAATCTTTTATTAAGGAACACATAAATTGCCATGCAGTAAAAACTGTATGACAGAATCTTTGTTTATTGCTACTTGCTTTTTAATAGTTTGATGTTAGGCCTTTGGAATATTGCTTTCCTTGATGTGTGATGAATGCTTTTAATCCTTTGGTCACCTTATTTTTTTTTATAAGTTAATTACTTTCTATTATGTTGATGGATTGTTTTTATGTTTTAGATTATTTCCTCTAAATATTGCAACACAGGGACTATTAGATAGAGCTAACTGCCACCACCTTGAGCTTTTTCAAAAAAGGCTCCTTATTAAAAAGTATATAATTTCAGAGTTTGTGTGAGGCACTTTTTCTCGTCATCAGTGCCTCAAGATGGAATCAGAAGATTAAAAAACAAAATGCTTCATTCATTTAATAAGTACTTACCGTATTTATTGTGATAGTTTTCCCCACATTTGCTATTTTACTATAAAATGGGAAGGATAAGGGATCTGCAGGAGTACATTAACTCTAAGGAGTGGCTGTCCTACAGTCAGTGACAGTGTATAGTCCCTCAATTCTTAGTCCTCAGTTCTTATTCCTGCTATGGGAGGCAGACCGTTGGTTGTGCTATGAAGAAGAAAAGGAGGAAGTTGTTTATACTTGTAAGGGTAGGAGTGGATAGCATTCAGAGTGTTTTTAAGGAAAGAAGTATTGGTGTTTGAAGTAGCAGCTTTGGAATCTCCCTGGCATGTAACTGAGTTTTGGATCTTCTGCGCTGACAGTGGGATAGTGAGCAGGTGACTAGCCTCAAAAGCTTTAGCTTTCTCAGCGAAATATAAGGGTAGTTGTAGAAGCCTTAGAATTATGCTATGAATTAATTGAGATAATGTAGCTACACAGCAGAGTTTACTTAACAGTTATCTCTAGTCTGTACTATTTTTAGGGCCCCTGTGACATGCATTTTAGCCCCATGTGATCGTGAAATGAGCTTGAGTAAAAGAAATGTGTAAAGAAATGTGTGAGTAAAAGAAAACTGTGACCCTGTCTAACACATTGCTCTGCAGTTTTCAAAGCAGATAGCCATCTGTTGTTGCGTGTGTCTCCATGTCCTGAGATATGGTGTTTCCGGTAGCCCTCAGCATTAGTTCACAGGAGGAGGAATAAGCAGAAGTAAAAATGGAGAAGAGTGACAAGCAGTTGATCTGCGTCTACACTGAAGGTTGTGTGAGGCCAGACACTTCTTCCAGATTCACTTTTAAACTCTTTACCTTCTTTACAGGGCTAGCTGTCAGGCTGCTTAGAGAAGTCTTAGCCAGACATTAGGATTATTTCTTCGGAACTGAAAAGCATAAGTGGGGTTATGTGCACACATAGGCATAAGCGTGAGAGAGGAGTTATGTAGTAGTACTGGTTGATTCATAAAGACTCAGAAAAAAAAATCACTTGATCTAATGTTAGATGCCAGGTCACGTGAAAATTGAAGTTTCTCTTAATTAAAAAAAAAAACCGTCTTGGGGGAGGGGGGAGGCTGGGAAGGGATGGGAAGGGTAAACAAAGGAGGAGGCTGCAATGCTTGGTAAGAAATGTACGCATTATCCTGCCCATGCAATTGTAACCCCTCTGTACAGTATGTTCACAAATAAAATTAAAAAAAAACCGTCTTGCATTTTCTTATCCTGGTTCTGACCTTTATCACCTTAGAATGATAGAAATATAAGAAATCCATGTGGGGACTGACTGAAGTTTCTCCATCTCCCTCTCTGACCAGGAAACAGGCCCAGAAGGAAGAGCAAGGGGATGAAGGAAACTCATGTTTGTTGAGAACCTACCAGGTGTCCTTGTGCCAGTCATTTATAAATTCTTTCTGTAGTTTTAACAGCTTCTTGGTCTCAGTGCTAAGTATCACATGGAACAGTAAACAAACAGGCACTATCACTGCCCTTAGGGAAGTTTCAAGGCTAACGGGGAAAGCCCACACATTGTACATATCATGATATATCTTAAATAAATGGGATGTGGGTGGGAGAGTAACTGTGAAAGTAACTTCTTTCTATAGCATTATCTGTGAAGGTTTCTCTGAGTAGAAGTCCTAGGAACTGAGCCTTTAATAAACAACAGTAATAGCAAAAGTAATCCTCACATGAGTTTTATATTTTATGATGCATTTTTATAATCATTGTGCATATAAGAAACAAACCTGGAACTTTAGTGACTGCTCAACAGGCACACATTAGAGGGTAAAGAGTTGGGTGTGTAGAGACTCTGACAAAGACCCCTGTAAATGTAGTGAATAGCACCTAATAAGGCCATGAAAGTGGGAGATCAGGCAAGCTATGTACACACATGTAAGTGCATGCATCCAGAGCACTTAGAAGGCTAGTGTAACCAAACTCTGAGGAGCGGGCGGGAGGGAGAGTGGCAGTAAGTGATGTTGGAGAACTGGGCAGGGCCAGATCATATAACATTTTGTTGGATTTTAATCAGTGCCTGGCAACTACTCTGAAGGAATTTAAAGATAGAGAGAGAGAGAGAGAGAGAGAGAGAGAGTGTGTGTGTGTGTGTGTGTGTGTGTTCCTGATGGTAGAATGTAGGGCCCTGTACATCACTCTACCATTGAGCTACATCCCAACTCAATTATTTTGAAGCCTACCAGGTTGGAGTAGACAGAAGAACAGGAGGTCAGTTTGGAATCTATTATAAGAGTCCAGGTAAAATCTGATAATATTTTGGTGGTAGTGGAGAAGGAGAGAAGTTAGATGGTTTGAAATAGTTTTCAATTTTTTATTGTGATAGAACTCATATAAAATTTACCATTTTAACCATCTTAAGTGTCTAACTCTGAGGTTTTTAATATATTCACAGTGCTATGAAACTGTAATTCTAGAACATTTCTCTCAATCACCACCCCGAAAATCACAAACCTGTTAAGTACCTACTTCCCCATCTCTTGTCAACCTCTGTAATCTACTGACTCTATGAATTTGCCTACTCGAGACATTTCACATAAATGGGTTTAGACTGTAAGTGAACTTTTATGTTTGGCTTCTTTCTTAGTAATGTTTTCAAGGTTTACCATATTATAGCATGTATTAGTAATTCATTCCTTTTTATGACTAAGTAATATTTTGTTGTGTGGATTTTGTTTATCCACTTATCAGTTGAAGGACATTTAGGTTGTTCTCATTCTTTAGCTGTTATAAATAGCATTGCTATGAACATTCAGGTCCAAGTTTTTATGTGAACATATGTTTTCAAATTGTCTTGAGTATGTACCTAGGAGGGAAATAGCTGGGTCATCTGGTAACTCTGTTTAATATTTTGAGAAACTGCCAAACTGCTTTTCACAATGGATGCATCATTTTGCATTTCCACTGGCAATGTGTAAGGCTCTAACTTCTATACATCCTTATGAACTATTGTCAAGCATTTTTATTGTGGGATTTTGGGGGGGAGGATTTTTTGTTTTTAATTAGAGCTATATTAGTGATTATGAAATGGTATCTCTGAGGGCTAGAGGTATGGCTCAAGCGATAGAGTGCGAGCACTGCATAGAAAGCCAAGCTACAGTGCAAGACTATGCATTCAAACTGTGGCTCTAGAAAAAGAAAATAAAAAACAAAAATGATACCTCTGATTTTGATTTTCATTATAATTGGTTATATTGAACATATTTTTGTATGTTTATTGACCAATTTTATATCTTCTTTGAAATACTTTGTCAATGTTTTTAATTGAATTATCTTTTTTGTTTTATTTTTGTGCTGGTCCTAGGGTTTGAACTCAAGACCTAGTAGGCACTGTCCCTGAGATTATTTTTTTTTGGGGGGGGGTCCGGTCGTGGGGCCTGAACTCTGGGCCTGGGCGCTGTCCCTCAGCTCTTCAGCTCAAGGCTAGCACTCTACCACTT
>NW_012267271.1:2421790-2436115 GCF_000151885.1 Dipodomys ordii | reverse complement strand
GGCTTTTTTCTTTTTGCTTATGTGGTGCTGAGGAATCGAACCCAGGGCCTCGAGCATGCAAGGCAAGCGCTCTACCACTGAGCCACCTTCCCAGCCCTCCTTGAGATTTTTTTGCTCAAGGCTAGCATTCTACCACTTGAGCCTTAGCTCTACTTCTAGCTTTTTTTTTTCTTTTTTTCTTTTTGGTGGTTAACTGGAGATAAGAGATTCATAGATTTTTCTTTCATGCTTGGGTTAGCTTTGAACCACTTTCCTCAGATCTCAGCCTCCTGAGTAGGTAGGAATACAGGTATGAGCTACTGGTGCCCAACTGGATTTTCTTTTTATGTTGAGTTATAAGCATTCTCAAGCTACTCTAAGCTGATAGTCTAGATATTCTAGACTTTTCACTATTTTTTTCTTTTTATTTCTTTCAATATTTCTTTTTCACGGTATTAGGGTTTGAACTTGGGGAGTCTCATGCTGCTTTCGAGACAAGCACTCTACCACATGTGCCATGACTTCAGTCCTTTTTTTGCCTGTTTTTTAGTATCTTGCATTTTTGCCCGGACAGGACTGGACTGCTATCCTCTTACTCATCTGGGATGACAAGCATGTACCCCACATCTGGCTTGTTGGTTGGGATGCAATCTCACTAACTTTTTTCCAGGGCTGGCCTTGAAATACAATCCAGATCTCTATTTCTTGCATAGCTAACATGACAGGTGTGAGCCTATGACTTTCTTGATAGTTTCTTTTGTGGCACAAAGAAATTTAACTTTCCCTCCCTTCCCTTCTCCTCCTCCCCTCATTTCCTTTCTCTCCTCCCCTCTTCTTTTCTATTCCTCCCTCTCCTCTTCTATTCCTTCCTCTCCCTTTCTCTCCCCTTCCCTCTCTTTCTTTTTTCAGTAATAGGATTTTAAAATCAGGGCCTCATACTCACTTAGCTTGTTTGGCTGACTGGTGCTTTGCCACTTCAGCCAGGTCTCCAACTCTACTTTTTGTTTGTTACTTTGAAGACAGTCTTACTTGAACTGGCTTTGAACCATGATCCTCCAGATCATAGCCTCCCAGGATACAGCCATGAACCAGGGTACTTGGCTTTAATTTAAACTTTTGATTGTGAGACATGGTCTTACTCTATACTTAAGCTGGACTTTAACATGACCTCTTGTTGCTTGTACTTTGAATTATTGCATAATCTAATAATTATATTTATGTTTCTTTTTAAAAGCTTATATTTTCATCTCTTACATTTAGTCTTTGATTCATCTTTAATAAATGTTTTGATGAAGTAGGAGTTCAAATTATTTGTGTGTGTGTGTCTGTGTGTGTGTGTGTCTGGTACTGGAGATTGAAACCAGTGTCTCAAGCCTGCTAGGCTAATGCTTACCCTATCTCTTTTGTTTTTATTTTTATTTTTGAGATAGGGATTTCTGCTAATCTTACCTGAGTTGGCTTCAAACTTTTGATTCTCCTGCCTCAGCCTCCTGAGAAGTTGGGATTACAGGCATGTGCCACCACACTCAGCTCCATGTACTCTTTTTTGTGTGTGGCTATCCAGTTGTCCTAACAGCATCTATCGATGAGACCTCCGTTGAAGTGTATTTTTGAAGTAGACACACTAGATCTTCCTAGAGGAGAAAATAGTAAAGGAAGAAAGAAGAATCTAGATTGTTAACTTGGCAGCCAATAAGGTGGCTGCTGCTACTGCTGGGGTAAGAAGGAATAGGGGTTCCTTATATGCTCTGATTTGGACTTAAGTTACTTGGGCTTTTTTTTCTAATATCCTGCATAGTAGACATGTTCCGAGGAGGGAAGGAATCCTTGGAGCTACAAATCTTTTAATGAGAAAAGGACAAAGAAGGAGAATGGAAGGGAGGGAAAGAGATTAGATAGGAAAGGAAGGCAAGACAAAGACGTATCCTCAACTCAAACAGCAGGTTTTAAGGACAGAAGTTGAGAAATTGTTTCTACAAAGAAATTAAGGGCCAGGCACAGTGGCTCATGCCTATAATTCCAGCTATTCAAGAGGTAGAAATCAGAAGGATTGTAGTTTAAGGCATGCTTAGGAAAAACAGTTCATGAGAGCCTCATTTCAACCACCAAGCTGGATGTGGGTAGTGCATGCCTGTTATCCCAGCTATGTCGGAGGCAAGGGTAGGAGAAACACAGTCCAGGCCAACTGGGCAACAAATGCCAAGATCTTATCTCAAAAAATATCTATGGCCAAAAGGGGTCAAGTAGTAGAGAACTGCCTAGTAAGCATGTGGCCCTGAGTTCAAATATCAACAATGCCTTAAAATTTTTTTTAAATGCATCTGAAAATTTTCTGACTATTGCAAGAGCTTCAAAGAGCAGATTGGAGGGCTCAGGAATGAGGAGGATGGGGAAGATACATAAAGCAGCTTGACACGAGTAGTAGTGGAACTTGAACTCAGGGGCACTGGAGTAACAGAAGTACTGCATGAGGGAAGTCACCCCTGCAGACTCTGAGAGGCCAAGCACTTGGTCCCAATGTAAATACTTCCCCAGAGAGAATGTCAGCATTCTAGGCTGCTTGTCTCAACCTCTCAGGCAGTAGCAGTAGTATGGTGATTGCTGGGGAGGGCAACTGATGCCACGGTCAAATGTCTTCCAAGGTCATATGAGTTATTGACAAAACTACTAAACACACATGTCAACTCTCCTTGACGCTCCTACTTATTTCTCTTTTTTTCCTTTTTTCTTTTGCTGGTTCTGGGGCTTGTACTCAGGGCCTGCATGCTGTCCCTTAGCCTCTTTGTGCTTAAGGCTAGTACTCTGCCACTTGAGCCACAGTACCATTTCCAGCTTTCTGAGTGGTCTATTTATTTAATTAATTTATTATTATTTTTGTCTGTCGTGGGGCTTGAACTCTGGGCCTAGGTGCTGTTCCTGAGCTCTTCAGCTCAAGACTAGCACTCTACCACTTGAGCCACATTTCTTGTTTTCTGGTGGTTAATTGGAGATAAGAGGCACACGGACTTTCCTGCCCCAGCTGGCTTCAAACCTCAGTCCTCAGATCTCAGTCTCCTGAGTAGTTAGGATTACAGGTGTGAGCCACAGACACCCAGCCTATTTATTTCTTTTAGTAGTGCTCAGAGGCTGAGCCATTGGACCAGTAGAATATGAGTATTAAAGGAAAGGGACCCTTAAAACTACACAGCACTTCCACTTAGGCGTAGCCTGGGCTCAGAGCAGATGGAAAATGGCTGTGTTGAGGCAGAGGGTATGGCTCAAGTTGAGGCCCTGGCTTCAATCCCCAGTACTACAAAAGAAAAATACAGGGCCAGGAAGGTGGCTCAGTGGTAGAGCGCTTGCCTTGCATGCATGAGGCCCATGGTTCAATTCCCCAGCACCACATAAGCAAAAAGAAAAAAAGCCGGAAGTGGCACTGTGGCTCAAGTGGTAGAGCGCTAGCCTTGAGCTGAAGAGCTGAGGGACAGCGCCCAGGCCCAGTGTTCAGGCCCCACAACCGGACCCAAAAAAAAAATACAAAAGGAAAGGCAGGATAGACTCAGGCCCTAAGAATGGTGGTTGTGGCCCTGGAAGGGTCTGTGTGGCTGTGGCTCTGTGCTCACTTCTCATGCATGTGCTCTGTCCACAGGGTCATGTAGGTACAACCGCAACCAAGAAGATTGATGTCTACCTCCCCCTGCACTCAAGCCAGGACAGACTGCTGCCAATGACCGTGGTGACAATGGCCAGTGCCAGGGTGCAGGACCTCATCGGGCTCATATGTTGGCAGTATACAAGTGAAGGCCGGGAGCCGAAGCTCAAGTAATCCTTTCTCTCATTTTTGGCGGTCTCCTAGCCATTAAAGCTGCATTCTTGGCCAAGTCTGTCCTTTCAGGCATTGGCCTGGACCCAGACCTCCCCAGTGATCCAGCTCAGGGTACTTAGCACTTCCTGGGCCTATGCATCTCAGACTTATTTCACACCAAATGCTTGTAAAATAGATTTCTGACTTTCTAAATCTGGGTATGGAAAAATGAATTTGAATAACTTCCTAACAAATTGTATGCTTTTATGCTACATTTTTTTCTCCTAACAAATTGGATGCTTTTTATGTTGATAAAAGCAGCATGGGAGGGAACTGATGTTTGCTGGGTACCTACTATGAGCTGGTACTAGGCGGGGTACTTCATTCCCGGTGTTGTATTTGAGTCTCTCATTTCCCTCTAAGGTTGTTTTCAGAGGGGAAACCTCAGAGTCAAAGCTGTTATTGCTAGAGGTTACAGCAATGGGAGATGGTACTCAGGGGTTGATTCTATAGTGTTAAATTACTTCTTCTGCCTGCTACAGAATTTAGGTCTACATTTTCAGTTTTCCTCATTAGGTTCAAACAGTGATGTTAAGATAGCTTGAAAGCAGAATCTCTATGCCTTTAAACATTAAAACACTTTGCTGCATTGGCTCTCTATGCTTGAATTTTTTCTTCAACAGGTATTCTGTTCTGGGCTTCACATGTTCTTCCCTGCAGTAAGTTTTGGAAGATAGCAAAATGTAGGGACCATGCCTTCTCTTTTTCCTTTGGAGACAGGATCTTGTAACATAGCCCAGGCTTGCCTCAAATTTGTAATTTTCTACCTCAGCTTCCTGAGCATTGAGATTACAGACTTACACTACCACACATGGATCCTTCCAGGTTCTTACAGAAATTGCCTGAATAAGTTAGGAGTATAAAGATTATATTTATTGTTCTTGTGGCAGTAAAAATACCTGCTAGGCTCAGACAAGAGTGGAGTCAGTGGTAGAGTCAGTGGCCTAGTATTTCATGCCATGAGTTTAGTAACTGCAAAAAAAAGAAGGCAATAGTAAAACAATTCCATTTCTACTTTTAGGTTACTAATCAAGAGCTATTAAATACTTGCTCTGCTTTTATAAATTAGACCTTTTTTCTACTGTGTTCTATTTTATGATTATTAGACAGCTTATTATTGTTAATCCTTGAGATATCACATTAAAAAAAAAAAACCAACAAAACACCAAGTGGCACTGTGGCTCAAGTAGTAGAGTGCTCACCTTGAGCTGAAGAGCTCAAGGACAGTGCCCAGGCCCAGAGTTCAAACCCATGACCCACAAAAACAAAACAAAACAAAAAAACACCACAACAACTATTTTGCTGGTCATAGTGACATCCTTAATCTCAGTGCTCAGGAGACTAAAGTAGATAGCCTTAAGTTCAAGGCCAGTCTTGAGTCTCTGTCTCAAAATTTAAATAAAATAAAATTTGTTTTCTAAATTACAAGTATTTAGGGAGAAAGTGGAACATTGAACATTGAAAAAATACTGATTAGTTGTACTTCAGATCTTATAGAATATTACCACATTTCACTGAGTGTCAGAAATTTGTGTTTAGTGATGTTACCACCAGTCTTAGTAGAAAAGTCTATCCTCAGATTTCAGTCTTTTGAGTAGCTAGAATTACAGGTTTGAGCCACTGACATCTGACTTCAATTTTTATCTTTAGTAATTCATAATATCAGTTTCATGCCAGTCAATGTTTTTCTATTTTGATTTTGATGCTTTGTTTTCTTTTTCTTTTCTTTTCTTTTTTTTGGTGGTGGTGGGGGGGTCGGTCTTAGAGCTTGAACTCTGGGCCTGGGTGCTATCCCTGAGCTCTTTAGCTCAAGGTGAGTGCTCTACCACTTGAGCCACAGAGCCATTTCCAGTTTTCTGGTTAATTGGAGATTAGAGTCCCACAGATTTTCCTGCTCAGGCTGGCTTTGAAACGTGAGCCTCAGATTTCAACCTCCTAAGTGACTAGGATTACAGGCGTGAGCCACCGAGCCCAGCTGTTAAATTTTTTAAATAGACAATTAAATTTTTTATTATTATAAAGGTGATATACAGAGGGGTTACAGTTATATAAGTCAGGTAAATCATATATTTCTTTTTCTTTTCTTTTTTTTTGTTGTTGGTTGTGGGGCTTGAACTTAGGACTTGGGGTACCATCTCTGAGCTTTTTCACTTAAGGCTACTGCTCTACCACTTTGAACCACAATACCACTATTTTTTTGGGGGGGGGTAGTTAATTGGAGATAAGAGTCTTACAGACTTTTCTGCCCAGGCCAGCTTCAAACTGCGATTCTCAGATCTCAGCCTCCTGAGTAGCTAGGGTTATAAATGTGAGCCACTGGCAACCAGCTAAGAGTATATTATTGTATAATGTCACCTCTTCTCTAACTCTCTAAATAGACAATTTTCAAAATTATTTTTATTGTTATTGTAAAAGTGATGTACAAAGGAGTTAGTTACATAAGTCAGATAATAAGTACATTTCTTTTTGAACCATTTTCTCCCAGTTTTTCCCTCCTAATCCTCCTCCTCCACAAGTTGTATAGTTCATTTTCAACATGGTGTCTATTGAGTATCACTCAATAGACATTTTCTCCCAGTTTTTCCCTCCTAATCCTCCTCCTCCACAAGTTGTATAGTTCATTTTCAACATGGTGTCTATTGAGTATACTTTGTCCCACCATTTCTGACCTACAACAGTTAAACTTACATACAAAAGTTACAGAAATCAAAAGCAGTGACAAAGGGGGGGGCAGTAAAATAACAAAAACACCCTCTTGTCTCCATTTCTTGGAGTTCATTTTGATAAACATCATTTTATACGATCATATGTTAGCTATTGCACCTCTGTGATCCTCTCCTCTCACTGTGTGAATGTTTAGAGTCCTGTATAATTTATCATGTCCAAGAGTAATTTGGTTTTGTCTTTTACCATCCACTGTGTTTACTTGTAGATTTATAGGCACATTCTAGTTATCACAAATGAGGGAAACCATGCAACCTATATTTCTTTGGGTGTGTCTTACTTTGCTTAATATAATATTTTCCAAGTCTTTCCATTTCCTTATGAATTGGTGCAATATCATTCTTTCTGATGGAAGCATAGAATTCCATTGTGTATTCCATTGATTCCATATCTTGACTATGGTAAACAGGCTGCAGTGAACCTGGTTGTGCTGATAGCTTTAGTATGGCCTTGTTTGTGGTCTGTTGGATAAATGCCCAGGTGTGGAATTGCTGGGTCATAGGGAAGCTTTATGTTTAGTCTTTTGAGAAACCTCCATACTGCTTTCCAGAGTGGTTAAACAAGTTTACATTCCCACCAACAGTACAGTAGCATTCCCTTATTGCCACATCCTCATCAGTGTCTGTTATTGTTAGTTTTCTTGATAATGGCCATTCTAACTGGGGTGAGGTGAAATCTCAATGTTGTTTTGATTTCCATTTCTTGTATGGCCAGAGAAGTTGAACATTTCTTCATATATCTATTGGCCATTCTTACTTCTTCTGAGAAGTCTCTAAGTCTTTAGTCCATTTATTAATTGGGTTATGTTTCTTTGAGGGTTTATTTATTTTGGGGTGTTTAATTTTTTGAGCTCTAAATATATTTTAGGTTGAAGCCCTTGTCTGATATAAAAATCTTCTCCCATTTTGTGGGATTTCTTTTTATCTTGCTAGCTGTGTCTTTTGCCATGTAGAAACTCTTCAGTTTGATGCAGTCCCATTTATCCAGTCTTTGATTTGTTGTGATTCTGGATCTTTACTTAAGAAGTTTTCACCTATGCGGTAGTGTTTCCCCTCCCCCTTCCTGTAATATTTTCATGGTATCATCTCCAGTAGAGCATGGTGGTGCATGCCTGTAATCCCAACATTTGGGAGGTGTAGTCAGGAAGTTAGTGAGTTTGAGGCCAGTCTGATTCTGTCTCAGAAACAATAACAAAACTATCTAGATTACTTAGATTTTTTTAATATTATGTTTTAGAAGTTTTATATATACATATATATTTTTGGGGGTTTGGTCGTGGGGCCTGAACTCTGGGCCTGGGCACTGTTCCTCAGCTCTTCAGCTCAAGGCTAGCACTCTACCACTTGAGCCACAGTGCCACTTCCGGCTTTTTTTTTGTTTTTGCTTATGTGGTGCTGGGGAATCGAACCCAGGGCTCATGCATGCAAGGCAAGCGCTCTACCACTGAGCCACCTTCCCAGCCCCAAAGTCTTATATTTTTATGTGTTATATAATTTTACATTTAGATCCCTGATCCTGGACTGGGTATGTAGCTCATTGATAGAGTACTAGTCACAGCATGTGAAGAAAGAGGAGTGTGTTTCATCCACCACAAAGTTGGAGCCTACAATTTAGAGTTTCTGTAGGGAAAAGATAGAAGGTTAGTGCCTAGATTTCATATTTTTATATGTGGATATCTACTTGTTCCAACATCATTTGTTGAAGACTGTTTTTCTCCATTAAGTTGTCTTTGCACTTATGTCAAAGATCAGCTGAGTATTTCTCTGGGCCTTTTCCTGACCTGTAAGATTTTAAAAAACATTACTTAATTTATATTTCTCCATTAAATTCAAAAATGAAACACTATCTTTTGAGTAACATTCACTTGTGAGAGAAATGTAAAATTCAGTGAGGTTTTACCCTGTCATGAACTTGAGATATATACTTCCTCTTCACACAAAACCACATATACTTGCCTTCATAGATAATTTAAGGGACTTTCAAGAGTAATTTTGACTCTTCCCATTTTTTATGCAGAAACTTTAGTCATGTATTATGACTCTCTCATACACTAAAATGGCTCTTCCTTGACTTCTTCCTTTCAGTTGTCCCTTAGGCATTCAACATAATTTCACTGGTCTCTCAGCTGCTATTGTTGTTTATCAGGCTGCTGATAGGTGAGCTACTAAGAGCCCAAAGTGTTTGCTTTAAACCAGAAACAGAAGTAGAGTGTTATAATGCTTCATGAGTAGAACTTTCAGTCTGTAGAGCAGTATTGTCAGAATATAATACGAGCTGCGAATGTCATACCTATTTGTAATTTTAAATTTTCTAGTAATCACTTTATAGCATTATATACAAAATAATACTATGTCAATATATATAATCTACAAATACATAATCTACATAATATATGTGTAATACTTTATAATATTAAATATAAATATATACTATACTAAAACTAATATATATATATTAAATCTATATGCTAAAATATATTTAATATTTTACATATGTTTTATATATTTAGATAGATGTTTTTGTCATAAGTCTTTAAAAATTGTCAGTTTTTTTCGTTTTGATTTTGTGGTGATACTGGGCTTGAACTCAGGGCTTCATGTTCTTGCTCAGCTTTTTCACTCAGAGCTTGTGCTTTACCACTTTAGCCACAACTTCAGTACACCAGTCACACCTGCAGTTTTTTCTTTTTTGCTGGTTAATTGGAGATAAGAGTCTCTTAGACTTTTCTTCCTTCACTGACTTCAAACATGATCCTCAGATCTCAGCCTCCCAAGTAGCTAGGATTATAAGTGTGAGCTACTAGCACCTAGTATATTTGCCTTTTACAGTGTACCTCAACTTAGACTAACCACATTCCAAAAGTGCTCAGTAGCCACTTGTGCCTTATGACTAACTATATGGGATAGTGCAATATATACCAAGATATGATATAACATGCAGTGGAGATCATCATTGTGTAATGGATTTGATTGATTCTAATGTAACTTCAGTTATCTGGAGTCCTTGGAGAAAATTTATGCGTTTTACAGATAGCCATGGGTTTATCTCATTAAGCATTAAACTTCATTTGAATGATTTTTCAAGCCCCTTTAGTATTGGGGCTTGAACTCAGGTTTGCTTGGCAGGCACTCTAGCACCTAAGCCTCCAGTCAATTTTGCACTAGTTATTTTGAGATAAGGTCTTACTTTTTTCCCAGGTCCACACTTGGACTGAGATCCTTCCATTTTATCCTTCTCACTATAGTTCAGATGACAGGTGCACACTCTCATTCTCAGCTTCTTCTGTTGAGATAGTCTTGTGAACTTTAGTTGTCTGGGCTGGTCTAGAACTGTGATCCTCTCAGTCTCACTCACCCTTGTAGTTGAAATAACAGATGCATACCAACACTCCCAGCCATTGATTGAGAAGGTTTCTTGTGAGTTTTATGCCCAGATTGTCCTTAAACTAGAATTCTTCCAATCTCAGCGTCCTGAGTCACTAGGATTACTGGCATGAGCCACTATCCCAGCTTTGTCTGCCATCTTTGAGTATAAAATAGTGGTTAAAAGTGTGGGGTGCATTGGTTTTATATCTGTTGTAACACTTAGCAACAAAGTGATCTTGAATAAATTACTTAAACCTCATGTAAGATGGTGTTTTACGTATAAATAAGAGATGGAAATTAATAAGATTGTTACAAGCAAAATGCAAAAATATATGGCACATGCTCAGTGATTGTTTTAACTAGCTCTGATGGACATACCTATAATTTCAGCACTTGGGAAGCAGAGGCAGTAAGTCCAGCCTGGGCTACATATCAAGTCCAGCCTGGGCTACATATCAAGTTCCATCCAGACCCACCTGAATTACATATCAAGATTCTGTTTCAAAAACCAACCAGCTAAAAACGTTCATTTCTACTACTATTGAAGACTGTAACTTTAGCCAGCTAGTAGCATAATTTATCCCTTTCTTAATATCCCAAGATTCTATTATGCTATGATACTCCAGTGCTCCATAAGCTTATGTCATTACAGTATATAGGAATATAGTATGTTTCTAAACACCTTTGCTAACATGATTCTATCCTGTGTTCCTTATAGTTCCCTATTGCACTGTCTGCATAGACACCTGTATCTAGTCTTCTCCCCTTCCTAGCTTACTGCTTCATTCTATTTTATGGTCCTTGGAGTCATTCTTAAGAAGAACTTGACTAAATAATGCAGCCTTAATGGTCCCTCCCCTCTGACAATCCCCAGCTTCACTTGGTGTATCCTGAGCCTTTATCTTCTTTAGCTGGCAACAAGACTCTCTACTTTAGCTGTTTAATTAGAAATGCCTTTCTGCTTTTCTCCTCCATTTCCTGCTCTCCAAAGCTCTGTGCTCTGGCTAGTGTTCCTCTCTCTCACCTCTGGCCACCACTGATGTTTTTATTGTCTCTACAGTTTCACATTCCTCCACTCCTCCAGCAAATACTTTTAGAAACCCAAGGTTCTAGTTATTGAGGCTAAAATGGAGGAGAGGAAAGCTGTTGCTTCACTCAAAATATTTACAGTATATTGGGGAAGGAGAAATTATCAAGTGTAATAGAGCTTTGTAACTGGCTCATTTCACTTATCGTCTGTATTCATTCATGCATCCTACAAATATTTATTGAGTATTTTTTTATATCCCAGGCATTTTGCTGGGTGTACAGTGCTTAGTGTAATTCCAGAGTCTAGTGTGGGAAGTGGAAAAATAACTAAAATTAATTAAAATAATTAACCTACATAATTTTTGCTTTAAAATGGCATTAAATTGTCAGGTATTAGTGGCTCACACCTGTAATCCTAGCTGTTGAGGAGGCTAAAATCTCAGGATCCTGGTTCAAAGCCAGCCTGGGCAAGAAAGTCCATTAAGCTTCTACTTCCAGCAAAAAAAAAAATAAAAAAACTGGAAGTGGAGCTGTGGTTCAAGTGGTGGTAGAGCGGTAGCCTTGAGCAAAAAAGCTCAGGGATACTGGACAGTGCCCAGGCCAAATTTAAACTCCAGGACACACACACACACACACGCACGCACACGCACACGCACACAGTGTTAAGTACTCTGAAGTTAAGGAACACCATTAGGAGAGGCCAGTCTGAAGCCAGTGGGATATTTCTTAAGAAAGTGACCAGAAGCATTTGAGTGGAGTATCCTGGCAGCTATAACAGCATGACAGAAGGAAGCTTATTGTGGCCTTGCAGGAAGGAATGCCAGTGGGACTGGAACACATAGAAGAGTAGAGAAAACAGAGTGACACAAGACTGAGAAGTGTTAAGGGGTGACCATGGGGACTGGGAGAAGTGGGCAGATTCTGGAAATGTTTGAGAGGTAAAACTCGCAGGAAAAGAATGCATTAGGTATGGCAAGTATGGGAGAAGAGTGGCTCCAAGATGTCTCCCTGTGGTTTGGACTTGCATGTCTTTATGCTTTGTTGTACCTTTCACTGATATAAGGAGCCTCTGAAAAATAATCTTTTATTGGCTTTTGGAGTGTGAAGAAGAGTTGCAAGGCCAGAATGGGTTCAGTTTTCTGCTGTTAATCTGAGATGATTTTGCTATATCTAAAGGGAACTTTTGAATACTCACTCATTTGCTTGGAGTTCAGAGGAAAGATAAGAGATCAGCTGGTAAGGTGAATTTGGGGGGCCATATACATTGAAGCCTACAGTATGGATGACTAAAAAGAAAGAAGAGCCTAAAACTGAACACTGAAGAGCTGTGTGGATATGGTGTGCTAGAAAATAAATAGGCTCAGAGTAGGGTGAATGAAGAGTTTGATTTTGGATGTAATGAAGGCTGAGATTACTCAAGAGACATCTAAGAGAAGGCTTAGGAGTAGTAGCATAGATGTGAGTTTGTGTCTGGACCATGTCAGTTTTATGACTTGTATTCTCCAGTCCGTAACACAGGGTAGTAAATAATCTGTGGAATGGATGAGAGAGCATGGGAACATTCAGAGACCTGGTCTGAGATGAGCCACCTCTGCCCTGCCAGGGAGGCTTTTTTCCAAGTGCCTGCTGAGGCAGATTTTAGACCATGCACAGACCTGTACCAGTAAAACCCTCCAAGCTAGACATTCTCAGCCTGCTCATGTATTCATTTTTTGTAGAAAGAAAACCCAGTTTACAACTGCCAGAGTCACCACTGCTAGGTGATGGGTTGAGAGATAAGGCAGTAGGAGTTGTATGCTGGTGGCTCATACTGGTAAGCCTAGCTACTCAGAAAGCTGAGTACTAGGATCACGGTTCCAAGCCAGCCTTGTCAGGAAACCCTGATGGGACCCTTATCTCCAGTTAACCACCAAAAATCCAAGGTGGAGCTGTGGCTCAAGTGACGAAGAGCTATCCTTGAGCAAAAATGCTCAGGGAAAGCACCCAGGCTCTGAGTTCAGGCCCCAGGACCAGCACCAAAAAAAAATGCATTCGAGTGCCTATTGTGTCTCACAGATATGCTAAGAATATTAATTGTATTATCTTATTCCTTTTAACAGCTTTCTAAGTCATAGATGACATTTTTGTAGGAGAGATTATATACTGTCTTAGCAAATGACATAGAAAAGAAAGAAAATCAAGAAAATAAACCAAGTAGCAGATCGTGCAAATTTGAATATTTTTATTTGGGAAAAAAATGTTCAAGTTCAGAATTTAACCTAGGTCTGTCTCTTTTTCTCTTGCTCTTTTTATTATTATTATTATTACTATTGTGAAAATACCGTATAGAGGGGTTACAATTAATGGGCAAGGTAATGAGTACATTTCTTATCAAGCATTGTTGCTTCCTCCTTTGTTTCCCTTTCCCATCCCTTCCCATCTTCCCATCTCTCATGCTTCCCACCCTCACCCCCCGGCCAAAGTTGTAAAGTTCATTTTTCAACATAATGACTTGTACATCTCATTGTTGCAGTGGGTCCACCTGTATCCCTATTTAAACAATTTGTTTTTTCCCTTTGCCTTCACAATTATACCAACATCAAATACAATGAGAGCAGGGGTTATACTGTGGGGGAGGGACATACAAAGCAACAAAGAAATCATCTTATAAATATGTTAGAAACAATCGCAAGAAAGAAAAACATTTGAATATATATCGTGGGGTTCATTTCACCTAACATCAACTTATCTGACCTTTTCTGCTTGTCTCAGACATACACTAGTTATTGCAAATAAGGGAAACCATGGGACCTATGTTTTTTTGGGCCTGGCTTACTTCACTTAATATAATTTTTTCCAAGTCTTTCCATTTCCTAACAAATGGGGAAATGTCATTCTGATGGAGGCATAGAATTCCATTGTATATATATACCACGTTTTCTTGATCCATGCATCTACTGAGGGGCATCTGGGTTGGTTCCATATCTTAGCTATGGTAAATAATGCTGCACTAAACATGGTTGTGCGGGTATCTTTACTATGGTCTTGTTTATGATCATTTGGGTAAATGCCCAAAAGTGGGGTTGCTGGGTCATAGGGGAGCTCTATGTGGAGTCTTTTGAGGGACCTCCATACTACTTTCCTAAGTGGTTGAACAAGTTTACATTCCCACCAACAATGTAGTAGGGTTCCCTTCTGGCCACATCTCCTTCAGCATCTGTTGTTATTAGAGTTCTTGATAGCCTTTCTAACTGGGGTGAGGTTGTATCTCAATGTTGTTTTGATTTGCTTTTCTTTTATGGCTAGAGAGGTTGAACATTTCTTCATGTGTCTATTGGCCATCCTTCTTTCCTCTTCAGAGAAGTTTCTCTTTAAGTCTTTAGCCCACTTATTTATTGGGCAGTT
>NW_012267271.1:2415625-2419912 GCF_000151885.1 Dipodomys ordii | reverse complement strand
GCCACTTCCGGTTTTCTGGTGGTTTATTGGAGATAGGAGTCTCACGGTCTCTCCTGCCCGGGCTGGCTTTGAACCGCAATCCTCAGATCTCAGCCTCCTGAGTAGCTAGGATTACAGGCGTGAGCCACTGGCGCCCGGCCTTATAATATGAGTTTTTGAAATTCATAATTCTGCTAAGTGAATTTAAGGAATGTCACGCCTTCCAGAAATGATGGGATTGCCATAAAAGAATATTAAAACTTATTACAAATATGTTCGACATGTACAAAACAACCAGAGCTTTATACATGAACACGATGGAGATAGAAGTGTACAGTATTGGCTGGACATGGTCATGCAAATCTGGAATCTGGAAGAGGGAGATAGAGAGCATCATAGTTCATGGCCAACCTGGGGGGAAAAAGTTGATGATAACTCCATCTAAAGAAAATGAGCCAGGTGTGGTAGTGCATGTCTGTAATCCTTGCACTTGCAGTAGTAGGTATAGGTAGGAAGATTATAGTTCAAGGTTGGCCCTGAGGAAAAACCATGAAACACTCTCTAAGACAATAATAATAATAATAAGGTGGGGGGCCTCAATTGAAACAATGATTCCTAGCAAGTAGGAAGCTCTGAATTGCAATGCCAGTACTAAGAATATGGATATGAAGACATTACAATAAACTATCCTTTTAAAAAGTAGTTCAGAGCAGTATAAAAGTTTTGTTTTGTTTCCACTAAAAATTCTTTCTTTCTTTCCTTTCTTTCTTTCTTTCTTTCTTTCTTTCTTTCTTTCTCTCTTTCTTTCTCTCTCTCTCTCTCTCTTTCTTTCTTTTGTTGGTTGTGGGGTTCTTTCTTTCTTTCTTTCTTTCTTTCTTTCTTTCTTTCTTTCTTTTTTTGTTGGTTGTGGGGCTTGGACTCTGGGCCTGAGCACTGTCCTTCAGCTCTTCAGTTTAAGGCTGGTGCTCTACCACTTGAGCCACAGCACCACTTCTGGTTTTTAGGTGATTAATTGAAGACAAGAGTCTCAGGGACTTTCCTGTCCAGGCTGGTTTTGAACCACGATCCTCAGATCTCAGCCTCCTGAGTAGCTAGGATTGTAGGCATGAGCCGCCAGTGTCCGGCCATTAGTGAACATTTTCTCCCTAAAACTTCTTTACCAGAAAATTTAGTTTTAACTGTTTTGGTATGAGGTTGCTATGGCTTGATAAATTTTATCATGCTGTTTGTCCAGTTTTATTTTCCATTTTATGGGGGTTTTGAAGAAAAGGAATTCTTGACAGTTTTAAAATTGTTTTGTGTGACTTGGGCAAGATGAATCTCTGAGCTACAACCCTCTCCACACTCTTCTTACTAACAACTGACACTGTGTGTATGTGTGTTTGTGTGCTGATACTGGAGCTTGAACTCAGGGCCTGGGTGCTATCTTATTCACTTTTTTTGCTCGAGGCTGGTTCTCTACGACTTGAGCCCTAACTCCACTTCCAACCTTTAGGACTTTCCTGCCTGGGTTGACTTGGAACAATGATCCTCAGATCTCAGCCTTCTGAGTAGCTAGGATTACAGGTGTGAGCCTCTGGTCCCCAGAACCAACACACTTTTTTTTTTTTTGTCAGTTGTGGGGCTTGAACTCTGGGCTCGGGCGCTGTCCCTGCGCTCTTCAGCTCAAGGCAAGCGCTCTACTGCTTGAGCCACAGCGCCACTTCCGGTTTCCTAGTGGTTTATTGGAGATAAGAGTTTCACAGACTTTCTTGCCTGGGCTGGCTTTGAACCGGGATCCTCAGATCTCAGCCTCCTGAGTAGCTAGGATTACAGGCGTGAGCCACCGGCGCCCATCCCAAACACACTTTTAATATCACTGTTATCACAAGATACACCAAAGTCCAAGTAAATGAGTCTGGACATTATGACCTCATGTTCTTTAGTTGTCATTATAACCAACAATGAAACAATACATGAGTGACTGCTTAAGTATACTTTGCATCTTCCGAACATGAGTGAAATTTTATGAGTGTGTAAATTGAACATGCCACATTATATTTGGTAAAATCTGAGATGTTTCCTGGGATGTGCTCAAATTTCCATATGTACATTAAGGACCATCTCTATATAGGCTGCATATGTGTTTCTGTCACTTCATAAAACCACCCAGTCTTTAAACATAAAATGAATTTGCTCAGCAATTCAATAAAATACATTTTTCTAATGAAACAACTTAATTTTATTTGATGAAACAAGTATGGGAAATTTAGTTATTAGAGGCTGCATCCGTCTGGCTGCCCCTGTCCCCCATAAGGCCATGTGCCGCATGCTTCCTCTTACATTCTATGTCCATACGTCAGTCCTTTTGTGGGCACTGGGTCCATAGAAGAAACTGCCTTCTGGTCTTGTTATTAATCTGATCATTCTCTCTGTGGTGAGTTAAAAGCCGGAGTTTTAGGTTTTTCTGCCCCGTGGTAGGACGTGCTTCAGTATAAGGAGAAGGTTTAAGAATTGGAGAAGAAATGGTGGCAAAATGGAAATCCATTTTCTTGCAACCAGTAAGGTCATTAATCCTTCTGATGCCCTTAGGCAATAGATACAGTTGTTCCTTCCGTAACTGCAGAACTTGGCAGAGACAGTGATTAGGAATGAGGATGTAGGAAAGGCAAAGTTCAAGTCTCTAGGTCTCTCCATGGAGTGGGCTGAGATTTCCTCCTGTCCTTGTACCACTCCATAATTCTACACCATGTACAATGAACTTGTATTTTTCTTATCACAAATAAATACTTCATAAGAAAAGGAAAAGGAAAGTTAAGTAACCTCTTAATACATTGGGAAAATGTAGAAAATTAGAAAGAAAAATATACATGTGAATTAAATATATGCTCTTTGCAAACTTTTGGTACATGATTTATAATCTTTATATGTACACTACTGAAAATTTATTACATAGTTATAATCATTTCTTACTGGTTTTCCTCCATTAAAAAGTAGGATGCCAGTACTCTTATCTTGCTGGGCTGTATAATATCCCTTCCCTCTTCACCTCTTCTGGTGCTGCCTTCTTCCCTTGCCTTGAGCTCTCGATAGTGCATTGCAGAGACTAGAAAGTCTCATTGGGTTAACAGATAATCACAGTGATAAACAAGAAAAAAGAATGCTTGCTACTTCCTCTCATTTCCTTAATATATACCTCATTAATAATAGCCTTCATGGTTTTCCATAGTAACCCAGTTTACATATTCATATACTCGTTCACTTAGCAAATATTTGTTAAGTACCTTCAAGTGCCAGCCATTTTACTCTTCAGCAAGCATGAAGAGATAATAGGAGAATTCTTACTCTTTAGGAGAATCTAGATGCGTATATAGGAAAATGGCATTGTGACAATTGATCTGCAAAAACATTGACCAAGTTCTGTAAAACTAGAGAGGAGACCCTCACTTGGACTTTGTAAGAGATCCTAATGATTCTTCTAGGGAAATCAAGGAAAGCTGATTTGTTGTTCTTGTTGTTTATTTGTTTTTTGTGGCTTCAGACAAGAAAATGGAACTCAGGTTGGTCACAGCTCATTAGTGGTTGAGTTAGCATTAAAACCTGATATTGCAACACAAAACCCTGTTCTTGCCACCAAGGTGTCATAGATGGGGCATGCTCCTGCTTTCCTGTGTTGTTAAGTTTCAGGTGTTGGTATTTGAAGAATTCTTGATATAGGACTGGAGCTCCCCTTTTTTCCCCTCTATTTAAAACTATCATCAACATCTGATTTTATCAAAGACTCAAGGAACCAAAGAAAGGAGACCTGAGCTCTCTTTACTGGCTTTGTCCATTTATTTGGGCAATTATGAATTCATTATTCTTCTTTTCTATAAAAGTGAGGAGGTTGAAATAAATATAAGACCCTAATTTGGCAGGGGGGTTGGGCGCAGGGTGTGTGTGTGTACTAGTCCTGGGGCTTAAATTCAGGACCTGGGTGCTGTGCCTGATCTTTTTTGCTCAAGGCTAGCACTCTACCAATTGAGGCATGGCTCCATTTCCAACTTTTTTGGTGCTTAATGAAGGTCTCAAAGACTTTCCTGCCCTGACTGGCTTTGACCCACAGTCCTTCAGATCTCAGCCTCCTGAATAGCTAGAATTACAGGCATGAGCAACCAGCACCTGGCTAAGACCCTAATTTTTTTTTTTTTTTTATCGGTTGTGGGGCTTGAACTCTGGGCCTGGGCGCTGCCCCTCAGCTCTTCAGCTCAAGGCGAGCGCTCTACCACTTGAGCTACAGCGCCACTTCCGGTTTTCTGGTGGTTTATTGGAGATAGGAGTCTCACGGTC
>NW_012267271.1:2409995-2412080 GCF_000151885.1 Dipodomys ordii | reverse complement strand
TTTTCTTTTTGCTTATGTGGTACTGAGGAATCGAACCCAGGGCCTCATGCATGCAAGGCAAGCGCTCTACCACTGAGCCACCTTCCCAGCCCCAGATTTGAGGCTTCTAACTGCATCATAGACTTGGAGTTAAAAACTTGCAAGTGTTATCAGTTGCTTGCTGTACACTGTACCCATTGGTCCCCTCATGTTCTGCCTATCTTGATATTCACCTACCTTCTTGGTTTTCTTTTCAGTGACAATGTCAGTGCCTACTGCCTGCATATTGCTGAGGACGATGGGGAGGTAGACACGGATTTCCCCCCGCTGGATTCCAATGAGCCCATTCATAAGTTTGGCTTCAGTACTCTTGCCCTGGTTGAAAAGTATTCATCTCCTGGTCTGACATCCAAAGAATCACTCTTTGTTCGAATGTGAGTACTGACTTATCTCAGCATCTGATCCCTGCCTTTGAGCTTTGCAGATCTGATCTTAGTTTTGCATCAAATGAATGGTGTTTGTTATCTACAGAGTCCTACAGTGATTATTTTCAGAAAGATGTTGAGGACAACATTTACATTATTACTTCATGTCTCCTCACCTATGTTGCATACAGCCTGCTTTGCATTAGCAAATTGGATAAGGTAGAGCTTTGAACATGTCTGCATATTGGCCTTGGAAGCATTAGTTCACTTGGAGCCTGCAAAAATAAATCTTTTCCATTTGCCTTTTCCTCTTTAAGGAATCCAAACTAAATGAAACTGTGCATTGCAGCCACTTCTCTTGTGACTTGGATACCTTCCTTTCCAACTTTGCTCAGATGTAGTTTGGTTTTTCCTTAGTTGCCTTCCTTTGGACAGAGCAGATGTTCTTAACCTTTTCTGTGCCTTTGGCAGTCTGGAAAAGTCTAGGAAAGCCTTTCATAGAAAAATGTATATAAATGCATAAAATAAAATTCACTGGAAAAGAAAAAATTCTATTATTTTAAGTCATCAAATAACATGTTTATCTTTAGATTAAGTACAAGCTCATCTACAGACCTAATCATAACTTCTGAAGTCTGTTGTTTGAGAGTAGTGATGTATGTAAATACTATTTAAGAAGCAAAGGAAGGGGTGACATTGACCAAAAAGAAATGTTCTCAGTACTTGACTTAGGAAATGGTAACCTCTCTGTGAATCACCTTAATAATACCAAAAAAGAAAAGAAAAGAAAGAAAAAAAGGAAAAAGTAATGCTATTTAAGAAACCCATGTCAACCATAATGTGTTTGTTAGTATATTTGTTAATGAATGACAGCCACCAGCACTACGAATACTCTCAGGTTGTTACCTCTACTTGTAATTCAAGAAAATACTAACCATTAGAAGTGAAGAAAAAAATGTAATTTTTGTTCATTTGGGTTCACACAGCTGCTGAATCCCTGTGGGTAAAGATGATCCTAGGTACCCAGGCTTCCTCTAACTATGCTTTTTATACCTAAGTCTCTTCAATCCCTCTAGGAGCCATCTCCTGGGAACAATAGTGATCCCTTTGGCACCCCCTGCTGTTAGGAAGCAGCAAATTCACTGTTCTAAAGAGGGATTTCCTTAGAGGCCTTATTCCTGTCCATTTAAAACTGATTGCCTTTGTTTGAGATTTTTATAAGAATGAGGTTATGCTACATATTATATATGAGTATTTTGGGTCTTTGAACTCTTAAGCAAAAAAAAAAACACCAGGTATCTATATTTTTTAAATTATTTTTAATTTGACATTATAAATACTTCAATATTTGATCTTTTTTCTTAGTTTTATTTTTTTCAATATTTGATCTTAATTCCTACAATTTATTTTGTATTCCAGATCTAGACAGAGACAACTCTTCCCCCATAGATATTATTGTTTAGTGAGAAGATGAAAATGGGAATATGATGATCAGTTTAACAGAAAAATATGTGGGGCACAATGGAAGCATATCACAGAATATTTAGATCTGTTTCCTGTTTGGTTTTTTTTTTAATTTTTATTTTTTGTGAACATACTGTACAGAGGGGTTACAATTACATGGGCAAGATAATGAGTACATTTCTTATCAAGCATTGCAGCCTCCTCCTTTGTTTACCCT
>NW_012267271.1:2392222-2409155 GCF_000151885.1 Dipodomys ordii | reverse complement strand
TGCCTTGCATGCATGAGGCCCTGGGTTCGATTCCTCAGCACCACATAAGCAAAAAGAAAAAAGCCGGAAGTGGCACTGTGGCCAGAGCGCTAGCCTTGAGCTGAAGAGCTGAGGGACAGCGCCCAGGCCCAGAGTTCGGGGCCCAGGACCAGACCCAAAAAAGAATCCTTAAATTTTTTGTGATGATGAGAATTGAACCAAGCCTCATATAGGTAAGGGCTCTACCACTAGGCTATACAACCTAGCCCAAAACACTCCCTTTTATTGTCAAATAACCTTCTAGAAGATGCACCAATATATAATGCTATCAGTAGCATTCATAAAGCCACCTTTTTCAATATGAACATTACAAAGTTTTAGAATAGCTTTTTTGTATATAGCACTACAAAAAAGAAGAAACATGCATTCAGTGGCATTTTAATATGTTGTTACTTGCATTTTTACTTCAATAAGTAACTAAAAGAGATTTTAATACATAAACATTAATATTATTTCATAGAGTTGCCAGGGCTTATCTGGTGTTGTCTAGAGAAGACTGAAAGTGCTTTTGAGAAAGAGCCTTAAAGCAGTGATTTTCAGTGCAGTAGGTTGAGCCTGGGGTGAATGGCCTTCCCAGGACAGGCACTGAATACCACACAGAGTCTCAGTGAGCACCCTGCCTTCTGGGGAAAGATTGGGGGCAATAACAGAGGTTTAACAACCGTTTTAAACTCCATGTTCTATTTTCTTCCAAATTGCCTCCATCTCTGCATTTCTACTCTCAAGTAGACACCTCAGCCAATCATTTTTTCTATTTTAAATTTCAAGAAAGTCTATTTGACATGTATGGAATGTTTCTGAAAACATGAGATAAGGTGAAATCTTTGTATGTGAACATTAGGACAAAAGTGCTGATAAATTATTTCTTTTTGCTCAGTTATCTGATAAACTAGTACAGATGACTGACCATCTGTCTTGGGTGTATGTTCTTGGTTCAGGAATCTCACCCACCTTCCTGGTCCATATTCTAAGCTAGAAAATACTTCTGCAAATGCAGGACAGAGAGCCTCAATAATTGCCATGGTCTTGTCTAGTATTGTCTAAAAAGGAAATCCATGAGAAAAGCCACAGCACCTTCTCTTCTTTTCTCCTTCCTCCTCACACCTCCCAGTAGTAGAGAAGGGATTAAAAACTAACAGAGAAGACTCTGGGCTGAGCAAAAAGAGGGAATCAGGTTTGACAATTAGAAGTAAACTAGTACTTACCAATATGAAGTGCCAACTATATAAGTGATCTCATTTAACCTACAAGTAGCCCAGATTTTATTATGACCTTGCTCACCTGGACTGAAAAAGCTGACTAGAAATAACTTTCATTGAAAGCAGGAAGGTGGTGGACACTGGTAATTCTAAGACTTTCAAATTGGTTCTCTTATGATCAGACATTCTCAAAGATAGGCAAGACCATAAACTGCTTGAAGACCGAGAAGGTACAGATAAATGTATGTACCCTTAGCACACAGCACAGGACTTCAGGAGAAGGAATAAGTGAATCTTTTAGTTGATTATGGGCTGCAGGAAAACTTGGGTCCAGCCACCACTTCCTCCCTGCTCCTGCCTCTTGACTATGAGGAAGCACTAAGTTACCTCCTGGCTTGAGAGGCCCTGGCAACCACCCACCCTACAGCCTTTACCATACCATCTTGCCCTCCAAGTAAAGCAGCCTAGGCTTTGAACTTTGCCAAACCTGAGTTCAAATCTCAGCTTCACTGGTGACCTGCTCCATGACTTTGGACAACCTCTTACCTTAGTTTCTCCACCTATATGAAGTGGATAACAGGATTTTCTTATTTGTTGTTGTTGTGGTGGTGGTGGTGATGTGGGGCCTGAACTCTGGGCCTGGGTGCTGTCTGTCAGCTCTTCAGCTCAAGGCTAGCGCTCTACCACTTGAGCCACAGCACCACTTCTGGCTTTTTCTGCTTATGTGGTGCTGAGTAATCACCCAGGGCCTCATGCATGCAAGGCAAGCTGTCTACCCCTGAGCCACCTTTCCAGCCCTCGAATTTTCTTACATATAAGTGATATACATATGAAGTCTTTTAAAGGAAAACAAATTACTTTCAATTTTGGTTCAATTTTTTTATAATGTTATCAGAATTCATACAAATGTAAAGCTCTAGCTATAAAGTTTTGTAATGTTCTAGCTATAAGTTCCATATTTAGACAACCTAAACAAAATTAGAAATTAAATACAAATAAAATTATAACATGAATAAAGTACAAATTAACTTTAATGCTGATGTTTTGCTGAAGTTAAATTGATGGTGTTGGGTTTAATGAGTGTTAAATGTTTTACTTGTCAACTGAGTCTTTTGATTTCTATTTTCATGGAAACATGATTACCATTATTATTTTCCTTTTAAAGAATAAATGTAGTTTTAATTACCAGTACATTATTTTAATGGCCCGACTGATTTATAGTGTATCTCCCCCAAAATGCAAATGCTTTCTGTTGGAAAAGTCTTCTTCCCATTTGTCCCATCATACTTTCTGCTAACATGACTAATTCATACTGGTTTGGTGAGGACTGAAAGTCAGCTGGTTGAGGTGACAAGCCTGTCATTCTAGCTACTGGGAAACTGAGATGGAAAGGATCATGGTTTGAAGACAGTTCAGGCAAAAAGTTTATGACAACCCATCTCAACCAATAAGAAGTTGGGTGTAGTGGTCCATGTCTATCATCTCAATCATGCAGGAAATGTACATAGGAGGACCATGGTCTAGGCTAGCCTGGCCAAAAAGTGAAACCCTATCTGGAAAATAACTAAGACATAACACAAGTGGCCTAGCCAATATGAGGCTTTGAGTTCAGTTTAATAACCCTAAAGTGCATACATCTACACAGACTTAAAGACCTTACCACATCATCTTGTTCCTGCCTCCAGTAAACCATGATAGTTGGGGTTACCCTACTTGCTGCTGTTGTCGATTGAGCATGTGTAGGTGAGCACATTACCTGATTGATCCCTGTACACAGTGCATCCTGGGCACCAAAGAGCACAAATTATTTAGAAATCAGAAAGCCCAGAGTTCCTCCACCATCTTTCTCAGTGTAGCAAACTATTTTTGTGTGCAGCTCACAGTGATGTGATTTGACCTTTATGAAGTCTGTTAGTGATGTTAAATAACTCTAGCTGCTACAACCCACACATCTCAACAGCTTATCCCTAGGGTTAGCAAACTTTTTCTGTAAAGAACCAGATAGAAAATATTTTAGGCTTGTGTGTCATATAGTTTCTGTGGTTCAACTCTGCCATGTTGTATAAAAGCCATAGATAATACAGAGGCAAAAGACATGGGCTAGATTTGTCAGCCTCTGGCTTATTCCAGTAAATTTATTTCCTGATGGCATCTGTCTGAAGAGGGCCAGGTGTGTTCCTAGGCATTTCTTTTCTAAGTGTCACCCAGTGTTGCTTCAGCCCTGTAGAGAAAGGAGAACATGCAAGGCTGGGAGTGGCCCCTCTCTCTCTCTCTCTCTTTCTCTCTTTTTCTCTTTCTCTCTCTCTCTCTCTCTCCACCTATCATATATAAATATATTTGTATGCATATCACATATAGTGATGGATATATCATTTTGCTCTTTGTGAATAATATGTGTGTGTCGTTTATATATGGTTTGGATGTATATATGTATATGTTTTTCATTGAACTAAAATCAAATTTTAAGTTCTGAAACTTAGCCTGTGAATTCATTAGTTGACTCTTGGGAGCCTCTGAACCTCAGAAGATGCTGCTGTGAGAATTAATTTTGGCTTAGACTGTAGTATATAGTGTTATTACATCGCTGTTTTTATTTCCGTCAGGTTTATCAAATCTGAATAATTCATACAAAGATGTAAATGAGATTTAACTTTCCTTTGGGTTATTTTTTTATTAGACAGTATATATAGACATCACAGAAAAATTAGAAAATAGATTTCTTTTTTTAATACAAAAGAACATTTTAGTGATGGGGTATGCATCAGTGCTGAGTACTTGCGTGACTTGTACTGGCTCTTCAATCCCCAGAATGGAAAGAAGGGAGGGAAGGAAAAGAAGAGAGAGATGGAAAGATTTCCCTTCATTCCATCATGTAAAGATAATGAATTATTGTGCATATAATTATTTACATTTTAGAAGACTAGTTAACATGAATGGATCTCTATTGGAAAAATGTTCTGAGTAAATAATGTGGAGTTAAAATTGTCTTCTAGAGTTTATCAGTCTTTTGATTTTCTTCTTTAGTCAGATCTAAATCTAGCCTTAACCTCCAAGGCTTTTAGCCCTCAGAATACCCCTGGACATGAGAATTGTTTAAGGAAAGAGAAGAGATTAACAGCTTGTGAACGAGGAACCTGCTAATGCAAACTACCTATTTGCCAAATCTGCAAGTGGATTCTGAGCTATCCCTGTTCTTGATTGATTTTGGACAGAGCAAATAGGTATAAACAGGAATCTCTAAGTTGCTGATAGTTTACTACTTTTTTTTTCAAATTCTTTATTGTGATTAAGTGATTACATAATTTTCCAAATTTCACAGTATTGTGGGATACTGATGCTTAGTTAAAGTCACAAACACATTCTAACTTTCAGGGGCAAATTGTCTATTGTGGTCTATACCATTTGAGTTCTATGAGCTTTGACAATACAGTTATTTCTTCCACATTGGATGATATGTACATTTTTTTCCTTTTGCTTAGTGTCATCTGTTGCCTCTTTCCCACTTGTTCCCTCCCTCCCATCGCTGCAGTTGAGTTGCTTAGTTCCTTTTGATCAATGTCCAGTGCAGCTGATGGGTCCTGCTGTTTGTTGTATGTTTTTCCCTGATTCCTTCTAGTTCTGTGTCCTCCTCCTGGTTTCCCTCCGGTGTGTGCATATATACCATATATGTGCTTGAGTCTGGCACCTTAGACTACTCGGCCATCCTGACAGTTTACTCCTTTAAACCTAAGCATTTAAAGGATGACTGTCAGGACTGTTGGAGAGGGAAGAAGGGGATAATAGGAATGAGAGAGGTTTTGATTGGCCCACAAAGCCAGATAAAGAGCTGAATTTCAGGTGGTGCCCAACCTCTGAAGAAGGGCTGCTTGCCAGCAGTCATCAGCAAGCCAGGGCCTGCTGATCTTTTAGATGTGGTAGGATATGCAGTGGGCCTGTCTGGTCACACTCTTCCATCCTTTACCACAGGGCTAATTCAGTCCGAATTTCTAGGGTTCAAAAATGCCAGTGACAAAAGCAACTGTGCAGCCAGGTGACAGTGGCTCACGCCTATAATCCTAGCTATTCAGGAGGCTGAGATCTGAGGATCACGGTTCAAAACCAGCCCGGGCAGGAAACTCCGTGAGACTCTTATCTCCAATAAACCATTAGAAAACCAAAAGTGGCGCTTTGGCTCAAGCGGTAGAATGCTCACCTTGAGCTGAAGAGTGCAGGGACAGCACCCAGGCCCAGAGTTCAGGTCCCACAACCAACCCCCCCCCCAAAAAAAAAGATTTACTATAAGCTGAGTGCCAGTGAGTGGCTCATGCCTATAATCCTAGCTACTTAGGAGGCTAAGATCTGAGGCTCATGGTTTGAAGCCAGCCCGGGCAGAAAAGTCCCATGAGATTCTTATCTCCAATAAACTACTCAAAAAAGCTGGAAGTGGCACTGTGGTTCAAGTGGTGGTAGAGTCCTATCCTTGAGCACAAAGAGGATCAGCGACAGCACCTAGGCCCTGAGTTCAAGCCTCAGGACCAGCAAAAAAAAAAAAAAAAAAAGTTTAATACAGCAGATGAACATGGGAAAGGAATGGTTCCAACCAACTGCTGCAAGCATTTGGGGTCCAGATAGGGTTTTGCTGTTTGAGTGAAGGGCCAAGAGGGAGAGGGTTGAAGGCCTTATAGGCAGTGAGGCCCACAGGGCTGGGGAGATTGCCTTGGCTTCTCTTGGCTCCACACAAAAGGAAGAGTGGGCTACCTTCTTAAGAGGCATGTCCCACACTCAGGGCAATTTCCTGCTTTTCCAAAGGGCTTACCTTCTTGATGGTATCTTCAAAGTATACCCCAAATGACTAGATATTTATTGAAAAGAGTATCACTAGCTTGAAACCTTTTTTGCTCCATAGTCTTGCCTTTTGGTCTATAAAAGGACAAGAGAAGAAAAGAGGGAGGGACATTTGGCACACTCACTCTCATGTCTGTAGCAAATATTATCTCACTTAGGTTGTACAAGCAACTGATTTTATAATAAATATATGAGTGGAGGATCAGAGAGAGATAATTACCCAAGGTTTCACAGTTTGGAAGGGAGCAGAGCTAAAATAGGACCTGGAATAAACAATATGGGTGTGTGCTCTTTGGTAACCAGGCCTGACAATATGGGTATAAATCATCTTAGTTATTTATTGTTTGTTCGAGTCATAGAGGAGCAACTGTGTGTTGTTTCTTTTCATTCTGTTGTATTAGCAAACATTTTCATTGTCCAGATTGTCCTCATGTGTGGAAATGTACCATATGCAGCCTGTTTAATTTTGTATTTGTAAATCTGACTTGATTTCCTTTTTGGCAACAGCTACTGTCTAGAGAAAAGAAAAGATTTTTCTTTGTTTCTGTTTAAAGTAACAGAAATATTGGAGCTAGTAATAAAGATGGAAAACATTAATTACATACTTCTAAGAATTTAAAGGTCAGACAAGCCCAGCATGTATGTTTTGCTCACTGGAATGTCTGTTGACATCATGCCAGGATATGCTTTGTTCCTACAATAAAAGCCCACATTGTAGATAGCCATCAATTTACTTTGGTATCCAAAAATTATACCAAATTGTTGCTTTAGTTACTGTATCTCCTAAAAGTTTAGGCCTCACATCTCTGACATTAATGTGATACACCCCCTTTGGCCATGTTTAGTTACTATGTCTCATTTTGATTTCCTCTGTTCTCCCCTCAGCTGATGTTGGAGTCTGTCAACTGCTGCTATGTACATGTCAGGCTAGTGACTTGTAATGTTTATTAATACCATGTCAGTCTTGCTGTTGAAAAAACCATGATGCTTCTCAGAAGGTTGCGATAGAACGAAGCGTTTGATTTCCAGATCCTGTCGGCACTGCATGGTGAATACATTCTCAGATGTTATGCAGTTCACTGACCTGACAGTTATGGAACCCCGCCTGGGACCCCTTTTCAGCAGGACATATTTGAACAGAAACAGTTTGCAAAACTTTACACACTTAAACTCCTGCCAAGGCAAACTGTTAGCCACTTGAGTTTGTTATAAATACCCAATGGCAGTGGTTGGAAGTAGCTCACGGTGTGTTTTATATTCTGAACTGAATGTGAATGTCTTTGCGGTTATATAGAGTAGTAAATAATTGAGTTTGATTAGGGAGAGGGACCTCATTATCCCCCACCTGTGCCCAGCTGGAAGGGGAGGGTCGAAATGAAGCCATTAGCTGTCTCTCTTACTGGCATTTCAAAGAGCTCAAATACATCTGTGTCTTATTTTCTTTTCTGGCACAATCAGTCGAGCAAGCTAAGCAGGCATGACCAGATTTGGCAAGTCCCAAGGACTCTGGCAAAGATACACAAGGAGAAGGCGGAGGGCAGTCATTTTGGCTTCTCACTGCCCATTAGTCTAGCGAGTTATGTTTTTGGAAAATGTCTGTTTTGAAAAAGAGTACTTTGTCCAATGTCAAACATCACATGCTCACACAATACGCTTTGATCTTTAAAAAAAAATTGGTCAGTGCAAGGGAAAACAAACTACAGCATTCACACTGGATCAACTCTCCTTATGGATAAAGTAATACCCGAAGGGCTGAGTTTAAAGTAGGCATGCTGCAGCTATTACGAAGCTTCCTCTTCCTTATATGTTTTTATTTTCTAGCTTGAAATGAGGGAATGAGCACACCTGGAAGTGGGCTCATAGCAGATTGGGAAGCAGAGGAGTATGTCAGCAATGCTATTGTGAACCGCTCAGCACTGGAGAAAGGAGTGCTGTTCTTGGCAGCCTTCTCCCACCTCTGGAAACAGACTGTGACTCTGGAAACCATGACATTCTCCAAGGTCTTTTCAAAAAGATCTTCTCAGTCATGTGGCTACTCTGAGAGAAGAGACATTTATAGTCGAGCAGTGTTTGTTACACTGGCAGCTGAACCTTTCTCACAGGTTGGTCATTGGTTCCCAACTAAAGGATATACTTTCTGGTAGTCTCCTCCCTCCTGAGCATGGAGAAGTTAAACAACACAGGCTTCACAGTCTCACAGACCTATGGTCAAGCTGTGGTTCCTCTAGGACCTGGTACAACCATGTGACCCATTCATTTGGTATATAACTCTAAATAAGTGTCTTAATCTGACCCAATCTCAGTGTCATCTGTTACTAAAATGGGCCTATGTTTTGGGAGGTAATGATTATGTAAACGTACTGTTTAGTAAGTGTTGACTATTAATATTGACTTGTTATATATCACTTCTTTGTATAGATGGAGAAAAGCCTTTAGTTGTTGTTGCTTATTAAATGTTTATTATTTGATAGTATGTAAACACTTTAGAAGCAGTCTTACAGTCTAAGAATTATTGCCTGCCCCATTTTGTCCATGTGGAAATGAAGTCAGAGTGACTGTGTTGTTTATCTAGTGATGGCAAAGGTGTACTCCAAACCAGTCATATTCTAGAGCTTGCTGAGCCCTTCTGCCTCCTGGTGTTTCCATTGTCTTTCTTGGCATGTTGTAGAGCTAAACCACAAGTGTGATTTGAGACATCTTCTCACAAGGAAGCTTCTCTGATTTGTCAGAATTTGGCTGGGTTAGGTGTCCCGGTGTCTCAGTCACACCTTGCCCCTTTTGTGTGTTTGTCATAGGCAACTATCAGTGTTTGTTGTCTTCTTTGCCTTTCTCCCTCACTAGATTGTGCTATGTAGGTTTAGGGACCATATTGCTGATTTCTGAATCCAAAAGTAGATATCCAGTAAATCTCAGGTAAATTCCCTGATGCCAACCATCTCTATTTCTACAAAATGGAATGATAATAGTACCAATTTTAGGATTGAACAAATTAACATAGATACTATTTAAGCTTAAGCCAGCACTGGGCACATAGTAAGTGGTTGGTAATAATAGTTGCTATTATTTTTATAATTGTTAAACAGTGAACAACATGCAATGTACAAATTCAAAAGCTCTAGCTAAATCTTAACAAATTTCTCTGAAATACTGTGATTTTTCTTCTCTTTTCCCCTTTCTTTTTTCTTTCTTTCTTTCCTTTCCTCTATCTTTCCTTCCTCTCTCTCTCCCTCCCTCCCTCCCTCCCTCCTTTCTTTCTCTCTCTCTTTCTCTCTCTCTTTCTTTCTTTCTTCCTTCCTTCCTTTCTTTCTTTCTTTTTTTCTTTCTTTCTCTTTTGTGCTGATACTGGGGCTTGAACATGGGACCTTGGTGCTGTCCCACAGCTTTTTCACTCAAGACTGACACTCTACCACTTGAACCACAGCTCTACTTATAGCTTTTTGCTGGTTAGAGATTAGTTGGTTTTTTGTTTTTGTTTTTTTTGGACGGTCATGGGGCTTGAACTCTGGGCTTGGGCGCTGTCCCTCAGCTCTTCAGCTCAAGGCAAGCGCTCTACCACTTGAGCTACAGCACCACTTCCAGAGATAAGAGTCTTATAGACCTCTCTGTCCAGGCTAGCTTCAAACCATGATATCTAGATCTCAGCTTCCTTGGTAGCTAGGATTACAGATGTGAGCCACTCATGCCCAGCTACCAGTGTGATTTTTGACTTTCATCATTCCCATCCAAAGTCAGAGTCAGGCCAAGGTAGAGCATACTTAGTTCTATGGTTTGCTTTCAAAGGGAAAGCTTTGAAAAGTGAGGCCACAGGACCCTCCTTTGAGGTTTTGATGCCCAGGCCAGGGCCTGCTTGCTGACAGTGCCCCCTGGATAGAACCACTAAGCCAGCAGAAAATATGTGGTCCTGCCTCAGGGTTGCCAGTTACATAGTGCAGTGAGTGTTGTCAGCCATCGCACAAGTAGACAGTGCTTCTATAGAGCTGGGACATAGAGGGGCTGCGGAGCCTCTTGGGGTATGACATGGGTCACAGGGAACAAAGAGAATCAATTTTAGGAAACCCCTTTCACTATTTGCCAGTCTTAGTGCCAGGGGCTTGGCATTCATCACATATTTTACCCTCATGATAGTGTGCAGAGAGGCAGGCACAGCTAAGTTTCTCTCATGGTAAGGGAGAGCATTTTGGTTAGCCATGAAACCAGGATTTCAACCAAAAAGATATATTTAACTGCTAGACCATGTGTTCTCCAATATGCTGCCCTCCTGTTTGCTTCTGACTCTGTCTCTGCCCCTGTACAGAAAATCTATGTTTTTTGGTACTCATTTCCTGTGTGCCCTTGTCACCTTTGGTTTACTACTTAGAAGAAAAGCGCTCATTGTAGTGGCCTAATGTAGTAACTGAGCGGCTTTGCCTGGCACAGAGCTGAATGCCTCAGGTGAGTAATCTCTCCTTAAAATGCCTGTATATTTTTCAGTGGTTTCCAGCCTTGACAGGACCTAGCTTTGAATTGACTAAAGCAGTCCTGGCAGCGTTCAGTCAGTCCCCAAAAGTGAACCTCATGAGCTGAGGCAAGGCAGCTATCTCTGCTTGGTGCTCCTAGAATGCCCTGCCCCGTGGAAGCAAGATGCCTGTCCACAAGGGAAGCCAAGATCCCTGGTCCAAGTGTGACCCACCTGCAGGTCTGTGATCATCCCCTGCACAGGTCACAACCCAGAGGAAGGGAAGCAGGACTAGGAGCCATTGTCTTCTCTTTCTCAGATCCAATGCCCTCCATGGATAAGAGTGGCTTTAAAAGATGTATTTCAATAGACTTTCTAAAAAGCCCATAAAATAACCCTGGATGTAAAGAAATGAGGCATAAAACCCCCAATGTTTGGAAGTCAAGCTGAAAATTGTAGTAGCAAGTCTCCACTTCCATGTATTAAACAGGACCATGAGTTAACAGTTGCACCCACGTAGGCACTGAGAACCACTTCTATTTTGTATCCTTACACTTTAGAGTCATGTATGTAGGTCACTCAGAAACCAAAATGCTGGCCCCCTGAACCTCCCTCCCCCGTAGTGCTGTGGACTTGGAGAAAGACGCAAGGTGGCATCTGTCTGGGGGAAGGAGTGGAGTGTGGGCCTGGCCCGAGGACGCGACCATCAGAGCTAGTCAGGTTCGTGGTCCTGGGACAGCTTCCCATTCTCCTTTGAATGCCCCGATTCTTGCTGGGGTTCGAGCTGGGGTGAAGGCACCCCAAGGGCCGTGGGGCGCGCCCCTTCCCTTTGCCACTGTTTTCATTTTCCTTTCGTGAACCTTGCTACCCTGGCTTCAGCGCAGAGGCTGTAAAGGAAGATGGAGAGCCGAGTTACCTCAGAATGATCACTATCGTTAACATTCACGGGTGGTTCACTTATCATTCCTGACTGCACAGACATGGCAGCCGCTCGGAAGCGTCCGCAGGTGTAGCATGGTGATACATATTACATTGTGCCACAATGGATTTATGTATTCTGTAACAAAAGAAAAGTGTAATGAAAAAATACAGAAGGTAATCCTTTATTCCTCCACCACACAATTTATCAGTAATGCCTGTGGATGATAAGTGCCAGGGATTTCCTCTGCTTGCTTTAACCTTGTCACCCAGGTACGTTTTGGTAAAATGACAGAAAAATACAGACTGGGGGATTTTCTTCTGCTCAAGGGAAAAAAAAAAGATCCTTTAAAAGGACACTTTTAATTTATGGAAGTTAGTGCAAACACAAGGCTTCCTTTTGAGTTTTTAAATCTCCCTTTGCCAAAGAAGATGAACATATTTATTGGCTTGGCATTACACTGTCAGCCAGCCACAGGTCAGGAGAGAAAATAAACAATTTGTAAGTAGACTCAGATCTACAGAAGTTCAAGTAGAACCCAGGTGGATGGGAGTTTATGAGATCCAGGCCAGTGCTAGTTTGTGAGAACCCAAGAACTTGTGTTGCCTTTCAGCCCTACTCATCCATCGCCCAACATATTGTCACAGATGGAGCCCATACTGACTTCTGAGGAGAAAGCAGGGGAAGGCAAATCTGAGCGCGGTTGATTGGCATTTGTTCCAAACACATACTGGCCCAGTGCCAGAGCAAATACCCCCAAGTTTTTAAATGCACAAAGCACTTTACATTGCAGCACTCTTGCCAAAGTATCACTTACTGCCTCCTTCCCTAAATATAGTTTTGTGTGTGTGTGTGTGTGTGTTTTAAAGAGCTGTTTCTTATTTTGCTTTGATCAGTAAAATAAACTTTTAAAGATTGTTCTGGGATGGGGTCCAGCTTTTGAGGTAAAGAATGGCCAGGGCTCAGGCATGATTCAGTAACAGAGTGTTCAGTAAAATTAGCTTGACAGTCCTCAGGCCTGCTGTTCGATAGCAAGAACTTGACCAAGTTAAAATGGATGATCGTGCTGGCTAGACCAGCCTCAGCTTTTGCTTTTTAACAAATGGAATGTCAAGGATTAAACAGCAAGCCGTATGGAGAAGGGGAGTGTGGAGATGTCTCTGTATTAGGGAAGCAAATTAGGTCCTCAGTTTTGAGATCGGGCCCCTGTCCCCTATGGAGAGCTAGCCACCTGGTTTGGTCCAGCCTAGGCTTCAGGCTCCCTCACAGCCTGTCGTACCATTGGGAAGCTTTCCCAAGGCTTAGCTTGGGGTTTGGCTTTTCTTTCAGATTCTTGTCAGTATGAAGTTCTGCCATGTTTTTTGGCCATGTTCCCCTTTGAGATTCTTACAGAGAAATGGGAATGTGACCAAACTCTTTGTAGCAATTCCCTTGTTCCATAGTTGGAAACTTGGGTCTTGTTTGTTACATGAGTCTACTTGGAATTGGCCTGTTTTGTTCCAGTGCCCAAGCATAGTGGGTAAGATTTGTGATACTTGCTATTGCAATTAACAGTCTTGATGAAGTTATACCTTACCCAGGAGATGGGCTGCTGTTTTTAGCATACTTCCACAGTAGCTAAATTTTCTTATCTAGATAAAGCCTTCCCCAACCCAATTTAACCAGAAGTTTGAGTACCATTAGTGATTTTCCTTCTCCTCCTCCTCCTTCCTCTCTCCTTCCTCCTTTCTTCCTCTTCATTTTCTTTTCTTGGAAATTAAGTTATGTGTTTTTATAATTTTTTTATTATCTTTAGTTGTACAAAATAGTGTTTCTTCTTATAATCACTTGTGGTTCATCTAGTATTTTGTTGGCTTTCTAGGAATGAGGTAATGAAATCTGTCCTACTGAAGTGGATGGATAGATGGATGGATGGATGGATGGATGGATGGATGGATGGATGGATGGATGGATGGATGGATAGATACTATACTAGCCAGTTAGGAAGAGCTTTACTTTTCCTCCATTTGAATTATTTTTGGAATATCCTTTCCCCACCCTCCATGACATTTTTCTTCTGGAGCATCATGAGCATATTAGGATGGTTGTATCTGCCTGTAGTGACATCTACGGACACAAGCCAACTTTATCAATTGTCAATCCTTCCTGCATGTCTTGGGAGCCAGCACTAGGCACCCATGATACTACTGACCCACACAGAGCAGTTACACTCAACTTGAGATAAATTAGAAAAACCTGTTCTAACCCCAGTCTCTTTTTCAGTTGGAACTGCATGTAATAGCATGCACCCCTCCCCCCTCATGCACACACATTAGAAGTAGATTTATTCAACCTATCCTTAGATAAGTAGCACTTTGATGAACACTTATTTTAAAACTTTCTGAAACACAGTGAAGGTTGTAATAACATCTCTCTGGGTGGATGATGGTGATGATTTAATATTTTTCTTTTTCTGCAGAAATGCTGCTCATGGATTCTCCCTTATTCAGGTAGACAACACAAAGGTCACCATGAAGGAAATCTTGCTAAAGGCAGTGAAGCGAAGAAAAGGGTCCCAGAAAATTTCAGGTGGGATAATTAAATCATAACCTGGCTATGAAGCTTAACCCTTATAAGGACTTAGTGTGTATGTATGTGTGCATGCGTGCATGCATGTGTGTGTGTGTATATGTGTGTGTGTGTGTGTATGTTTATGAGGGCAGCTGTTCATGTGTATATATGTATGTGTTTGTTAATGGGCTAAGTTGTTTCAGTTATTGTTGGTAGAAGGTTGGTTAACAGGTCTCTAGTTTAAAAATAAAAATAAAGAAGTAATTTTAAGCTTTCTTTGGGCCCCAGGAAAGGACTGGGCCAGTGATACATGTAAGAAGAATGTGTTCATTTCAGTTATGAACATTCCATCATTAATAATTTGTGGTAAATTGAGACAGAGCTACTTGTGCTAGCCATTATTTAATGAAAAGATGTCTTAAGATCCAAATCAAGGAGCTAGAGATGTAGCTTAGTGAGAGAGGATGCACATGGCTCTGAGTTGGATCTCTGGCACCACAAAATATTAAAAACAAAGAATAAATCTTAAGTCGCTGTTTTTAATTTCATATTTTCATGTAGTTTTCCATGTGACTTTTTATTTACTAGTGTTTAGGGGAAAAAAGAAGGAAAAATTATCTTTATTTTTCACCAAATGAGGGTAACTTTTAAAACATTATTTTACAAAGATAAATCACTTGATGTGCACAAATTGCTGTTAATCTCCAGCTCATCATTACCCAACTTTATGTTTAAAAATAATGTTTATTGTATTAAACATAATATTTAAAGGCTATAGGACAAAAAATAAAGGCTATAGGACAAATATATGATCAGTATTGGGAAATAATTATTTTGAGAAATAGCTCAAATATTTGTCATACTACAGACTATTTTAATATAAATCAACTGTAAGTGACATGGCAAATACCTCTGCTTTGTAAATAGACTTCTTAAACACCTTTGATTTTACCTCTTAGAAGAGAGAAAAAGCATTGCTCAGGTCAAAGAAAATAGTTCTGTGCTCTTTTTAAGGGGCGGCATATAATCTGTTCCAGATTTAATTAGCTATCTTCAGATGAAAGCTGAAGTTTTAATAAAAGTTAGAAGAGATAACACAGTGAAGGACACGGATGAGCTGTCTCAAGGCCGGATTCCAGGGGAACGATAAGAGCTGTAAAAAATGGCAGAGGAGAGCAATTGAATGGAGCAATGAAAATCTGATTCTCATAAAAAAGAGAGAGAGAGAGATGCTGGTAGGGGCCGTTGTAGATGAGACCTGCTAGCGTCTGCAAGCAATTTGGATGCTTGCCAGGAGTCATTGTTCACCCTCGGCTGTGGCGGCTCCGTCCAGATGTGCCAACTGCACGTTTCGGCTTTTGCCAGCTGACTGCGCCGTTTGATAACCAGCTCTCTGGATGCCCATCACTGGCCGCAGAGATAGAATTAAATGATGATGATCTTCCCACAAGTTGGGAGAGGAAACAATGCATATAAATCTTGATTTCATCTCAGCATGAGAAGTCTTTATCCATCATCACTCATAATGAACAAGTCGTTAGCTGGGATGAATGGTGTTCTGGTTTTTCCAAACACCTCTTTTGTTCATTTTTTGGGTGACTTTTATCTATTGCATGGGGGTCAAACCTCTTTGCATTTAGGGGATGATTGAAGAGGCATAGCTTCTCCTTCCCCAGGGGAAAGTACATGTTTTGGGGTTCCAGGTGCCAATCTAATAGTTTTTAAATTGCTTCAATACTCAAAGACATTTAATAAGCACACATTCTCTTTTAGAATTTAGATTCATATTTGTTCTGTCCCTAAGTTTTTTTTTACACAATAGTGTATTTTGTAATGTATTTATTTATATTCTAACAACAATTGCATTTTGAATTGTCCAAGAAAGAGATGGAACTTTTTTTTAACCTTCTTAATAGAAATTCTGCTGTCACTGATTTTTTTTTATATCATGAAATACCTATTAACTTACTGAGATACAGCTGAGCCAGTGTCTTTCCTTCTGTCTCCAATCATCTATGTCCAATCTTCTACCTGTTTATCTATGTCCATCCCTAGTGTCCACATTTATCATACACACACTTATGGTCACCTTTGTGTACACATCCTGCCATTTTCATCAAAGTCTTCTGCCATATCCTTGGCAAAGACTTAGGTCTCATTATCCAAAAAACAGTGATCTGCGTTATTTATTCCTTTTCATGCTAGGAAAGCCAATTGAGATTGATACATTTACATAAATTACTGTTCTTTTTTTTTTTTTTAATCCAGAAAGCTTTTTAAACTAAGAGGCTCTTCCAATTGCTTTATTGAGTCTGGTCTCATAAAATGAAAGGATTTCCGGTTTGGCAAAGATATTTAAGATTAATATGGTAGAAGCATGGTATATTTGATGGGTTTTAACTTTGTACTATCGAATGGACTTCTTTTGGAGAGTGATTTTTGAAAAGAGGAAAACTCTGTCATAAGGGTAATACAAGTATTTTGAAAAAGAAAAATTTGTTGGTGCTCCCAGTTGGCTATGTTTAATGCTTGTCCCCTGTTGACATAAAAACTTAGTCATGAACTTGGTGGGAAGAGATGCCAGGTTAAAGCCACTTACTGTGTGCTTCCTAAACTTCACCACAAAGCCCTGCTCAGTGTTTGCAAGGAGGTGTCCCTTATGCCCCGAATTCAGGACACAGTAGGAGTCCTCAGACCTCTTATCAAGTTGCTTTTTTCCTGATGGAGGGCAAAACCCCATTCTCTTTGCTGTTATTCAATTTAAGTGAGAAATATCACTTGAAATTAAGCAACATGTGTGTGTGTGTGTGTGCGTGTGCGTGTGCGTGTGCGCGCCATGTGAAGGCAGTCATTCTTTTTTTTGGGGGGGGGAGGGGTCCGGTCGTGGGGCCTGAACTCTGGGCCTGGGCGCTGTCCCTCAGCAATTCAGCTCAAGGCTAGTGCTCTACCACTTGAGCCACAGTGCCA
>NW_012267271.1:2282275-2388987 GCF_000151885.1 Dipodomys ordii | reverse complement strand
CCGGGCGCTGGTGGCTCACGCCTGTAATCCTAGCTACTCAGGAGGCTGAGATCTGAGGATCACGGTTCAAAGCCAGCCCGGGCAGGAGGGACCGTGAGACTCCTATCTCCAATAAACCACCAGAAAACCGGAAGTGGCGCTGTAGCTCAAGTGGTAGAGCGCTCGCCTTGAGTTGAAGAGCTGAGGGAAAGCGTCCAGGCCCAGAGTTCAAGCCCCATGACCAACAACAACAACAAAAAAAGATCTGGCTAAACACCAGTGGCTCTCACCTGTAATCCTATCTACTCAGTAGATTGAGATCTGAGGATCTTGGTTCAAAGCCACTCAGGCAGAAAAGTCTGAGAGACTCTTATCTCCAATTTACTAGCAAAAAAGCTAGACTGGAGACATGGGAAGTAGTAGAGTACCAGTCATGAGTAAAACAGCCAATCAAGTGTGTGGCCCTGATTTTGAGCCCCAGCAACAACAACAACAAAAACATAACAATTAAAAAAAAACTGTTCCAAGGGGATGAAAGCTGACATAGTAAGAGACTTCTTGTGTTTGCCAGTATTTCCTCATTTAAGCAATACAACACTCCAGTAAAATAATTTTTTTTTTTTTTTTACACATAAGTGACTTTAGAAAGGTTAAAAAAGAAACAGGAAAGGGCTGGGAAGGTGGCTCAGTGGCAGAGCGCTTGCTTTGCATGCCTGAGGCCCTGGGTTCAATTCCTCAGCACCACATAAGCAGAAAGAAAAAAAAGCCAGAAGTGGGCTGTGGCTCAAGTGGTAGAGCGCTAGCCTTGAGCTGAAGAGCTTAGGGACAGCGTCCAGGCCCAGAGTTCAGGCCCCACGACCAGAACCCCCCCCCCAAAAAAAAAAGAAACAGGAAAAAAGGTAGTTTCAAACCAAGAGATTATGGCAACTTTATGTGTAATCAGTCCCTGTGAATCTTCCTTTCTTCAGCTTTCTGAGAAGTTAGTTACCCCTATTTCCCTAGCCAGTAAATGCTGAATCTAAATCAGGCTTCTTTGACCTCAAAGCCCATACTCCTTTTATTTGTACCATGTTGTTTATTAGAATCCTAATGGGAGAGCAAATTTAAAATTCTGTAAACAGAAATGTTCATTGATTGTGAAATCTAAATGCACTAGGGAAGAGCAGCATTTAAAGGAACCCCATGGTGAATCTGGATTTAAAGCCAGGAATTCTTTTTGTAATTGCACTGTTTGTCTATGTTGGTGTCAGTTTTAATGTTTTACGTCTAGCTTTCTTAAAGCAACATACACCTGGCCTGAGCTGCCCTATTGAAAAAGGAAACCCTATATGTAGAGAGGGAGGTGGGTTTTTAAAACACTCTTTCAGACTGAAATGCTCTCCACAGGCTAAAGTAAGCCTGAGAACCTTTGATTAAATAGAGTCCTACTTCATGTGTAATTGCCAAGACAGGAAACCCGTACTCTTTCTTCTATGAAAATAAGAGTTTCCTTATGCTATAGTGGGTAATACTACAAAGAGGACAAAAAGGTATATAAGGCTGTTTAAAATTTTTTTTTCCAAATGGGCAGTAATTTCTGCAGACAACTGCTTTTCCTTATGAAAGAATAAATCCTGCTGATGCCACTTGTGCATGGGAGCTGAGCACGCGGTAAAGATCTGATACCTAGGACCCAGAGAGCCAGTGGGAAAATGATACCGTAAATTAGGGCCTGTGAAGGTGTTTAAATGTCTAACTCAGAAGTGCCCTACTGAAGCTCCAACTTAAATATTCCTCCTTGCCTCCTCTCTCTGCCTCTTCATCTTGTTGTTGTGTCTTGCTTCCTCTGTCTGGACTGCTCTGAAACTCCTGATGGATCTTCTCTGGTATAGAGCAGAGCACATTCGAGATGGCATTGCAGTCAACTATTTTATCCAGAAAGCCAAGGAATTTAGAGAATTTATGTCAAGCAAAAATCTTTTGGAACTACTTTAGAGACCCAATTATTTTAGAAGGGTGTTATGAGCTCTTGCAACTGCCACATCAAAAAAAACTTGAAATATATCACTGGCCAAAACTACATTTGACCAGCATTTACTCTTCCTGCTAGTCGCTAATCTTTCGGAAGTTCCTTTTCCATTACAAAATCTATTCATTCACTTCATCTGGAGCAGTCACCAGCATGGATTAGATTAATGAACAAGCAGAATGAAAGGAAGGAAAAAGACATACTCTGAGGCGTTGTGGTGGCAGGGGAAGGGCACAGAGCTCTAGGCACTGGGTGTTTTCCTGGGTCCATGCTAGGGTGCCTGTAATTTAATAATGGGCTCTCATGAAACACTACTGCCTTAATTGTGCATATTAGTTATAAGCTATGTCTTGATTTTAGAAGTGTATTAAAAACGATTTTTGTCTTAGAATTAAGGGACTATGGTGATTGTGTGTAACCTCATCTGGCCTTACTCACATGCTTAAGCTTCAGCAAAGTATTGTGTGATCTTGAACTCTCTGGGGCTCTAAGATACTGCTTGATTCTGCAGCCATCCTCGAATATTGCCTCTACACAGTGCTGCAGGAATCAGAACTCATTTCTGAGTTCTGGGAAGACAGGAAAAAGATGCATTGGGAGTAGAAGCATGTAAGCCTCTAAGCAGTGTAGATACAGGAGACTGTTGTATTAGTATTTAATACTACTGAGTGGGACCCAGCACAGGTGGCTCATGCCTGTAATCCTAGCCACTGAAGAGGCTGAGATCTGAGGACTACAGTTCAAAGCCAGCCTGAGCAGGAAAGTCTGTGAGACTCTTATCCCCTATAAATTGCCAAAACAAAAACAAAAACAAAAAAATGGAAGTGGAGCCTAGTGGTAGAGTGCTAGCCTTGAGCAAAATAAGCTTAGGGACAGTGCCCAGGCCCTGAGTTCAAGCACAGGACATTGGTGGCACTTGAAGATTATTTAGGTCCTAATAGTCTTTGCCAGGTGGCTAAGAATAGTCCAGCCAGAGGATTTTATTTTGAGATACAGTTTCAGTACCTAGAAGTCCAAAATTGCTGGAGTGGGCTGAGGGCAGAGGGTAAGCTACAAAAGCTAAGCAGGAGCCAAATCAGACCAGGCCCAGGTATAGTGGAACACCTAGAACAGAAGAGGTACATTCATTTGTTGAGGTAGAAGGTACCATGTAGGTGCCAGAGATTTTTGTAGAGTCAAAAAAATGGCCTTGACCTTCAAGAAGCTTGCTGTTTAGGAATCAGCTAAATAAACAGGCAGTTATAATGTCGTGCCTGTGGTAAGTGGAAGTAAGGTCCAGGCTGAGTGTGCATGCAGAGAAGGGAGCCCCTGTCCAGTTTTAAGGAGTCAGGAAGACTCTGCACCAGGTGGAGAGGGATATGATGGAGCACTCAAACTAAAGGAGCGAACCACTGGGTACAAATACAAGACCTTATTTGAAAAAGAAATACTGAAAAAGAGATAGGGTGTGCTCAAGAGGAAGAGTGCTTGCCTAGCAAGCATAAGGCCTTGAGTTCAAACCCCAGTACTGCCTACCTGCCCTAGGATGTATATACAAATTTCAGAGCAAAACAAAACCAAAAATAGAACTTAACACATTTGTCCTAAACACTTTTACAAGAAAATCATTAACTAGAGTTTGGTATCTATTTAAGGTTCTGGTTTTTTTTTAACTTTTGTGTACGATCTATATATGATGATATGCTTAAATCTTACAAATTTTATTTGGCAGCTCTAACAAATGCATTCCCCTACATAATCTCAGCTCCTATTAATATTTACATGGTCTGCCAGTATACACACTATTATCCTCCTCCAGAAAGTTCTCTTAACTATCTTTCACTTTAAATTTTTTTATTTTTTTTATTTTTTATTTTTTTTGGGGGATCCAGTCGTGGGCCTGAACTCTGGGCCTGGGCGCTGTCCCTCAGCAATTCAGCTCAAGGCTAGCGCTCTACCACTTGAGCCACAGCGCCACTTCCAGCTTTTTTTTTCTTTTTGCTTATGTGGTGCTGGGGAATCAAACCCAGGGCCTCATGCATGCAAGGCAAGCGCTCTACCACTGAGCCACCTTCCCAGCCCTAAATTTTTTTTCTTTATTATTATTTTTTGTACTGGAGCTTGAACTCAGTACCTTACTCTTACTAGCTTTTTAGCTCAAAGCTGACACTTTACCACTTGAACCACAGTTCACCTTTGACTTTTTGTTTGTTGTTTAATTGGAGATAAGTCTCTTGGATTTGTCTTCCCAGACAGGCTCCAAACCACAATCATCAGATATCAGCTTCCCGAGTTGCTAGGATTATAGTTGTGAGCCATCAGTGTCTGGCTAGCCTTTTATTTTAAATAAAGAAGTTGTTATACAGGGAAAACTCCATGGCTTTAAACATCAAATTTTATATATTAATCTCCTCTTTCTATATATACAAATTGCCCCAGTTTTCTCAATCATAATAATAAAAGAGATAAATCTTATTTTACAAGGTCTTATGTAAAAGTTAAATGCAAATAATATCTGGAATTCAGTAAGTTTTCAGTAAATGTAATCAAGTAAGAGTTGATACCTTGGTGGTAGGTAGGTAAAAAGTAAAAATCTTAAAAAAAAAGAAAATTATAAGGACAAAATCAAAACAAAACAAATGCAAACAAACCCAAACCTTCCAGTTAAATGAGAGATGAGGTTAGAAGGCACCTCTGCATAGGCAGTCCTCTCCCCATTTATCCACTCTGACTTCAGCTAATTAAACATCTGTCTCAACGGGCTCTTCAGCAGATCAGTCATCCCCACTTTGTGACACTGATTGTTGGTTGCAGCCTTTCCCCGCTTGCCACCATTCCCAGAAACTTCTAGGAGTTTACTCACCAGGCACATGGCAAGGAATGATGCAGGGTCCCCATTAACCCCCCACAGTTGCCCTTGGTGCCAGCACTGTTCATAATGCTGCCAGCAGTGTCCTTAGATATGCCTCCCCCAAATAAACCTGTTCAGGGTGATGACTTTTTATCTATATTTGCTAATTGCCAGATAGTGTTATATGCATGTTACAGATTAACATTTTTTTAAAAAAGTTCCCTAAAACCTGTTTTATAAGCTAGCTTTAAGGACAAAAACCAAGGAACTTACATCAGTTTTCAAAGTGAACTGGATGCTAGTGAACTCCCAGACAGATTTTTCTGAATATATAAACAAAAGCTTTGTGGGTAATAAAAGGTCAGCAGGTAAACAGATAAACAAGTGCAGATAAACAAGTGAAGTTATCTAGCTTGCACATAAGCTCTCACCCCTTCTCTCTTTTCTCCTTCTCTGTGTGTGTGTGTGTGTGTGTGTGTGTGTGTGTGTGTGTGTGTGTGTGTGTGTGTGTGTGTGTGTGTGTGTGTGATGCTTGACTGGGCAAGAAAAATGGAGGCAAGGTGGGAAATTTGTATTTTAAACTACAGAATACATATCTAAAATGATTTTCTGAAATTAGACTTTCATTTAATTTCTTTTCCCATTGAAAGAGAAATGTTAGACTTACCTTTTAGGAAGATAAATGGCTAACAAAGGCACTTAAAAATACTTACTAAAGATCCTGACAGACAAATTAAAATTAAACATCTATTTAGCCAAAATTAACGATGGATAGCATCCATGTTGGTGCCTGGGTGGGGAGGATGGTGCTATCCTATACTCTGGGAGTGACAAAGAATGGGTAGAAACTTCTTGAAGGGCAATTAATTAGTCTCAAGATTTTCAGTAACCAAACTTCTGACAAGCAATCCCGTACTTAAAATCTAGCACAAGCATACAATGAATATTCATATGACATTGTTTGGTAACATGTCTTTCAATACAGAGCTAAGTTAAATAAATTTAACTTGAGAAATAAGAATGCATGGTTTTCCGGGCGCTGGTGGCTCACGCCTGTAATCCTAGCTACTCAGGAGGCTGAGATCTGAGGATCACGGTTCAAAGCCAGCCCGGGCAGGAGAGACTGTGAGACTCCTATCTCCAATAAACCACCAGAAAACCGGAAGTGGCGCTGTAGCTCAAGGGGTAGAGCACTCGCCTTGAGCTGAAGAGCTAAGGGACAATGCCCAGGCCCAGAGTTCAAGCCCCACGACCTACAAAAAAAAAAAAAATGCATGGTTATTCTAACACAGAATAATGCTTATGACATTACTGAATGAAAAAAAATAAATATAGAATCATATACATTGTGCGGTATCACTATCAAAAAATCCCTCATACATGTATATTTCTGATGAGTTGTAATTGACAGGTGTTCTGAAAAATGTTGAGATTAAAATAAAAATAGGCTGGGTGTGGTGGTGTATACTTTTAATACCAGCCACTTGGGAGGTAGAGACTAGAAGGATCAGTTTCAGTCCAGTCTTAGCAAAAAGATAGCAAGACTCACTCCAAATAAGCTGGTTATGACGGCAGAGGCATCTGTAATTCCAGCTCTGAAGTAAAAGGACTGTGGCCTAAGAACTCCCTCTGACCCTACCTAAGAAATAAGTAAAGCAAAAAAGGGTTGGGGGTGTGGCTCAAGTGCTTGCTTAGCAAGCACTGACTTAAAACCTCAAAACAAAAACCTCATAACACCACAAAAACCAGGGACTTTGTCAATATGAAACTTAAGGCCTATATATACGTGTGTATGAGCTGAATTTAAAAAACAAGATTTGTACTGAAGAAAGTCAGACGAAACTACACATTTTTACTGCATATACTTATAAAATGTTTATGTATTAATTTAAAATTAATTTATATATTAATTTTAACAAAACAACACATGTTTTCTAAGCCTACGGTTTGCCACAATCTTCTTTTGAGAACCACTCTAGGAGATCTGGCTGCAGCTCTGAGATATTCCATGTCTTCCAGAGCACATTTAGCTCCAGTAAAGAAATCAGACTTTTGGGGGGGAGGGGGGAGGCTGGGAAGGGATGTGAAGGGTAAACAAAGGAGGAGGCTGCAATGCTTGGTAAGAAATGTACACATTATCCTGCCCATGTAATTGTAACCCCTCTGTACAGTATGTTCACAAATAAAATTAAATTAAAAAAAAAAGAAAAAGAAATCAGACTTTGACCAATTGTATCCACCCAGGCCTTTGCAGACAGAGCACTTTACATTCTCTTCTGCCCTGAGTTCAGGCTCTCTCATGTGCTGGACAGCACTGTCTCTGCCATGATCTGTGGCACATGACAAGTATCTAGAAGGCAGTTCTCTGTTGCCCTTTTAGTGGCCCCCCATGTCATCAAAATAAAGTGAAATCTAGCAGTTTACAAATATGACCTGGTCCCAGTGCCTACCTCAGTCTCATAAAGTATCACCTTCCCACCTTGTACTATAAAGTCTCCTTATACCGACCACCATGCAGTTCTCAGAACTTCATCTCAAGCAGTAGATAGAGTGGTACATGCCTTTCATCCTAGATACTTGGGAAGCTGAGATTGGCAGGATCATGGGTCCAAGACAGCCTGGACAAAAATGTTTGCAAGACCCCATCTCAACAGAAAAAACAGGACAGAGTGACTCGCACCTGCTATCCTAGCTATGGCTGGATTGCAGTCCAGGCCCACCCAGACATAAAGGAAGACCCTATGTCAAAAATAATCAGAACAAACAAGGGCTAAAAGCATGGCTCAAGCAGTTAAGACTTGCCTCACAATCTTGAAGCCCTGAGTTTAAATATGGATTGATGGATACATATGTAATAAAGCAAATACAGTAAAATATCAATTGTAGTCAATGATTCACATTGTATAGAGTTCTCTGGATTCGTCTATGGTATAAAAAGCTCACAATAGAATAGGAAAGAACTCACAGAAAGTAAAGATATGTAATTTAGACTGCTAAAATTTCTGAAATACAAGTAAATATCCTTTGCCATAGGCACCACTAACTTTTTTGGGGGGTAGACTATTTTTTATTACCTAGTACATTAACACTTTTTAGGTCACAATATTTTCTGGTGACTTGTGTTAATTGCATTGTACTCCTTAAAACAACTATTCAAATTGGTTGTTATTTTTGTTTGGTAAAGCAGAAAATTAAAGCTCAGAGAGGCTGCAGAACTTACCGTGGGCACACAGTAGTAAACCTGGGACCTGGGATGCAAAGCCAGATGTCCCTTGGTTGGCCTACTTACCACTGTGCAGTGCTTCCCCCATTGGCTAAGGTTATAGACCCATAGCTCAGCAGAAGTGGAAATATTTTTCTCCCTAGAAAAATCAAGCATGTAGAGGTGCAACTTGACTCACTGAAGAAGGAATAATCTTTGGAACCAAATCAGCACAGCCATCAGCCCAGCTGAACCTTTTTAAATTTTTTCTTAACTATATATTTTTTCTTTTATTTTTTTTGGTACTAGGGATTGAACACAGTACATTGCACTTGCTAGGCAAGCCCTTTGCCACTGAGCTACATCCCAGCTCTCAGCTGGACCTTTTATAATATCTGGAGGGTTTGGCAGGTCACCTACCCTTTGCACCCTCCGTTACCTTTTCCCATATAAAACTCTTGATCTATAGTAAGTGCTCAGTGGATGTCAGCTGCTGTCATTTCTGATGCCACTACCATGCCAGACATGTCATAAAAACCTGAAGGATTTGGTTTATTCCTTTCCTAACCATGTGACTTGGCCTTTACCTGCTGTTTTTTGGTTTCCAGTATATTCAGTCTATGGAAAACTTCTACCTTGTGAGAGAATGAGCTTTCAGTTGTGTTTGAAATTGAGTCTACTATAAGCACCCTTTACTTTGAACAAGGAGAAAAACTAGATCCAGACTTAGTTGTCATGATTTTTACTATCAAGGAAACCCTTACTGTACACACAGGGATGGAATAATGATCCCAGGCTCCTTCATACAGCTCATATCAGCAAATTTAATTTCCTATGCCCAGCTCCTGGAGAGAAAGTGAACAGTCTATAATTGCCTGTAACAAACTTGTTTACAAGTGATTTTTGCAAGCTTTTGTATTAATAGCACCTCCCAGAGCCTGTTGTTTCTTCATAGCAAACATTTAAAGGAGGAAATGAATTGTACCATCAATATGATTTTGGAGGGAATGATTATAGACTTGTACACACAGGCTTGAAGGTCTGTGTTCTACCACTTACATCTCTGCAGAAAGTTTTGATCTTCCCCTGCAGAAGCAGAAGACCCTTCCTGCAGACAGGCCTTTGCCATAATTACCCTATTGGTAGCTGTAAAGAAGGCCTTTCCCCTACCAAGACTGACTTTAGCTACTTTCCACAAAAGAAAACTACTGCTTTAGAAGACATAGCCACTCCATCAGACTTCTCCAAGACTAGCCAGGAACCCCACTACTGCCCTACTGCTCACAAAGGCAACATTAGAGCCATTTCCCCCATCAGCAATTTAGAGGACAGCTTTCTGGTTTATTTGTTTGTGTTGGTTCTGGAGCTTGAACTCAGGGCCTGGGCATTGTCCCTGAGCTTTTTTGCTCAAGGCTTAGCGCTCTGCTGCTTGAGCCACAGCTCCATTTCTAGCTTTTTGGTGATTAAATGGAGCTAAGACTCTTACAGACTTTGAACCACAATCCTTCAGATCTCAGCCTCCTGAGTAGCTAGGATTACAGGTGTGAGCCACCGGCACTTGGCTAGAGGACAACTGCAATACTAACTTTGTATAAAGGGCTTTTCCTTTTGAATCAGTTACAAACAGTTCTACTTTCTGCTACATATCTCTAATAAATTACATTAAGAAAAAGAATATTTACTGAAGGTGTTTGTTTTCCTGCCTTACAGTGACTACAATGTCCAAAGACAGAAATGACTTAAAATCAGGCCAATGTCATTAGGCTAGCACAAAGAGGTAGGTCAGGAGGAGGGATATCCATACCCATGACTCCCTAGCCACTGGCATGTGGTAGTCAGTGAGCTGTGTGGATGACCTGGGTCACTAAACTAGTTTTTCATACAAAGTCTGTAAGATGTGATTAAAGCCCAAGTGCTGCAGAAGATAAGAGGTGGCCTGTGGGAGCTCTCAGTCTTCCTGGTGACAGTCACCATGCAATCATAGAAACATCAAGTCACAGCAAATCTGCAGCCTACTTTTTTTTTTAAGCCCCACACTATTTAATAGCAGTACAATGTGAATTAAAATAAAGTGTGATTTGAGTTAGAAAATGCCCTTGAGGGGCACACAGATCACCCACGTACAATTTTGGAAGGTAAATTGGAAAGCAAACTTAGGTATTGTGTTTAGAGCAGGGGACAAGAATGGCGGTTGCCTGTTAGAGAGTTCACATTCTCATGGAAGAAACAGGGGTAAAGACGAAACCAGCGATACAGTCAGCAGGGATTTTGGCTAGCAGATTTTGTAAGTTCATCATTTTCCAACAGAAATGACCTCTTCCTACATCCCCAGGTTTGAGAGTTCCCACTGAAGGGAGGCTCTTCCCTCTAGATCAGGACTTCTTCAATGTTTGCTCTTGGTTCCACACATCTCTTATTGTGACCACCATCCACAGGGACACGTGGGCAGGGACAGGGTGAGCTTTTTTTTTTTTTTTTTTTTTGCCAGTCCTGGGGCTTGAACTCAGGCCTGGACATTGACCCTACCACTTGAGCCACAGCATCACTCCAGGCCTTTTCTGTTTATGTGGTGAGGAATCGAACACAGTGCTTCATGCCTTCTAGGTAAGCACTCAACCACTAAACCACATTTCTGGCCCAGGGTGAGCCAGACTCCATGATGCAGTGAGAGACTCCAACTGCATCAATAGTGGTCAGTAAGAGGAGCGAGTCCTGTCTCCACCTCAAAAGCAGCTAGGGAATGCAGTCCCTCAGCTCCAAAAGAGGCCTGAGGTCTCTCTTGCCACATGTTGGTGAGTACCTTGCACCAGAAAGGGACAAGAGATTCCTTTTGCTTTGGATCACATATGTTCAGATCAAGTAAAGTGAGCCCATTGTATATAAAGTACAAACTTCTTGTCAACAGGCACAGGTTCCTTTTGGTGTACCACTGATGTGGTGATGTGTGATTTGGACACCACTGATATCCTAGAGTTGGTGGCTGACACATTGTATAAAATTGACTAAAAAGCAATGAAAGGGCCTGAAAATGTGGCTTAGTGGTAGAATGCTTGCCTAGCATGTACGAAGACCTGGGTTCAGTTCCTCAGTACTATATAAACAGCAAACTCAGTTCCACATAAACAGGAAAAGCTTGAAGTGGTGCTGTGGCTCAAGTGTTAGAGTGCTAGCCTTGAGCAAAAGAAGCTTAAGAACAGTGCACAAGCCCTGAGCTCAAGCTCCAGGACTAGGGGGAAAAAAAAGTAATGAAAGCCAGACCATAGCCTATAACCTATAACCTCTGTACTTGGTGCCAGCCCAGGCATTGCCATGTGTTTAGAAATGACTTGTTATACTTTATTACAGATCAGACTTAGAGAAGTGAATTAGCGAATGAACACTTAAGTATTTTAAAGCTGAAAGGCAATGCCCAACAGTTGAAATCAGTGTTGCCAACCATGTTCCCATAATCATACAGCCTTTCAGGAATCCTCAGAGAAACAGAGGAGTACACCAAAAACAGACATTCAAGGCAGTGAGTGTCAACACAGCTGGAGCAGGAAGAAGTTAAAGCCCACACTGTTACAGAAGAAAGTACCAAAAACTTGCTTTCCAAAAGGAGGGTGTAGAAAGGGTGGGAACAAGGTAGGGTTGCTCTAAACCCTAATCCTCATCTTCTGTATTGGAAGTTAATAAATACACTGATTTAAATAATAATTTCTTAATTCATTGAATAGGGTTGCTAATAAAGAATACTGGAAGAAACAGCCAAAGAAGCTCAAACTAACTCAGAATTACTGTTTTCATCATAGGACTTGGAATATTATTTACTTTTAAAGCTATATATGTTACTTTGATGAAAACATTTTTTTTTAATCTGTAAAAACAAAAACTTTTTTTTTGGTTGGTCATGGGGCTTGAACTGTGGACCTGGCCACTGTCCCTGAACTCTTCACCTCATGGCGAGCACTGTACCCTTTGAGCCACAGCACCACTTCTTGTTTTCTGGTGGTTAATTGGAGATAAGAGTCTCACAGACTTTTCCTGCCTAGGCTGGCTTTGAACTGTAATCCTCAGACTCAGCCTCCTGAGTAGCTAGGATTATAGACATGAGCCACTGGTGCCTGGCAGAAAACTTGTTTTTAAACTTAGACAATTTTCTCTTACACTTCTTATGTGAACTTTATTTGGAAACTTACAAATGGAATGGAAGTTACCATCCATTTCATTAGTTAGACATCAGATTTCTTTTCTTCCCCCGCCCCCCCCGCCCCCCCCCCCCCGGGCTGAGGACGGAACCCACGGCCTTGCGAGCGCTGGGCGGGCGCCCTTCCACTGGGCTAAACCCCCAGCCCCTAAACATCAGATTTCTATGAGACCAGCATTATTAAATAGTTGCTTCCATATAAACATTTCTAAATATTTTGAGACCAAAACATTATGTGAGTGTAACCATAATGTGATTTTTGCCAACATTTTGTCTCAGTGACCTGGATTTTCTGTAGGTCAAAGCACAAGCTGCTAGCTGAATACTCTGTCGTAGTCTAAGAATGACTAATATCTCTAATAGAAATAAAAACAGCTGCTTTTCCTAATATTAGAGTCCCAAACAGCTGTCACATGTACATTTGGACATTCTTTTTTCCTTTTAAATTGTGACAACACTTGGTTTACTGGATCTATTAATCTGGTTAAGTGTATCCTCTAACCTCTGTGGTGAGGTAGAGGGGAGGTCATAGAAACATGGTTGTGCTAGAGTGTAGGCATTGAGCTAGGATGTGAGCTTGAGTGACCTTAGACTGAAACTCCACAATAAGGCCTTCCTATGCCAAGAGCACACGGTCTTCATGGGCTGGATGGTAGCGGTGTACTGCTGCCACCTTTAACCAGAGGCCATACCTCAGCACTTAGGCCAGGTTCTCTCTCCTGAGCTGAAGAGATTCAAGGAGTGCAACCCCTTGTCTCTTTAGAGTCTGAATCAGTGTTTTGTCCTTTGTAGCCCTTGAGAGCTTGTGTCACGAGTAGCTGCTGTGGGTCAGGAGGGCATGCTTCTGTTGACACAAAGCTAGCCTTACTGCTGCCCTCCTCCTCTGAGCTTTTTGCTTTAATCGTTTCTTCAGTAAAATAAGGTCCCTGCTAGTTGCTTCTCAATAGTGGGCGGGTCAGACCTGGGTTCTAGAAAAGCCTGCCTGTCTCCTCTCTGGCCCCTGTTACTTTGCTAACTTTCTGGTGAGTTTCTTAGCCAGTTTGAACTTCCTCTTCTGTATTTATGAGTGGAAAAAGTCTCTTCTTCATGGCAGAGCTCATTTGATTTTAGAAGAAGACTCCTGTCCTCTTAGTTTCAGCCATGAGACCCAGTCACACATAGCTTTGTAGTATAATTTATTTATTAGTTTGTTTAGTCAGTTGTGGGCCTTGAACTCAGGGCTTGGGCACTGTCCCTGAGCTCTTTTTGTTCAAGGATAGCACTCTACCACTTCCTGTTTCTGAGTGGTTAATTGGAAATAGAGACTTATGGGACTTTTCTACCTGGGCTGACTTTGAACCATGATCCTCAGCTCAGCTGCCTGAGTAGCTAGGATTATAGGCAGACCTCCAGCTATAACACTTTTATGAATATGACTGCCTTCACTCATTGGAACCCAGCTCAAATTTAGACTGCATTACGTACAGCCAGGACATATGTATCTGTCCAGCTGCTCGTGTGAGCTTTTCCAGGGGCCTGAGGCCCCTTGTCCTAGCAGCAGAGCATCAGTGAGAACACAGAGTGCACATGTAGGCCTGACCTGGCATTCCTTCTGTGCACCTTCAATCTGGGGCAGGATATGCAGAAGGATTAAAAGCAGAAGAAACTTTGGTCATAAATTTTCAGCAGGACTTCCGAGGGAACATGTGACATTAGCCCAGAGGAGGTGCTGACTGGCCTGAGAGTCAGCTGAAGGAGACAGGAGCTGCAGTGGAAGCTGCTGGATTTACTGTTATTAGCAAGGCAAATGGAAAGCCAGCAGGGCAGCCAGCTCTCAGATAATAGATCTAACCAGAAATAAAATTCCCAGGAAGGAAAATGGCTGCCAGCCATGACTCTTCTGCCATCTTTCCCTTGCTCTTAACTTTGTGTTTTGTGTGTAACACAAGAAGAAATACATTTTAACATCTCCGTTATAAATTATAATCAGCTTTGGGCTGGGAATGTGGCTCAGTGGTAGAGTGCTTGTCTAGCATGCATGATGCCCTGGGTTCAGTTCCTCAGTACTACATAAACAGAAAAGGCTAGAAGTGGCACTGTGCTCAAGTGGTAGATTGCTAGCCTTGAGCACAAGCAGTTCAGGGACAGTACCCAAGCCTTGAGTTCAAGCCCCATCACTGGCAAAAAAAATAAAAATAAATCATAATCATCTTAAAATAAAGCAAGATATAATTCAGCTTGAAAGCTGAACATACAAAGTATACTATATTGTATTAATAGAGTAATAAGTAGTAGCTCTTTATTGAGCACTTATTTTCCAGAGAGTGCTTTCCATATGTTATTACTCCATTCAGTCTATACAGGAATCACTTGCATTAGGTACTATCACCAACCCCTAAATTAGTGATAAAGAAACCATGCCTAGAGCATTGAAGTACTTTCCCCAAGGAAAGTATATTCCCCAAAGAATGGTAGAGTTGGGAACCTTGGCATTAAAGTTCTATTTATCTAGTGGTAGGTATTAAAGAGACAGCCCCAGCATCTATTAGAAAGAGTTGGACATGGTCCTGGTAGTACAGTAAGTGCTTAGGTGGTATGTGATTGGTAAGCAAAAAGTAGCCCTGCTAGCATGTAGAGCCAGTAAAGGATGGAACCAATATGGATACAGACAGCAGCCAGGACCACAAGCACTAAGGTACTGCAGGACCCAGCACCAAGGACCATGAAGTGGTGATGCTTAGCAGCCTCTAGGGACAGTCATACAGACAGCCTTGTGCTACACAGGGTTGGAACACAAATCCCAGTGACAAAATTACCTTTAGAAAAAAGAAATCTCTTTTAAAATGCCATGTCAGAGGCCAATATATTGTAATTTTTCTTACAGAATCTACTGCTTTTTTCCTCCAGCTAAACATAGGTATCTTTAAATACTAATATCAAACTTGGCTCAGAAAGTTGCTCACACTATAAAAGGGTCTGGAAAACTGAAACACTATCATCCACCCAATTAGTTCATTAGTCATTCATTAGGCAAATATGAAGTTCTGTCAGTGAAAGGATGACTAAGCTTTCTGCCTCAGAGTCATACTCGTGAGGCCTATTGGGTCCCAGAGAGTCATGGCAAGTAGAATTCTCCAAACTATTTCCCTTCTCATTCTCAAGGCAGGTGTTACACTGCTTAAGCTATGCATCCAATCCCTTTTTGCTCTGGTTATATTTGAGACAGAGTTTCTGTTTTTTATGGGGTGGGGAGGGAGTGAGGGGAACTGGGCCACCCTGAACCACAATCCCCCATTGTTACTTCCCTCCATAGCTAGGATGAAGGGTGTATACCACCACATCATTTTTTTTTCTGTTGAAATGGGGTCTAATGAATTAAAGAAATATTTTATTTATTTATTTATTTATGTATTTTGCCTAGGCCTGACTAAAACTGAGGCCCTCCTGATCTCAGTCTCCTATATAATTAGAATGATAATTATGTGCCATTGTGCCTAGCTATTGAGATGAGGTCTTGTGAACTTTTTATCTAGGCTGATCTCAAACTGCAATCCTCCCAATCTCCACTTCCCAAGTAGCTAGAATTACAGGCTGGTTTTTCCTCCATTTTTAATAAGCAAAAATAGTTAATTTTGGGGAAATCAGATGTATAATTTATTCCCAAGGAAATTTAGGCAACATGTGGCATGAGAGAATAGGGCAGGATTTCAGAGGGTTACACTAAGACCAGCAGGGCACAAATCTGCAAGAGTCGACTGAGGGAATGCCCATAAAGGAGGGCTGTGACTGGTGATACAGAGCACAGTCTCGTGAAGGGAAGCACACAGGGTGACACGGAGGTAGGAAATGGTAAGGAGACTGATTTGGTGGATCCTCAAGGACACAGACAAGAAATGAGAATGGATAGAAGGCCTGGAGAGTAGAGTAAGGAGTTTGCATTAAGTTAGTAATAGGAAATTGTAGGACTTTAAGCATGCAAAAGATGACCTTCAGAGTTTACCTCTAGAGAACTGCTCTGACGGTTAGGTGAAGAATGGATGGCTGCAGGCCAGGAGGCAGTGGGGAGACCATTACTGGATGATAAGCAGTTCACAAGAGACTTAGTAAGTGGGTGGGATCTGCAGAAGTTGGGAGCTGATTAAATGTCAGCAACAAAGAAGAAGGCTGAGTAAGAAGTAGTCCGTGTGTAGCTGGAGTCTCTAGAAGCCAGAATCAGGCCTTCTGGCCTGGGGGGCTGCAAATGATTGAAAAATGACTGTGTTAACTCCTTACAAGAATTCAGTGTCATAATTGGATACCCCATGCTTTGAGAAAGGAGAGTTAAAAAGTCAATAGTTTGATTGTCCTGTAAAATTAGAAGCTAGGGACTGGTACAGCTTATGTGTGTAAGAGGATCATGGCCTGAAGCTGACCCAGGCAAAAACATGAGACCCAATCTGAACAAAAGTAAACAAGGGTTAGAGGTATGACTCAAATGGTAGAGCACCTGCCTAGCAAATATAAGGCCCTGAAATCAAACCCTAGTACTCTAAGGTATATTAAATAGGTAGGTTTCATTAGGTAGCCAATGAGAGAATACCATGTGCTATTCAGGCAGGAAAAGAAGTTTATTTACTGAACTACTACCCCCGCCATGCACGGTGAAGAGGCATGGCTGAAAAGGAAAAGGGGTGACCCAACCCTGGGCCAGGACTTCTCTAGGCCAGGGACAGGAATAGGTGTGGCCAGGTGGGGGAAAGGTGTGGCCACACTGGATCCGGATGTAACCTCAGGGTTTGGGGCCCTCCTCAAGTCAGATGGGAGGCATGTGACCACAGTTATTTCAGGATGTGATCTAGCAGGTGGGGAAGATGACTGCTTCCAAGTCTGCCAGTTACCTAGGTAACAGATACAAGGCAGAAACTTAGACAAGAGGTAGGAAGGTGTACCTGTGCAGACCTTACAAGTACCAGCAAAAAAAATAAAAAATAAAAAGAGCTTAGGGTCTTCTGTGTTCCTTGAAGGTCAGAAACAAGGCATTCATTAGCAGTGGTGCTTCCCTGGAAGGGGAGAGATCCTGTAGCCTACTGTACATGTCTGAAGAGTGACCTTCAGACAACTACTTAAACCAGACAACTACTTAAACCAAGTGTTCCTAGAGCCCTGACTGAGTGCCACACTGAATCTGCTCAGTTGACATTGTCATTTTATTTATGTATTTATCTGTATATTTATTTGTGCCAGTCCTGGGGCTTGAAGACAGAGCCTGGATGCTGTTCTAAGCTTTTTTGCTCAAGGCTAGCACTCTACCACTTGAACCACAGATCTTCTTCCCGCTCTTTTGGAAGATACTTGGAGATAGAGCCTCATAGACTTTCCTGCCCATGCTGGCTTTGAACTATGGTTCTCAGCCTCCCTGAATAGTTAAGATTATAGGTATGAGCCACAAATGCCTGGCCATTGCCATTAGAAGTACAGAGTAGAGAAAGGAAATGCATTTCCCCAGTTCTTCTCAGACATGAGTACATCTGAAGGAAAGCCTCTGGGGTCTCCGTGTATCATAGCAGAGCCAGGTGATTGAAACCAGTTGGCCTTGAGGTTGCTCTCCACTGACTCTGGTCAGAGTCACTGCTTTTATACAGCTCAGAAAAGGCTGCAGACAAATGAAGTCTCCTTTTTGTTTTTGTCCTTATGTGCTTGTGACTAAATTCACTAATTTCAGTGGCTGTCAAGGTTGTGTTAAGGAAAATGGGGTTGAACTGCTGTGGTTTTTGAGTACTGGACTGGATGTCAGAAACCTTTGCCATCATGGGGAATTCTGTCAGTCTGAATTTACTATCTGCTCCCCACAGCCGAATTCCTCAGCAGTGTGATTTAGCACCCTGGCTCCCCATCAACCAGTTTTGGCATTTATTTGAATGCATTACCCCACTGGTTTCCATAAACTATTTTACAATTGTTTAAAATAAATGACTGTTTATTTCCACAAAAACCGTCTGTATTTCTTTACAGAGAACCAGATAACTGTGTGTAAAATTCGGGAATGTCACAGTGACTCAAGTTAAGAGAAACAGATTGGACTGAAAAATTAGATGCTTAGGGACAGTGTTAAAGGTTTCCATCCTCTCTAACAACTGATATCTGGATCTGAAATAGAAAAAAATAATGCTTCTTTACAAGTAGTACCAGGCCACCTTTCTCCAAAGAGAATTATGTTCCCCCTGGCTGGAGGGTGACCAGATGTTAACTGAATATTCCTCACAGGGAACTCTCTGCCTGCCATGGCAGGTGGAAGTTCCTGTCCAATGGCTTCTAGCCTTCTCCCAGTTTTGACATTTCTGCTTGCTCATCCCTTACTTCCTGTTGTTCTGATGCTGAGTGGGCTCAATACTGGCTTGTCTGTTGTACCTTGGAATACTCAGGTATGTTGAGGCCAGGTGCTATGACAAGAGAAGGTAGGCCTTGGTGAGAGACCCAATCAGACCCCTGACAATGGTGTGTTCCATTCTCCAGCCAATATCCAGGCGACTATTCAACTGGCTCTGCACTGGCTCTGTGCATTCCCTAGAAGACAGAGTGGGGTCACTGAACAGTGGAGTCATTTGAAGTCAGATAGAGATAGAGCTCTTGGTCTACGTTGGTGGAAGAGGTGATCAATTGGAGGAAGAAGAAGCCCCACGGGCCAGGCTTATTCATCTCCAAATACTCTTTGAACCCACCTGCATGCAGAGATGTCAAAATGTGCTCTCCCCATGAACTACAAGCACCTGCAGCCAGAGATCTTTTCATGCCACTTGTTCTAAGGAGTCCAGAGGCGGCAGAATCTCGACAGGACTTTGACTTGTTGAGTAGGAGTGAAGTGGCAAGAAGACTATCCCAAATTAGAGGGACTAGTGTAAATGCAGGCCAATAGATTGCCACTTAGTACATAGATGGGGATGAGACCCGTGTTCCAGGTCTCAGAGATTGTAGCCATTGCTGGACAACTAGAGACTCCCTCTTCAAAAGCAGAAGCAGCCACCCAGGTGTATGAAGCAGGTGGCTGAAGCAGCACTCTTAGTGCAGACTGTGACCTAGGCATCCTTCTACATATATTCTATCAGCGTTAACTTTAAGAGATTGGTGCTGTTAATCCTGTATCAAAAATTGGAAAGCAAGGTACAGAAAGTAAAGTTGCTTTCCTAGAGTCAGCAGGTAAGTGGTGGGGTTGAGAATCCACACCCAAGCAATCTGGCTTGTGCACATTCCACCATACTGTCCCAGATGTTCTAGGACTGTGGAGCCAGCAGGCCACTTCCCCCCATCTTACCCCACACACACAAGATTAAACTTAGGGCAGGAGTTGAATCCAGCGCTTTCTCCACCCCCAGGTATAGGGATAGACCTGACACGCCACCTCTTACCTCCCAGCCTGTGTGACAAAGGAAGCCATTAGGCCAAGCATAGCAGTATGGGAAACTCTGCTTTCCACAGCACCATGAAATTCATGAGGAGAGCTGGGCAGGCACAGTTGTTCACTGGGCAATAGAGTAGCACAAGGGAAAGTTGAGCCTGTGTCCATCTGCATTCATGGCCACCCTGAGTGAGCAGGCTTCGGGTGGCAGCAGCCTGGCCTCAGACACTCCACTCTGGACCACAGCCATTCTTGGACAGGTTCTCACCCATTTTAGTTCCTGACTCTCCAACAAAAATACTGAGCCTGCTTGATTTGCTGGTGTTTGCACTCAGGGCCTTGGCATGGTCAGTTAGCTTTTTCACTTAAGGCTCATACTCTAACACTTGAACCACAACTCTACTTTCAGCTTTTTGGTGGATAATTGAAGATAAGAATCTCATGGACTTTCTTGCCCAGGCTGGCTTCAAACTATGACCCTCAGATCACACTCACATGATTTTTGAGGAAACAGACACAGTGAAAGGAGCCCGCAGAGGCCACCACTCCTGGTATAATCTAGCTGGAATAGCTCTAAGATGGTCAAGCCTCATTTTTAAAATTAGATTTTAACTAATGCCTATAATACCCATATATATCCACTGTCAAAATTCAGACACTATCAAAATGAATAGCAAAATCTCCGATTTTTAGTACTGTCTTAATGCTGTGTCCCAGAAGTAGCTGGTTTACAACTAAGAGAACAATTTGACAGATACCTTTCCATACTGTATGCGTGGACTACATGGGTTATATATGTGTATTCCACAAATCTACACATAAATACATGTACGTAATTGGAGTTTTACTTTATTAGCACGTGGCATATTCCTTGTATTCTACATCTTTTAAAATCTGTTTTGTGATGCTGGAGATCAGACTCAGCATGCTAAATAAGTACTTTCTATGTAGGCCTCACTGGTCTCAAACTCATGGTACTACTGTCTCAGCCTTCCAAGTACCAAGATTTCAAGCATGCTGCACCATGTCTTGGCTATACTTTTTTAACTTAATGTATTATAGAAATCTTCCCATTTCTTATTAGCTTATATTATTTTTATAACAGCTATATAATATTCCAGTGTATAGAAACACTATAAGTTATTTAATGGATTCCTACTGGTAAACATTTAGGTTTAGGTTATATGCAATTTTTGATATTAAAATAGTGCTTCAGTGAACATCTATGAACATAGGCCATTTGACACTTAGGTATATACTAGTATTTCATAAGGTAAGACCATGGAAGTGGATTGTTGAGTTAGTCAATGTTAAATGCCATCCTGCTAATACTATTGTGTTAAAAATTTGAGCACTAGCAAAGCCTTTTGCTTTGTTGGGGTCTTGAGAATACAAACTTGAGGTTTTATTTTTTGGTTTTGAGGTAGTTTTTATTTGTTGGTTGGTTGGTACCCATACTGGGGCTTGAATTTGCGGCCTGCGTACTATCCCTGAGTTTTTGTGCTCAAGGCTAGCACTCTACCACTTGAGCCACAGCTCCACTTCCAGCTTTTTGGGAGTTAATTGAAAATAAGAGTCTCACAGATTTTCCTCCCCAGGCTGGCTTTGAACAACAATAGTCAGATCTCAGCCTCCTAAGTAGCTAGGATAACAGGCATGAACCACCAGCACCTAGCTTGACTTGAGATTTTTTTAAGTTCCCTCACACCTTTTTCAAAGAATGCCTCTATAATGGGAGCCTATAATACAGTCATGCTTCTTATCTACCATGCTCAGTGTAGTAAAGAAGCAAGGCCCCCAGGAAGATGGAATTAAAGAGCTCTTAATTCTGACTGGAATTCAGGCAAGTCACAGAAAGGAGAGGATATGCCAAAAGGTTGCTCTCTGCTCCTCTGTGGACCTATCCCTGCAGCTGAGTATTCAAGAAGAAATTTGTTCTGAAGAATTATGATGGTCCTACATTTTCTCCTACACAAAGAAGGAAATCTCAGCTGTACGCCCTTTCCTCTCCTCCTCTTGGCACTTTCTGATTGATGATTAGAAATGATGGCAATACATAAACTATTTTTCTTTTTATTTTATGGCCTGGTAATAGCAGTAACATATTTCCAGTAAATGTTTTCTATCGCAATAAAAAAGTTGTAACAAGACTAGAAATGGGTATAGTTAAACCCTAAAGAAATCACACTTTTAGAACTGTGGATTGAAGCAGTAACTCTGTAAATCATTTAACTTAGAAAAAAGAGCTCCCCCCTTAAAAAAAAAATCAGGACAAGCAGTCAAAGTTTCTAAGTGCCTGCTGTGATAGCTGGTGGACTCCATTCTGACCCCTCGAGACAAACATCCCACTCTGTCCTCCTGCCGCTCAGTCTCACATCTTTACTCCTTTTTGAGCTGGTAAATTGTTGCAACCTTGCAATTCTTTTTCAGACCCTGAGATGAAAACAAATCCTGCTTTTTATGGCATATAGCCTAGAAGAGTGGTTAGACATGGGGCATAGAAATCAGACAACCTGGATTCTTATCCTGGCTTTACCACAGGCACGTGGTCATTCCAAAGCTTATTTTCCTCCTTGGTAAAGTGGACATTCTCACAGTTTTATGAGGATTCAGAAAGCTAAAATGCTTTGCTAAGGGCCAGGAAAGTCCTCTGTCAGTCACTATTGTTGGTATTGTCTGGGAATGAAGCGATATTTGACTTATTTTAAAAAGGGCTGGTTGATAGTTTTCTCAGGTATACAGCAGAATACTAACTGACATTTATTGACTCCCTATTATGTCTTAGGCATTGTGTTACACAAAGTCAGCTAACTTGTTCAGTGCCATATAGTTTGTAAAAGAGCCAACTTTGTATTCTAGGCTTTCTTAGTTGAAACACTTCAACTGCACCACACTTTTACCTACACCTTCTAAGGGTTTTATTTATTTATTAAGTTGGAACTCAAGGCCCTCTACTCGCTAAGCAGATGCTCTGCTACTTGAGCCATTCTGCCAGCCCTTCTTGTATAATTTTTAAGAGAAGGTCTTACTTTATGCCTAAGGCAACCAGCACTGTGAGCCTCCTATTTGTGCTTTCTGTATGACAGGCACATGCCTTCATACCCAGCTATTAGTTGAGATGGAGTCCTGTGAACTTTTTGCCTGGGCTAGTCTCAACCACCATCCTCAAGACTTCTGCCTCCCACGTAGTCAGATTATAGACTTATAGACTTAGATACAACAGGAGTAGAGACTGTAAATATGAGTTGTTTGGCTGCACATTAGACCTCTTTTGACTGAGAAAGACTCACTGAGACATCAGGCTGCTCTTGTAACTCAAGGGCAATGAAAACATGGCATTTCCTCTTCCCACATTGGACCGAGAAGCCAGCTCCTGTCCACTCATCCTTGCTTAGGTACTATGACTTTTCAAAGAATGAATAGGTGCTGCTTTTGTATGTCTGGTACCCTTTAGGTCCTCTAAAAATTAGGCCATTCCTGGTCTTTGTCTTTAATTTCTGATTCTAGCTGACACCTTCATTAATGGTATAGTACAAGCTTTCTGTCGACTTGAAGACTACTGTGTAAAAGTGGTTTTGCTGTCCTATCAATAATGGTCATAATTTCCCCAATACTCTCATCAGCAGTGAATTGAGTCTTGCAGCAAAGAAATGGAAACCCCAGTGCAGTGGTTTGAAAGTGATTTGTCTTCTAGACGGCGTCTTCTTTCAGTAAAATCAGGTCAGTGCAGCACTGCTGGGTCAGATGTAAGTCTGAGACAAATTAGTTAGAGGAAATTGATTATTTGAAACTTCCGTTATTTTTAGCTACAGATGCTTTTTCATATCTTTTTTCTTTATTTGTTTTAACAAGCTTTAATCATCATGATTTTTAGGCAAATTAAATATCTTCTCAGTTTGAGTCAGGACAAGTAGAGACAAGAAGACACTTTACCCACCCCTGGAGTGCCTTCTCATCGTTTGGGGGTTGCTTTCCTTCCATGGTGGCAGTGGTCCTGTTTAAACACCTCACCCTGTGACCAGCCCCCTGGCTAGGTTTGTTTATTGCACAGACTGGCCCCTTGACCAGTCTGTTCTTCATTGCTATTGAAAGTTAATGGGGGCAAAATTGCATTCCCAAACATTTGAACCTGAAGTGGCCAGGGCCGAACTTAGTTGATCTCTGGTGATCGGTTCAATTTAGTTACGATTTTTTGCCATTAGACTGGGGCTGAATGATGGTGATTTGGTTGAGGCCAAATGTCTGAAGAAAATTGGCTCTCTGATAAGAGTGCTGTTATCAGAGGGGGCTACCTTCTCATTTACATTTAGATGAGTATTGATTATTTATTTACTCAGAGAAGTGAGATTCGTTTCCAATCTTATCTTTCTCGTCTCTGCTTGTCAGCAGAAAGAGAGATAGAGCTCCTGACATCAGGCCAAGATAACAGCACTTTGTAGTAAAGATAAAAGTTGGAATGGGCCTTTTTCTAGTCTTGACTGAAAGGATAAGTTTTAAAAATTAGAACTGATGGGTCATGCTTTCAAAACCTTTCCTGAAGGTTTTGCAGTTTAACTAGGCAGCAGAATTGGTTTATTGGAACAGCTCTGGTCTTTCTTCTTTTGTAATAGGAATTGTATTTAATTTGATTATATTCGGCTGTTTCACTGAAAGCAAATTGGGTATTGGCTCAGAAGAGGCTAAAGTGTGACCTTATTGTCATGTCAGCTGGTTCCTTTTTTTTATTATTTAAATTCCAAATTATCCTTCTGAGCCTATGCTATAGCAGTTATCACTTGCATGTAGCCCAAAGCTTATACTAAAATCAAGTAGAAAACGATTGTGGTCAACCAGAAAGGAAGAGTTATAAGCGATGGAGCTGACACTAAATGCAGATACTTTAGAATAGCTGATGCTGGGTCTGAGCACTGATGTAGACAGCATCTGTTTGTCAGTGATGATTTTGTGCCATGAGGACCTCGAGATTCTGCTAAGCAGACGGGCTTGGCATGGTGTTCCTCAAATGGGCCTCCTTCCACCAGCCAATTATCAACAGGGCCACCAGAAGAATCTTACCAAAATAACTAGCTAGTTGTGGCATATCCCTTCACTGTTGGTATCCATTGCTTATAAGAGAAAAATCTAGCTGGGCACTGGAGACTCATGCCTGTAATCCTAGCTATTCAGGAGGCTGAGATCTGAGGGTTACAGTTCAAAGCCATCCTAGGCAAGAAAGGTGAGACTCTTATCTCCAATTAACCACCTAAAAACCAGAAGTAGAGTTGTAGCTCAAGTGGTAGAGTGCTAGCCCTGAGTGGAAAAAATTCAGGGACAGCACCCAGGCCCAGAGTTCAAGCCCCACTTTTGAAAGAGAGAGAGAGAGAGAGCTAAATCATGGCCAGTGGTCTGAGCCAAACTTCTAGTCCAGCTTCCCTTTTATAGCTCTAAATAGCCTGGGCTTCTTTCATGCTAAATTTCCCTGGCCATGGGGCTCTTAGGCACTTCTGGAATATAGCACTATCTTCCCTTCCCAGTCCTCCTTCAAATCCTTTTCTACTGCAGGAAAGAAGAGGTGACCTCGATTGTCCTCTTCTTTGCCCCCACAGCACTATGTTTCTACCTTGGTAAGAAGATTATTATTCTAGACTGGATCATTGCTTATTCAGCTCTGGGTTTGGCACACTGTTGTTAGACTGGGAATCACTGGCTTGTGCCTACAGTCTTAGTCACTTAGAAGGCCAAAATCCAGAGGATTGAGGTTTGAGATCACCCTGTGCAAAAAGTTCTTGAGATCCTATCTCAACCAATATAGCAGGACACAGTGGTATAGGCCTATCATCCCAGCTATGTAGAAACCTAAGATTGAGATCTCGGTTCCAGTCCAGCATGGGTGAAAAGGTTTACAAGACTCCCTTTAACTGAAAAGGCTGGATATTTAATGGTGTGCACTTGTCCTCACAGCTATGGCAGGAAGTGTAAATAGGAGGACCATGATCCTAGAAAGCCCAATCAAAGAGCAAGGTCCTATAAAAAATAACCAGAGCAAAAAGGGCTGGAAGTGTGGCTCAAACAGTAGAGCCCCTGCCTAACAAGCATGATACCCTGAGTTCAAACTCTAATGCTGCCAAAAATAAGTTGGTTGAACAGATAGATGTTATTGTGCAGCATACATATCCTGTGATAGCTGTGCTGTTATGGTTTGTTCTGTGGGTTCTGATGTTTGCTCATCATTTTTAGACTGTGTTTGTAGGACCTGAGAAACTAGATACCATAGGAATCCTGGCTGCTAAACAAGTCTCTAATCTTAAGTGCTGCCTATAGCTTAAAAGCAAGCTTTGTAAAATAGCTGTGGACCCTCTCTACCCCACACCTCCTTTGGACATAGGCAAACACATGTGGCCATCCACATTAGTGCCAGCATCTCCTGCCACTGTGTACCTTCCCCCAGTGTGTTAGCCTATGGTAACTCAGGGGCGAGGGGTCTCCCCATCCCTGTCACAGTGCACTCTAGCAGTCGTAGCAGCCACTTTGCCAAAGGAGCACTGGATTGTTTTATTTAATCCTCACTGCAGACATCTGAGCGAAATTCTGCTGGCCCCATCTTACAGATGAAACTAACTCCCCCAGAAAGTTCTACCAGCAATATTAACTCCTCTCAAAGTACAAACACCAGGGGCTTTCTGTCCTGATCTACCCTCCCTCTTATTTGCTCACACTGAGCTTTTCCTGACTACAAGAAGCTTTTAAGATGGTGAGTGAGAAATAGTTGAAAGTATAACTGTGGATGTGTTCATTTCGCCTTATCTTTTCCCTCTCACAGACATTCTCAAACTTGTTCTGATGCTCAGCAAATAATAGTGACAGCTCATTACATCACTTGGCTCTTTCTGAAAGTTTGAAACACATATTACAGAAGTATAAAGCCACATTAACCAATAAACTTTAGAAAAAGAAAAGACAGACTAAACAGCAAGATGCTCTTCTGAGGAGGAGGAAAAGCTGGCACAGAGGTGTTGCCTGAGTCATCACAGTCAGACGCTCATCCCTAATAGGCAAAGGGGAAGGGATATGACTCAGTACCATTAGTGACAAGATTTATGTTCAGTCGTCTAACATCACAAAAGCAACCCAGTTGCTCTCAGAAGTCCAGCTTTCCCTTGAAGGAATTTTCCCCATGGGTTTTTAGAGAGAAGACAGAACCATCAGGTCTATACAATATGGCTTCCTTTTCCTCCTACTTTGCTTTGCATTGGGTTTCAGCTTTTAGCTGGTTCTCAGCAATCAATGAATTGTGTGCTAAAACTCTTTATGCTTCACTCAGGGGTTAAGAGGATCAAGGAAGTGGCTCTGAGCATGTGTCCACCATGCAACAGATTCTAGAGATTTTCTTTGGAACTTATATGATGCAATGTTTGCCTCAGGTTTACAAAACTCCATAAAAATCATGTGTAGGTATTATAACTTGGAACTTTTTCAGTGTCCAGAGCAGTATTTTGTTCCTAGACCATTCAATAACACACTATGACTGCAAATAAATACATCCTTGGAATGCCCAAGCCAGTTTTCTTTTGCTACAGAGGCACTGCTTTCCAGAATCTTCCTTTTGTGCTTCCCTCTGCTGTGAAGTAGAGAGTACATGGCTCCATATGCAGCTGTGACATTTTGAAACCTTTTTTTCAAAGGGTAGATGTTGCCTTGAGAACTTTGTCCTGCTCAGTTTGAAAGAACTGTTTATATTTTATATAATCATTTCTTTGGCAAGAGTATATTCATAAAAAAATGACCTCATAACTTGTCCTTCCTAACTGGCTCTGGCTGCTATTTTTTTCCTTCCTTCCATGTCAGTTGCCTAAATTAAACAGGCACTTGAGGGAGACTATGTTGGTACCAAATGGGTCTGGGTTATCATATCTTGATTATGGTGGCTTACATCTATAAGCTACTCAGGAGGCTGAGATCTGAGGATCATGGTTCAAAGCCAGTCCAATCGGGAAAGTTGGTGAAATTCTTATCTTTAACCACCAAAAAGCTGGAAGTAGAGTAGGCTCAAATGGTAGAATACCAGCCTTGAGTGAAAAAGCTGAGTAACAGTGCCCTAGGCCTTGAGTCCAAGCCCCAGTACCAACATGCACAAACAAAAACAAAATTAAAAAAAAAAAAACCTGGTATGTATAAAGCACTGTTGCTGCTGGATGCCAGTGGCTCACTCTTGCAATCCTAGCTACTCAGGAGGCTGAGATCTGAGGATCGCGGTTCAAAGTCAGCCTGGGCAGGAAAGTTCGTGAGACTCTTATTGCCAATTAAATACCAAGGGGAAAAAAAAAGCTGGAAGTGGCACTTTGGTGTAAGTGGTAGAGTGCTAGCCTTAAACACAAAGAGGCTCTGAGTTCAAGCCCCAGGACAAGCAAAAAAAGAAAAAGCACTGTTTCTTATAGTATAGTAAAGGATGCCTGGGCATCCTTGGTGTGAATCTTACTTCTACCATTCCCTGAAGGATACTGAACAAATTATTTAGCCTCTCTAAGCACACTTTGTCCTTCTGTTAAAGGGGATTCTGGCCCTCATGTCCTATAGTGTCTGAAGAATAAATTATATGATGTGCAGAAAAGGCCTAACCCAGTCCCTGGCTCATAGTAAACCCTGGGTGATGGCAGATGATAGGGATTATGATCTCTTAGTCCTGCTATAGTGCCATGATAAGAATGATCAGGGCAGACACTAAAATAACACTGCTCACCATTAGCTCACAGACTCCTCAGGCTGTAAGGTACATGCTGTTATTCTCCCCATTTTATACATGAAGCGACTGACAGAAGGAGTTAAGTAAGTTGACCCAATGTCAGATAGCTAAATTGTTGTGCCAGAACCTAGAGCACAGCAGTCAGACCCATACCAGACTCTGTGTCCCTTATACTCTGATTATACTACATAACCTGGGATGATTGATCAGGCCTTTTCTGTGAAATGGTCTTTGTGAGATCTCTTATCTACAATAAGGAGAGAAATGCAGATTTGTAAGAAGTAGATTTCTTGGATTTTGTCTCCAAGTCACGTCTTCAGCTTAACACCCTTACTCTCCCCAAAGTCAAGACCCCTGAGTCCTATATCAAGTTCAGAAGTACTTTCCAAGTTGTTCTTTATTTGTTAGGGCACATTAAAGAGTACCTAGAAGAGAAGGCAGCACTGAGAATTTCACATACTGACAAAACTAGACATAGATAGGAATATTCTTATGGGAAAATGGGAAGGTCTTCCTGGATCTCTAGAAAGATCAAATGATCATGTCTTCATAAGGGGACTTTATACCACAATGACCAAACATAGCCATCACATGGGAGATTGGTATGTGTGGATTTCATTATGATAAATTATTCATATCATTTCATTTTGAATGTATAGAAACCAGTTATTCAGAATGCAGATGAATCTACAAATCTACAAAAATCTATAGTTATGGGATAAACTATGGCCTCTTTATAATTGACCAGTAATTTATAGTTTGCAGGAGTGAAAAAGGTTCAAAGCACACAAGCTTTAGACCCAAAAGACCCCTGGGTTTTATTTCCTACTTCTTACCTTTGTGATCTTGAATAAGTTATGTCATGGGGATCCCCATCTGTGAAATGGGGATGCTATCTCTATGATGATCGCTGAGCAGACACACATAGCATGCTTGGCACCGAGTGAGCATATAGAAGTCAAAGTCATCATCATATCAGAAGTCAAGAAAATAGTCCAGAAAGCCACTTTTGGTGGCTTTTTTTGGTTTTAACAGAAATACTACAAGACACAAGAGAATTTAATGTGCAGTGAGGGCTCTGGGTAGGGCAGAGTTGGGTTTAGAGCTAAGGGACCCTTCCTAGTATTCCCTGATTTCCCTGGTTTCCAAGGCAGCTGCATAGTCTGCAAGGAAAAAAAAAAAATTCAAAGGAAACCAGCCTGAAATTCTCTCTGCTGAAGCCAGGCTTGTTGGCCAGTGTTCAGGAAACGGGAGGTGGATATACAATCCAGCTGTCAGGTAGGCTGACAGCTAGAGAAGCTCAGCCTCTGTGAACTGCTCTCTGAGTATCCATATCAGGGTACAGGGTTGCTTAACATGAAGCTGTCTGTGTACACAAACAGATTGTGTGAAAGACCACTGGAGATGTCACATGCATGATAATTATAGTATTCTCAGAAAAGTGACACCATAAGAAATTGGAACACTTTTCAGTGCGTGCAAAACCTTTAGGGCTGGGTGGGTGTTAGTGGCTCATGCCTGTAATCCTAGCTACTCAGGAGGATGAGATCCAAGAGTTGTAGTTCCAAGCCAGTCCGGGCAGGGAAGTCTGAGAGACTCTTATCTTCAATTAACCACCAGAAAAAAAAAAATACAGAAGTGGTGCTGTGGCTCAAAGTGGTAGAGCACTAGCCTTGAGCACTACAGCTCAGGGACAGTGCCTAGGCCCTGAGTTCAACTCCATGACCGAAAAAAATAAAATATAAGTAAATAGAAGAAACCTTCATTTACTACTAGAAAATTTGAAAAATGCAGATACAAAGGAAAAATAAAAATACTCAAATCCCACTATTATAAGTATTATTCACATTGTATAAATAACTGTCCTATCTCTGTCCTCTGTGCTATGGCATATATTTCTGTAATTGTAATCATCCTGCAAATACTGTTATAATTTGCTTTTGTCATAAAATAGCATGCTACAAGCATGTTTTATAACATTAAATGATTTGTAGAATCATTTTTGCTATTTGCATGATATTCTACAAATATTTTATTCACTCAGATCCCCTATTATTAGACCTAGTTTTCCCAAATTTTAAAAAATGAATTTTTTTTTGTCCTTTAGTGTCTCTGGGGGATTTGTTCCAGGATACCTCATCCAAAATCTGCAAATGCTCAAGAACCCTTTTACAAAATGGTGCAGTATTTACACAAAACTATACATCCTCCCAATACCTTAAAATGTTGCTAGAGTACTTATAATGCCTAATATATTATAAATGTACACCTAGATGATTTACTGTATTTAGGGGATAATAACAAATAGTCTATACATATTCAGTATATGCAGTTTTTCCTCAAAATATTTTAGATCCATGGCTAGTTAAATCCAGGGATGGGGATATAGAAAGTTGATTATAACTAAACTTACATGCAGACTTCATTGTAGATTCATAGACTAGATGTCAATGTATCATATACATTGTGTCAATGGACCGTATTGGGGATGGAGGTTCACAGGGTGGCTTACTAGGCCAGCATCTTCTCAAGGAGCACTGTAAGAACAGAGGTGATTACTCATAACTAAAGAGGCACAGAGTTGAGGGATTTTTTAAAGTCTAGCAATGAAGCCAGGCTCTAGTGGCTCATACCTGTAAGTCTTGCTACTCAGGAAGCTGAGATTTGAAGATCATGTTTCAAAGGCAGCCTGGGCAGCAAAATCCATGAGACTCTTATCGCCAGTTAGCCACCAAAAAGCCAGAAATGGAGCTGGGCTCAAATGGTAGAATGCTAGCCTTAGGAAGAAGAAAAAGAAAGGAAAAAAATCAGGGGGGCTGGGAAGGTGGCTCAGTGGTAGAGCGCTTGCCTTGCATGCCTGAGGCCCTGGGTTCGATCCCTCAGCACCACATAAGCAAAAAGAAAAAAGCCAGAAGTGGCGCTGTGGCTCAAGTGGTAGAGCATTAGCCTTGAGCTGAAGAGCTGAGTGACAGCGCCTAGGCCCAGAGTTCAAGCCCCATGACCGGACCCCAAAAAAAAAATCAGGGACAGTGCCCAGGCCCTGGGCTCAAAAAACAAAACCAGCACAAAAGAAAAAAAAAAATCCAGCAGTGGATGTGCCAGAATCTGACAATTAGCAGCAAGCATGCTTGCTAAATGACAGATAGTGGCACTGACACGTGATATTACCAGGGACTATAAAATTACCTTTATTTCCATACTTTCATTTACTTGATATTTCTGATCTGAATAGAGTGCATTAGAATTTTTAACACTTGTACAGAGTTCTACGCATGTGTTTACTTAAGTAGTGTGAAGAAGGCTGAGGAAGAACCCCCAAGAACTCTGACAGAAGTGCTGATGAAATACCAATTAGAGAAAAGATCAAATAAACCGTGAAAACAAAACAAATCTCTCCCATGCTACTGAAGAACTAAGGACTTAGGGGATGAGAACTGCTAGAAATGAGTGAAATGCCTCAGACCGGTAAAGGAGAGTACTGGACGTGAATAATCAACACATTGGCAACAGCTGAAGAACATGTCTAAAAATACGTGTTCCGCCTGGGAGCTCTGCAGATTCCTCAAATCCCCTTCTGTCTGACCAAACATACCTTTCAGAGTCAAAATAATAAGACAGTTTCTTATGCCTCTCATCTTTTCAATAACCATTAGCAAATCATAGGAGCAGTTTGGATTCTGACCATTGGACCTGTTAGGTGTTATCTAAGAACAACAACATTGTCATTTGGGCTGACAAAGAAATACATGAATAAATGTATAAAATGTATCAGTGTTTTATTAAGATCTGCCAGAATTCTATGTGTGATGCAGTATTAGGGAACCTGTGTCTCTTGTTTTTATAAATAATCTTGACAAAAATGGGAACCACCAGCCACTATCACCATCACCATAAACTGGAAACCAGAAATTCATTTAAACATTTTTTAACCTTATTCCTGACTATAATATTATTATATTGCTAATTCTTAATAATAAGTATCTTTGTAGGTGTACCTCCTATAAGGTAGGGTTATTTCTAAGTGTTTTTCCAGAATCATCTCTGAATTGCATATAATTATTTAGGTACAAGGATTCCCTCATTGTACATAGGAATTAGATTCAAAAAGGGTAGTTAATAGACACTTGCTGGGGCTGGTAAAATGGATCACTGGTAGAGTGCTAGAGTACAATAAGGCCCTGCATTCGTTTCCTCAGCACCACATAAGCAGAAAAAGCCAAAAGTGGCTCTGTGGCTCAAGTGGTAGAGTGCTAGCCTAGAGCTGAAGAGCTGAGGGACAGCACCCAGGCCCAGAGTTCAGGCCCCACTATTGCCAAAAAAAAAAAAATAGACACTTGTTCCTATCTGAGAAACAAGGTAGCCATATGTGAGTCCAGTTCTGGGGATTCAGAAGCCATTTTCCCCTTACCAAGCATGGGGAAGAAATGAATGAGAAGATATAGTGTGGGCTAAGACCCCATGGGTTAAGACCCAATCTTCCATCTTGGAAGTAGCATTTTCCTATGGCCTTCCCAGCTTTTGTCCAGTGCATGTTAATGTCTAAATGTTAAATTCACTATTTCAGACTTCTTCCCCTCCTCCTGCCCTTTGATCTTCCAGGCCCCCAGTACCGCCTGGAGAAGCAGAGTGAGCCCAATGTTGCCGTGGACCTGGACAGCACGTTGGAGAGCCAGAGCGCATGGGAGTTCTGCTTGGTCCGAGAGAACAGTATGTTGGTCACCTTACCTTTGTCTGTGGCAAGCCTACCTAGAAGTCATGAGCTGGGGCACACTCGCTGGCCTGGTTCCCCTAGGCAGATTGGAAGTGACTGTTTTCCAAGGCAGACAACAGCATTTATGTCAGAAGTGTGTCCCAAAGTGCAATGATAGGTTCTGTTCTATTTGGTACAGTCCTCTTCCTGTTTAGCACTTCATGATTAATACTTTTCTGCTGAACTATATCTTTGGAATTGTTTAGAAATGTGAGGTCCTTTCAGAGGGAAAGACTTGTACATAAAACAACTGGCTGTGTGGCTAAAGCAGTATTTTAAGGGAATTTCACAGCCTTCAAATATACATGTTATAAACAAAGAAAAGCTGGAAAGTGATAAGCTAAGCATTCAACTCAAAATATTAGTAAAGAAATCTAAAAGAATGAAAGAAGGCAATAAAGATAAAAGCAGAAAACTTCTGAAATAGATCAAATAAGAAAAAGAAACAAATAACAGAAACACAACTAGAATGAAAACGAAATACACTACAGATCCTATTATCATTAAACAGACAAGATAATTTTGTAAAACTTTGAAAATGTAAATAAAAAGAAAAAAATCCAGGCAAAGACAACTTATCATTACTAGCACAAAAAGAAACAGAAATCTAAATGTTCCCATAATTACTAATTTGGATTAGTGATAAAAAAAAAAAACCTTCCTCCTTACTCCTCTGTGATCAGTAGATGAATTTGCCCATTTCTCCTCTAGACTTGACCTCCCTCCCTTCACAAACAGGAACCAAATCTGAATCTTGTCTGCATCCCTTGTCTGGCCAGGCATGGAGCAAGCCTCCACATCCCTGACTCTATCACACTTCTCACCAAGGAAACTTGGAGTTTGAGCAAGGCTTTTTATATTGCAGAGATCTCCTTGTGGTAATTAAACATTGCCCACACCTACACACATATCACCAACAACCACTGGACATTGCCCACACCTACAACATACCACCAACAGCCATTGGACATTGAGCTGCACTGGACATAGATGAAAATGAACTAAGCAACTCAAGGGCAGCAATGGGAGGGAGGGAATGAGGGAGAAAGAGGAAACAGCTAACACTAAGAAAAAGAAAGAAATGTACATATCACCTAATGTGGAAGAAATAGCTGTATTGTCAAAGCTCATAGAATTCACAAACTTTATAGACCACGATAATGACAATTTTCCTCATGAAGGTTAGAATGTGCTTGTGACTTTAAATAAGTATCACTATTTCACAATACTATGAAATTTGTGAAATTTATATAATAACCTAATCACAATAAAAAAAAAAAACATTAAAAAAATTGAATGGACACTAGTGGTCCACACCTGTAATCCTATCTACTCAGGAGGCTAAGATTTGAGAATCGCAGTTCTAAGCCAGCCCAGACAGGAAAGGCTATGAAACTCTTATCTCCAATAAACTACTCAGAAAAAGTCAGAAGTAGCACTATGGCTCAAGTGGTAGAGTGCTAACCCTAAGGAAAAGAAGGTCAGAAACAGTACCCAGACCCTGAATTCAAACCTCAGGACCAGCCAAATAAACAGAAAAATTAAGTAGACATTCCAGCTAAAACTCATGTATTATTCTCCTGTAGTTACCAATTAACAAGTTGAATTGAGTTGGACATAGTGAGAAATATCTGTATCCTAATATTTGGGAAGCAGAGACAGGAGGAGTACAAGTTCAAGGCTAGCCTCGGCCACATTACTGAGTTCCAACCCAGCCTGGGCTATGAAGCCAGATCCTGCTTTTCTTTTTTTTCTTTTTTTTTTTAAGTTGGGTTAACACAAAGAAGAAATATTTCAAAAATAGAATATTAGTATGTTTAACCAGTATAGGTTCACTATTTTCAGACCATTTTAGAAATGAGATAAGTATGGTCATGTATTATTTACACACACTGCAAGAAAGCATATTATGGTGCCAAAACATGAACTGCCTTGTTTCACATTCTGGCTGTGCCACTTAATAGCTCTGTAACCCTGGATACTTAACGTTTTCTTGGTAGTTTATCTGGCCCTCGTAAAGTTAATGGAGGGGAGGGACAGCAGGCTTTGGAGAACTCTAATTCTAAAGCTTTTAGAACTTGTACACAGTAAATGCTCAGAAAATGTTAACTTGAACAAAGAAATGATGAAAGAGCACTCACTTTCACATTGCTAACAGAACAGATGGGCCCAGGTATGGAGATGTGAGAGCCTTCTAGAGATTCACAAAGGAGGAATGATCCAGAACCAAGGACAGGAGCAAGTCTGTAAATGTACGCTATCATAGAACCAAGAGAACTGAGAAGCAGGGGACTTTCCACATGTGTTCTGATGTTGCAGAATATATGTATCCGTTATAACTAAAACCACTGGACTGAGTTTCAGACTGTTATCCAAAAGGAAGAAAAATGATCTTCCTTTTAAAGGAGGATCGAGGCCTAACATGTCAACCACATCATAGGTATTTTTTAAATTATTTATTTGATAGCCAGGTGCTGGTGGCTCACGCCTGTAATCCTAGCTACTCAGGAGGCTGAGATCTGAGGATTGCAGTTCAAAGCCAGCCCGGGCAGGAGAGACCGTGAGACTCCTATCTCCAATAAACCACCAGAAAACCGGAAGTGGCGCTGTAGCTCAAGTGGTAGAGTGCTCGCCTTGAGCTGAAGAGCTGAGGGACAGTGCCCAGGCCCAGAGTTCAAGCCCCACAACCGACCAAAAAAATAAATAAATTATTTATTTGAGCCTAAAAAAAAATTGTGAAATGTATGTAATAACTTAATCACAATAAAAAAATTTAAAAAATTGACTGGACACTAGTGGTCCACACCTGTAATCCTATCTACTCAGGAGGCTAAGATTTGAGAATCGCAGTTCTAAGCCTTACATGGCCTTGTGCTAAGCATTTGTAAATACATCCTCAGAATTACCCTATAAGACATGTTGTGAAACAAAGATGTGACTGACTTACCCAAAGTTAGCCAGCCACTAAGTGATAGGACCAAAATTTTGAGTCCGATATCATCTGATTCCAAAGCCTACTGTATGATTGTTGATAACCTAAATATTCAGTCCTGCAAATGTGATGACAATTGTCTTTCTATGCTGTGAGATGAAAGCTCCTAAATTAATCTGATATGACAAGAGGCTCTGCCTAGAGACTGAGAGCTAACATTTGTGCTTGGATCTTGGCCTAAATAAGAAAATGACAAGCCAAAGTCCTTGAGCTTTCCAGTTTGGATTCTTGTCTAATAATCTACTACATCCTTCAGCCAACTGTCTGCTCAAAGCTGGAATTAGCCCAGAAGGAAGCAACGAGTGCATTAGAGAAAGATGTAGGAGACTTCCATTCTTGTTCAAGCTTCTAGATTAATCCTGGCATCACACTGAGCCTTAGTATTCTTTTCTGCCAACTGTTTCTAGTGACCTTTCCCACTGATCATATGTGAGTAGCCAGTCCAAGTCTTTAGAAGAAAGGACCAATTTATTCTTCTAATATCTTTAACAGAGGGAAACTGGAATTTCCCATCATCGAGGCCAGTCAGCCTGAAGTTAAACTGGCTTTCTGGAATACCTACAGTGTCAGATACTGTCTTTCTGTCTGATCACTCACTAGGCTGTGGTTTAAAAAGTTCAGCATAGTGCTTAAAATGCAATTGCTAGAATCAAGGCCACCCTTGGGAGAACTGCTTGCAACTTCTGACATTGGACAAATCATGTCACCCTCTGTTTCTTGTTTAAATGGAGGTGGTCAAATCTATTTCACAAGGTTTCTTTGCATGTGAAGATTTAAATGGGCTATAAGTTCTGTTAAAACCACCTTTCTCTTTATAGAAGAGGAAACTGAGGCTCAAAGAGGTGAAGTGATTTGCTAATGTCTCATGAATGTGAGGAGCCTGGAAAAGTGTCTTCTTCCATTAAGTCTGGTGAATGAGCTGCATCTAATTTTATTTCCTGGATAAAAGCTAGGGTGTTAATTGTTCATTCAATATCAGTTCAACCGCCTTTAAAGGAGATTCACAGAATGTTTAAGGCCTTCCATTATTTCAATTCCTTATTAAACCTGGATTTCCTTGATTTAAGGCTACAGTAAGGGAAACCCCCATTTTCCAGTCAGATACTATGGTAGGGGATAGCACCTATAGGGTTCAGTCTGAAAGACCTCATTCTCTACCTTTAGTTAGTTGGCCCTTGAAGGCCCAAAAGAGCAGGCAGCTTCTAGGAGCCTCTTGGACCACCTGGCTGGCTCAGCTCCTCTCCTTACTCCTCTGAGATCACTGAATGAATTTGCCCACTTCTACTCTAGACTTGACCCCACTTCCTCCACAAACAGGAACCAGATCTGAATCCTCTCTGCATCCCTTGCCTGGCTAGGCCTGGAGGAAGCCTCCACATCCCTGACTCTACTACACTTCTCACCAAGGAAACTTGGAGTTTGAGCAAGGCTCTTTATATTGCAGAAATTTCTTTGTGGTAATTAGACCTTGCCCACACCTACACACATATCACCAGCACCATGACCACCAGCACTGAATTAGGAAGGGGTAGGAAAGACACCCACAGAAAAAGAATAAAGAGAATGAATGTTTCCAGAACCTTTTTTTGGTAATAGACCAATTTCTCCTCCTTCTTGTACTCTGTGCCAGGCCTGGAGACTCCCTGGTGGTTCCTCCCTACTTCTGGATGCTTTGTTTTCTTCAGTTACAAATTCCTGAGCTTTCCAGTTTCTTCCATGTGACTTGATTATCAGGGCTTGAAACCTCTTTTATTAGACCACAACAGCACTCCAAATCCAAAAGAAAATGTGACCGTGCAAATAAATAGAAAGGTCTTGTGATGTTTTAGGTTGAATTATTGCCAAAGAACAGTTGCCTGTCCAGCTTGAGATGTGGGTGTTCACCCTAAGGAATTTTCTATGTGGATGTTCCAGGTTGATAATGCATAATGCTCCCTGCATAGGAACAGAAAGCTTACCCCCAAGTATCTGTGTCCACCTCCTGCTGCGTAGTGAATGTGGTCTGGTTAGCAGTAGGGGAGGGAAAAAGTGAGATGTTTAGCCCTTCTTTGTCACCTTGGGTAGGTCCTTCTCTGTGAGTCTCTTTTGTCCCTGTGTCAACTGTGATGGTAATCCCTACCCTTCGGGCTGTTGTGAGGATTAAATTATTGAAAGTAGTAAATGAGACCTACATTAAAAGCACATGGTGAACTCTAATGCACTGTTTAAGAGTTGACAATTACCAAGCGTCTGTGTGCCTGGCAGTGCCTGGCACCACACTGAAGCCAGTCTGATATTCCTTTCCTTCTGCCCTCTTAGACTTCCACAGGTTCCATGGGACAGTGGAGTAGCTGATACCTGTGGCCAAAGCTGTGCTGACCTGTACAAGAAGCAAACTTGCACACTGTCCCATCTACTTCTTCAGTAATGAATGCTGGAATTGTGCTGGGGTGGGCTGAGAACTTCCCCATGAATTGCACTTTTCACTGCCCTGCTTTCTCAAAGTTTCCTCCCCATTTCATTTTATCATTAGGTAGTAATTAGTATTCAAGGGAAATTGGTCTTAATATATTAAAATTGGTTAAGTGCATTTAGACCTGTACCACAGCCAATGTCTTATTGGAAAATGTAATTGGGGACTCTGTGTATGTAATTAATTGAATTACAATTAAGAACTTTCATTAAGCGATACACTGGTACATTAGAGCAGTAAGGAAACATGTTTGACGAGCCACAAACCCTGTCTGGGCTCTACGTGAGGGCATGGAGATTTGCATTCCTCCAGGAGGCTCCTGGCCCCAGAATCTGCCCTGCTGCCCCTGACTAATGGTTTAGTAATGCGTCAGGTGACATTTCTGCAGTGACTCTAGGTGAAAAGTGGGGTTCTTCCAGCATTTGTGCCCTCATTCCTTGACTCTGGAGTCAGGAAGAGAAACACTTCAGTGTTGATCAGATGATGTTATAGCTCTGAAGCATTTTTCCATATAATTTATCCTTAGAAGACAGCCATTGTTTTTCCTGTGTTTGAATAGGAACAAAGACACATTGGAGAAAGGGGAAGGGATAAGAATTCTGTCAGCCTGATTTCTGAGCAAACCTATAATCACCCATTTGTCCAGCCCCTTAAATGGTCATGTTCCATCTGTTGGGCACATATTGGTTCATTTGTCCTCCAGACGATGACTCTGGAGCCCTCCTCTGGGCCAGCCACTGCTGTACGGGGAGGTGGAGACGAGCCTGCCTTCATCATGGCACCCACTGGCCATCAGTGCTGCAGAGATGGGAGAGTGGATTGCAAGGGACCAGAGCTGGTGGGAGCAGCAGGAAGAGAAAGGAAAAGATGAGTTATCAAATAATGAGTAAAAGACAAATGTTCCAAGCCAATATGCTGCTCATGTGAGGCCTTGAGACAAGGAGTTCTTGGAAATGAATGAAGGGAGTGTGTTGAACAGAAGGTGGGGGTAAGGCCTCTCTGAAAGATGAGCCTGAGAGATAGGCAAGGTCTAGAATGCAGAGCCTTGTAGGGCACCTTTCCATGTCCTATTCTTTTTTAAAATTGTACAAATCTAAAGCCATTTCTTACTGACCGCCTCCTAAAACAAGATTGCCTTGATTTATTAAAGGAGGTCTGTATCTCCATGCAGAAAGTTCTGCAGCCAGGCTGGCTGTTGCTCCAAGAGTTTAATCAATTAAGCACTGTAATAGCAAGGTTCCCTATCCTAGTTATAAGGATCTGTGTGGTAGATTCTGGTAAAGGCTATATCCTACTGTGTGATATGGATATCCTGGTGGCTTTGAAGAGATTACTGCAGTAGGGCTCTGTGAGTGAGTGTGTGTGTGTGTGTGTGTGTGTGTGTGTGTGTGTGTGTGTGTTTTACACTATATCACCTATTGATCATTTTTTAGAGACCAGCAAAAATGACTAGTAGCTGAAGGGAAGTGTTTAATAGAAGAGAAGCTTTGGGCTTATGAGACTTTGGGGACTTAAATGGCCTCTAAGAAAAAAAAAAATGTGATGAATGTGGAGAGCTAAAGAAAAGTTTTCTCCGTGACTCATTTTGAGTCAGAAGAAGAGAGTGTTCGGTTTTGTCCTGACTCCTTTGTTCTGGCAAGGCTAAGCATATGATTGCATTCTGCTTAGATATTGTTAGGGCACATAGATTGTATATTCCTGGCCCAATGAAGGAATATATTTTTACCCAAAGAAGGTTAAGGGCACAATGTTGGCATTGGACCTGGGTTTAATGCCTTGCTCTAGCTTACACAGTTTGTACAACTGAGCCTCGTTTATCACCAGTTTAAAGAGAATGCTGTCCAATCTAAAAAGGCTTTGGGAAAATGAACTAAGATACTGTATTTAAGTACTGAGCATATAGTGTCTAGCATAGAATAAACATTAGTTACTGTTCAGGCAGGATCCCCGTCCTCAGTGTACACAGTCTATTGAAGAGTCTGAATGATGTGTTAGGATTCTTTTCACCAAGGTAAATCCAAGAGGTAGTATATAAACCTCAAGTATTGTTATGGTTAATATAAAACTTCATTGATCCAAGTTTATGGCTGTATCATTCGTTCTTCTAGCAGCATTAATTAACATTTAATATGTAATGGACAGTGTGCCATGTCAGATGGGCTTTTCCTGTCCACAAGGAGCTCTTATCAGGAGAACACTACAGAAACTTAGGTTTAGAGACTCACAGAAGGCCATAGGTTTCAGGAGAGGGATGAGAAAAGGCTCAGACTAGACCTTGAAAAATAAACATTTTAAAAAATGGAAAAAGTAGCCAGGCGCTGGTGGCTCACGCCTATAATCCTAGCTACACAAGAGGCTGAGATCTGAGGATCATGGTTCAAAGCCAGCCTGGGCAGGAAAGTCTGTGAGACTCTTATCTCCAATAAAAACCACTAGAAAACCGGAAGTGGTGCTATGGCTCAAGCGGTAGAGCTCTCGCCTTGAGCCGAAGAGCTCAGGGACAGCACTCAAGCCCAGAGTTCAAGCCTCACCACAGACCAAAAAAAAAAAAAAGGAAAGAACATCAGGTGAAACCTGAGCACAGTCCAGCTTGCAGCAGTTGAATGTGGGGCTCAAGTCTTCAAGAGGGAATAGTGGAAGATTGTCCCTTTGTTTAATTACATCTCGTCCCCTCCTAATCTTCATGCCAGCCACAGGTATACACATGCTGTTCCCTGTGTACATGCCCACCTTGGTCTGCTTCTTGTGTTCCCCATGCTATTCCTTGGTAGATTGCCGAGATGAGCATCTAAGGATCCTGCCTCCTCCTGAATTCTTGAAGCACTGTACCATACCTGGCACGTGTGAGTGCTGGGTAACTGTTCCTGAACTAAAAGGAACAATCAACAGGGCTGTACTATAGGGAGTTGAAAGGCAAGGATAATCTATCTTACAAAGGATGTGGATCTCTAGTGGAGTTACAGAGCTAGTACAGGGAGACAACTCACACTAGATTGTGGCCTTTTAGACTGGTCAAAGACTCACTGAACCTTAAGGTAAATGTGAAAGTCCTGTGAGCTAAGATCCGTGATTATAGGAAATTTACCGATAACAGTGAGTTCATCTGAACTTTGATTTAATGATTAGTGCCTGTTTGAAAGTCATATGCCTCTCAGTGTCTCCCAAAATTAAAAAAAAAAACATATGTCCCCCACAATATCACCCCTGCTTTCACTGTATTTGATGTCAGTATAATTTGTGGAGGGGAAGGGGAAAAACAAGTCGTTTAAATAAGGATACAGGTGGACCCGTTGCAACAATGAGAAGTACAAGTTGTCATGTCAAAAACGAACTTTACAACTTTGGTGTGGGGGGGAGGATTGGATAGGGGGGCGGGAGGAGGCTGGGAAGGGATGGGAAGGGTAAACAAAGGAGCAGGCTACAATGCTTAATAAGAAATGTACTCACTATCTTGCCCATGTAATTGTAACCCCTCTGTACAGTATTTTCACAATAAAAAAAATAATGTTGCAAACATTTACAACATATAAAAAAAAATAAATGAATGAAGAAACGTTTCCAACTTCAGCACAGTATTTGTTGTAATGAGCATTTGTTCATTACTGCTAGCAAACCTGCGTGTAACACATCTATACTGTGAAGCTGCATGCAACTTTTGTGTCTCATCATGTTGCCCAAATGGACACCCAGAAACGTGTTGCCATTTTTTTTACTGTCATGAAGACATAGTAAGACATGAAAACATGGCAACATATATCCAATCACATTAGCAGTTCCCAAACTTTTTGGCATCAGGACCCTATTGCACTCTTTTAAAGTTACTGTAAGTTGCTAGTCAAGAGGTTAAGATCTAGAGGATCAGGGTTTGAAGCCAGCCTAGGCAGAAAAATCCACCAGACTTCATCTCCAAATAACCGGCAAAAGGTTGGGATTGTGGCATAGCTCAAGTGATAGAGTACCAGTAAGAGCAAGAGTACCAGAATGAGTGGGAGGCCCTGAGTTCAAACCCCACTGTTGCCAAAAAAATTAAAAGTGACTGAGATGGGACTTGAGGGATGTAACTTAGAGGCAGAATATGTATTTAGCATGTGTTTAGAGTACACTAGAATGGAGCATGTCTCCATTTTCAATCCCCAGCATCAAAAAGGGAAAAGGGGAGAGGATGCTGTTTTGTTTGATTTATGTATTTGTTCTTGAGATAGGGTCTCACTGTATAATTCATGCTGTCCTAGAAAATCAACAGATAGTCCATACTGGCCTCCAGTGCTTCAGCCTCTTGAATGTTGACATGACAAGTTTGTACCACATCTTGGTATAAAAAAAAAAATATTGAGGATTCAAAGAATGTTTACTGTCCTCAGCATTACTGGAAGGAAGGGGCAATGTTAGCTCTGCCTTTCCTAACAATGAACCCTCCCTCTCTCCCTCCCTCCCTTCCTTCCTCCCTCCCTTCCTTCCTCCCTCCCTTCCTTCCTTTCTTCCTTCCTTTCTTCCAGTACTGGGATTTGAAGGTAGGGCTTCATGTGTTTGATAGGCAGACACTCTGTTACTTGAGCTAGACCCCTGCCTTTTTTTTTTTTTTTTTTGGCCAGTCCTGGGACTTGAATTCAGGGCCTGGGCACTGTCCCTGATCTGCTTTTGCTTAAGGCTAGCACTATACCACTTGAGCCACAGCACCACTTCCAGCTTTTTCTGGTTATGTGGTACTGAGGAATCAAACCCAGGGCTTCATGCATGCCAGGCAGGCACTCTATCACTAAGCCCCATTCCCAGCCCGACCTGTCCTTTTTGTTTCAGTTATTTTGGGGATAGAGTCTTAAATATGTGCCCAGCCCAGCCTGGAACATGATCCCCCTATTTACATCTTCATCCCTAAATGGGATGACATACCACCCTGCCCATACCATGGGCATGGCCCAGCTGTTGGATGAGATGGTATCTCATAGATGCCAGACTGGTCTCAAACCATAACTTCCTGATCTCCACCTCCCAGATATCTTGCAATTACAAGCATGAGCCATCATGCCCAGTAGACACTTTGAGGCAAGATTTTGACCCATTCTCCACTCTTAGTGTCAGTTAGGGCTTGAGTCTACACTCCTGAACTCTAGATCCATGTTCTAGCTAATGTTACTAAGCCCTGCCCCAAGCCCTTGATTGTCTCAACCTCTGCAACATTCTTTGCTGCAGGTTGTTGAATTGCCTACTTCCTTCCTTGCCTCCTCTCTTTTTCCCTTTATATACTTGTCCCAGCCTAGGTTGGCCATCTTCCCCTAAGACAGATGACAGGTCCATTCCTATTCCTCCTTCCTGACCTTCTACTCTGGGGAGTTAAGCTGCTTCACTCTTGAATTCTCTGCTTGCCCCCTAGACCTCTGCATGGTGAATGAATTTTCTGTCTTTCTTCCAGGGCTTTTGTTGTCAGTCCATTTGAGTTCTGGTGCTCATGTCGCTATTAGGCCCCACCCTGAAATTTGATCTATCACAATACATCTTTGAGTTATTGCAGCTCAAGGGTTTTGACACAATACATTATGGTAATCCATGGCACATAGAGACATTAACACTCCCGACTTTGACAAAATACATTGTGAAGTCTTTGAAGACACCATTACAATTTATCTTGTCATTCACCAGGAGACCCAGTTCAGCATTAATGTAGATGAACACAGTGTGGCTTTTGTTTCCTTTAATTGCTTGTGACCTTTTTAATTGCTAATTTAACAAAATACCAAAGGGTTATATTTCAACTAAATTAATGGCTTGGGGAGGAAAGCTTTGGGAATTTTTTATATGTTTATTTTTAAGACATTTTCCTTTTCTCTACTTTGCACTTTAAGAAGATAAAATGTCTTCTTAACACAAGTGGGGTTTTTTTTTATGTGAAGTTCATAATACAGCAATAATTTTGATATCCAAACAGTATGGTGCCAAGCATGTTTCCTATGTGGCTGAGTTCACCCTTTTCCAAAAGGATACAAACAGTAAAAGTTACACACACCAAGTCATAAAACTTTTCTGGTCCCAAAACATGCTTAGGATATAATATTTTGACTTTAGATGAAGTATTTGCTATACACCATTTACTGGGCATTTCGCTCTGTCTTGTGCTGCTTGCTTTAGGTTCTGCTGCTGGATTACAAGCCCCTACAGATCACAGCCCTGCCTGGTCCTCACCAGTGCCCTCCCACAAGGTAGCCTACTTCTAAGGCATGAGGAAGAAGTGATTGTTAAGGTATATGTTCCTTAATGGAGGTGTGGTCAAGTAGAAGAGCACCAGTCTTGAGCCAAAAAGCTAAGGACAGCACCCAGGACCTGAGTTCAAGCCCCAGTAGTAACAGACACTGACACAGACGTAGACACAGACACAGATGTATATGTGCCACAGAGAAGCCACACTTGTGGGCCTGTTTGACAAATGCTACTGGAGCTGGTGCCCAGCAGCTGTTCTCATTCAGCAGACAACCTGTTCTGCAGTGAGCAGCTTGACCTGAAGAGTGCAGGACAGTGACCTCCTGCTCCTCCAGGTACTGCTGCCCTCCTGATCATAAAAGCAAAGCTGCCCCTTGTCAACAGGGGCAAGGCTCAAGACTCACCCAAGTATCAGAGGGACTGAAATCCTCAGTTGGGATATGAATTTATACTGGCAGAGAGTAGAAGGTCAGTGCACAAAGCATTAGTGTGTTGAGCCAGCTCCAGCTCTCTAAGTCTTGAACAAAATTAATATAAGGAAATTGACAAGCCTTTCTGGTTATTCCATAGCTTTAAGACCTCTACTAAAATCCTATCATCTCATCTGCCCATTATTAACATTTCAGCAAAATATAAAGTTTTCATTAATCTCCCACAGCAAATTTAAGAGTGAAAACTGGCACTTGTTTGAGCTTTTAGGACTACATTAGCTGGTGTATTAAACAAAATATGTCATTCTTCAGTAGCTTCTTTAAAGAAGCTAAATCAATTTCTAGCCATATTTATGCACCACTTTATCTAAAAGCATCTGAATTATCATTTACAGCTAAGCTGCTTTATTAGCAGCTGGCATTGAGATTGCTCAGTAAAAAATTATATGTCACGTTATAGTAATTTTTAAATTGGTTTTAATCCAACATCATAAAATGGAAAAATCTTAAGTGTGTTTTTTTCCTTTTAGTAATTGGCATTTTAGCATAATAAGGTATTACCTCTTTGCAAATCAAATACCTGAAATATTTAGAAAATACTAATTAGTAAAGAAAACAAGAACTCAGAGCTAAGTTATATCTAATAATGGTATTTCCCAGAAAAGATAGCTTTAGATGACTTAGAGCATAAAAGGATTTTAGTATTTTAGAAGAATTCTAATTCTCACATATAAAAAGTTCTAAAATAGAAATAAATACGTTTTATCAATTATGTTTCAGTAAAAATGTAAATTAGAGAAAATGATTATTTTTCCATAGCCAACCTCTCATTCTGGCATAGACCTCTCTCAGGAGCTGTGATCGTAGTGCCTCCATCCAAAATCACAGGTGTTGCAGGGAAAGGACACAAGTTGCACAGAGGTGGGGTGCCATGCCCATGTCCCATGGTATACTGATACCAAGGCCTTACCTCCTAACATTTTACTGAGACGTGACACCCTAAGTTCATCAAGAAGTTAATTTGTTTTTGTATCAGTATTAGGACTTGAACTCCAGGTCTAGGCACTGTCCCTTAGTTTTTAAGCTCAAGGCTGGCATTCTACCACTTGAACTACAGCTCCATTTGTGGATTTTTTTTTTCTTGGTGGTTGGTAAAAATCTCACACAGACTTTCCTGCCACAGCTGGCTTTAAACCACAATCCTCAGATTTCAGCCTCATGAGTAGGTAGGATTGTAGACATGAACCAATGCCTAGCAATCCAGTAGTTTTTATTGGGTTTCTGCTTTCTTTCTCCTCTGTACTGCCCTGCATAGCATCCAGGACTATAGTGCTGAGTTCCGCCATAGTGATGCCTGTCCTCTTAGGGCTCCAGTCTAGGGTGATATCTGTTCTGAAGGGAGATGAAGGGTGCAGTGGCAGAAGGAGCCAAGGTAGACCGAGGGCCTGGCTCAGGGGACTCTCCTAGATCCTCACTAGAGCTAAGCTCTTCAGGAAAAATAGGGAGGGGGCCAGAAGGGAGTGAGCTGAAGAGCTGGGTGACCTGGGCAAGGAGGGAAGCTGGTGTAGGATGCTCTACCAGACCTCTCACAAGGGCAGAGCCTATTGGAGGTGCTGAAATTGTCCAACATGTGAATATCCATAGTGTTTGCAAACAACTTGTGGTTCCTCTTTGACAGACAATGGGGTCAATGGGGAAACAAAAACCAGTTTCGTAAACAGCTTTGTAAGTAGGCAATGCAAAGCATCCCAAGCTACCAGTTATATAACAGAAATTCCAGTTCAACACCCAGATCTAGAGTATTTTGTTCCCCCCAACTCTGTCCCAAGGAGTTCTCTGAATCCTGTGGTGCCATCCTGGATGGTCAGCCCCAGGCATAGGGCCCCCTTTCTTCTGCCAGATCAGTGCTCACTTTACCCCGGATGGCATGAGCAAACTGCACCTCAGAAATTCAGCCTCTAGGAACCAGCAGATGCTTTGCCTGTGTTTAGTATAACCTTGGGATGTACTTATCTCCAAAGCCTTGGGTTCCTTACCTGTATAAAATGGAAATCTCTGAAACCTACCAGATTGTCATGAGATTATAGTGTAACAGAAGTGCTTTATACACACTTGGCACAATAAGCACCATGTATCTGGCTATTTTTCACTTCTGGCTATTTTTCACTTGGCAAAACTTAATGAGAACATAACAGTTGCCTAAACTGCCTGTAGAAGAAGATCCAAAGATGAAAAAGAAACTTTACTGACCTGATAAAGTTTCCATATTAAGTCAAAGCAACCACCCAAAAATCCTAGGGCAAGGGTGAATAAGCTTTCTAACCACTGAATAAAAATAATTGTGACATATTTACTAAGCATGTTATATATTAGATTTTTTACATGAACTTTGATACTTTATGGGTAGCAAAAAACAAGTTCAGAGAACCACAGTTACTTGTGCAAGAACATGCAGCAAATTAGAGGCAGAGCTGGGATTTGAGCCCCAGGTCTACCTGGATCCAGGGTCTGGATGGACCCACTCTTGTGGAATTCATTGCCCGTCAGAGTCATCAGAAAAGATTGCATGGTTACACAGAAGAGGTGGAGTTTGAGCTAGCCTGGGATAGGAGGCAGGTTCTATGGTAAAGGTGGAAAGAATACGCTAAGCCAAGAGTACTATGGGAGTATAGATCCAGAAGTAGAAACCCCTAGACATATGACATTCTGTGTGCTGCTTGAGGAGTTTGGGAGTCACTGAGAGAAGGTATTGTGAGAAAGGACAAAGAAGACTAGATAGGGCTTACTCTAGATTATGGGCTGCCATGATTGCTTGGCCGCAAAAAGTGCTTCACTTGAGAGGTTCTGGGAAGACAGGGAAGGTTTTTGAAGACTAGTGACTACGTTAGTGATTGTGTTTGTAGCCCATGTCACATAGCAAGGTACTTAACATACATGCACAGGGCTCTCACAAATACTTGGTGAGTAAATGAATAATCAAACCTTTAGAAAGATGAATCAGAAAGTCTGATGGTGGCTGCATTGCAGGGGGGGAGCCTGATAGCTAGTGAGGAGACTGTCACAGACATCTCAGGACCAGCAGGCTCCTGCCGGAACCAGGGGGGCTGTAGGGCATAAGCTGGAAAGCTGCTGGCCAGATGGTTTGGGAATTAGGAAAGGACAAGGCTTCTTCAAAGAACATGGATCACTCCTGTGATCTGGAAAATCACACTGAAGAAACAAGAAGAGCCTCCCTCTCTCTCTCTCTCTCTCTCTCTCTCTCTCTCTCTCTCACACACACACACACACACACACACACACACACACACACACCCCTTGAGATTTCCACTGACACATGAGGACCTAGCTACTTGCTGAGAGCAAGTGGGGGTTTTTGTATCTATCCTCTATCCCCACTGCCCAGCCATGGCATAAGCAGTGTTTGTGGAATTAATTGTTGAGTGATTAATATATTACCACTCTCTGTTTACTGGAATGGCATTATTAAGTCATCTCTCAGCCTTTTCTTCTCCAAATTAAATAGCCCATAGTATTTTAATTTATCCCAAAGCATTTTAAGCAGACACCATTTGCCAAGCCTCATGTATCTTTATGAGCTAAACTGCATTTTTCCCTCCCCAGGTTCAAGGGCAGACGGGGTTTTTGAAGAGGATTCACAAATTGACATAGCTACAGTACAGGATATGCTTAGCAGCCACCATTACAAGTCATTCAAAGTCAGCATGATTCACAGACTGCGATTCACAACTGACGTGCAGTTAGGTAAGTACACGAACAGGTGAAGAACTGAGCTCTTTGTATCAGTGGTCTGTGAAGAAGTGAGCGAAGAAATTATATGAAAATTGTATGTGGTCTGAATAAGGGTATTTGTGTTCTGAGTAAATGTTAAAACAATGACATCTAAAGCACATCCTTTTCCCTACCCGAGTGCTCTCTCTTGTCACCTTCTTTATGAAGCAGAGGATTAGAAATAGACCTAACTCAAGACTTTTCAGTCTGATTGACTTCAGCTTCCCTGCTATCCTCAGACCATTTTGCCCCTTGCCTTCTTTCCCCACAGAGCTCATGGCTGAGTCACTCCACAAGCTTGGCAGTGATTTCAGGGGTTATATTAGGATCTTCACTGGCGAACTGGAACTAACTGGCTCCTAATATTTGGGTTGATTTGTTCCAGTGATATGTTAAATTTCTGTTTGGGCATAGCAGAAATAGAACAAGTTTCTTAATCACATCCTTGGGTCTAGATATGCACTGTGCATTAGTCACTGTGTTAAGGGCCCCATCCAAAGAGAGACAGTCTGTATCTGGCTTACATGGGGTCTGCAGTGGTAGGTTACCTGCACCTAACATTGATCTCCCATGTAGGAAGAGAAGAGCCTGTAGCAGGCTCACACAATCAGAGAGCCAAATTATACCCAGCTCTGCCACTCCACTCCTTCCAGGACCTTGTTTGTCTCTTGCATAAGCAAGAAGGTTTAAATTCTAACTCGTAAGGCTCGCTAATTTTATATTTCTCACAAATGCTTTGTTTCTCATGATGAAATCTTCTCTCGTGTTGGCAATAGTTTAAGTCTGGCTAATGTAATAAGCCTTAAAAATATCCTCAAATATTCCTTCCGAACTTGATGGATAGGAACTTGCAGTCGGCCGACAGTTCAGCTCTGTAATTAAGAGAAGGGCAAATGATCCTTGATGGTTTAAATTGTAGCTCTATCAGGAACTAGCCATTTAACCTTAAGCAAAGCACCTTCACCTTTCTGAGCCTTAGTTCTGCCTTGTTTGATGAGAATATTTGGGTTGATTTGTTCCAATGATATGCTAAATTTCTGTTTTGACATAGCAGGAATAGAACCAAGTATCATAATCACATCCTTGTGTGCCTTGTCTAGATGTACACTGTGCACTAGTCACTGTGTTAAGTGCCCATTTAAAAGAGAAAGACAGTCTGTGCCTAGCTCACATGGGATCTGCAGTGGTAGGTTCCCTGCTCCTGACATTGATCTCCCCACGTAGGAAGAGAATACCAATAGCACCAGCTTTCAAGGATGGCTGTGGAGGGCAAGGTTGGTAAAAAAGAAATGTGCTGTAGTACTTCAGCTGTCAGAAGCCTGGTCCAGGCCTCATTCATTTACTGGATTACCACTGGCAAGTGATACACAACCCTATAGTCCTAATCTCATAGGCTAATTATGAGGATGGAGTGTCACAGCACATGCAGAGTTCTTAGAAAGGTGCTCAGTGAACAGTAGCTGCCAGGGCACTGGGGGTATGGCCCAGTGATCCAGTGTGTGCTTAGTGTGTGCACAGCCAGGGTTCCATCCCCCATACTGCACACACATACACACATACACACACACTAGATGCTAGGATGATGCAGAATGAATAGATGAATCAGTAACTTTGGAACAAAACACAGAACCCATCTTCTTTCTCCCCTTACTGCACTTGTCCCCCCCCCCTCCTCCTTTGTGGGGTGAGATAGACTATATATCTAAAGTGATAAGATTGCTTATTTACTATTGATGAAAACTTAAAGTTGCTGAGTATTTTGTGCTCTGGCAATGTTTTTCCTAGTTCTATCATAGAAATAAATATAATAAGACTGCTGAAAACAAACAAAAAAAAGCCAACAGGTAAACAGGGGCTGGGAAGGTGGCTCAGTGGTAGAGCGTTTGTCTTGCATGCTTGAGGCCCTGGGTTCGATTCCTCAGCACCACATAAGAAAAAAAGAAAAAAAAAACAGGTAGACAGGTATGATAGGGAGGCTTGAGTATGAAGATCAGAAGCTCCAAATCAGCCTGGGCTGTACCTGGAAGACCTTGTCTTAAAAAGGAAAAAGAGAGGCTAGGAATGTGGCTTAGGGGTAGAGTGCTTTCCTAGCATACATGAAGCCCTAGGTTTGATTCCTTAGTACCACACAAGCAGAAAAAGCCGGAAATGGCTCTGTGGCTCAAGTGGTAGAACACTAGAATTGAGCAAAAGAAGCTCAGCAACAGTGTTCACGCTCTGATTTCAAGCCCCAGGACTGATAAGGAGGAGGAGGAGCAGCAGCTAGGTGCCAGTAGCTTAAAAAAAATTAAAATTAAAAAAAAAATTTAAAGCCAGCTCCCTGGGCCTGGGATGTAGCTCAGTGGCAGAGCTCTTGCCTAGTAATGGCCCTCCATCCAGTCCCTTGATATAGCTTTACTAGTGAAGCATTGAGAAATTCATTGCTATAACTTTCTGTAATGATAGGGAGAGGGGCTTCGGAAGGCCAGGGGTCTGTTTCTTGATCCGTTTACATTGTTTGTACATTTTATGGAAAAGTGACCTACATGCTCATGGTTTATATACATCCTATGTGTGCATTTTGGTGCAGAGATACAGTTTGTTTGGCTATAGCACTTGCCTAGCAGCAAGGGATCTTCTTTTTCTGAATAAGCCTCAGTTTAAAAAGTTCAGTAAGTGGTCCACCTGCAATGGAGACAAGTTTAAGGCAGGGATGTTTCTGGTGAGCATAACCAGCAATGGACCCTGCCCACTCCGCAGTATGAGGAACAGTGCTGGAATGGTAACCAAGACCCCAGAACTTTCTCCCTACTTTTCCCTCAAATACAGATATACTAATTCACTTAATTCTGATGACTTATTGAGATTTTTTTTAATGTCATTTCTAGGGCTTGACCTCAGAGCCTGGGCACTGTCCCTGAGCTTTCTTGCTTGGGGCTACCACTTGAGCCACAGCTCCACTTCAGCTTTTTAGTGCTTAATTAGAGATAAGATTCTTACAGACTTTCCTACCCAGTCTGGCTTTGAACCTCAATCCTCAAATCTCAGCCTCCTGAGTAGCTAGGATTACAGACATGTGCCACTAGTGCCCATCCTGATTCTTTATTTAAAGGTAAAAGCCCAACTCTGTGGTCAATCAGGCCTAGGTTCAAATCCTACCTTTACTACTGACCTGCAGGGTTTCCTTAAACAAGTTCCTTCCTCTTCAGTATTAGTTTTTGCCATTTATAAAATGAGGATTACATTGCTTACCTACTATGTAGTCTGAAAGAAGCTGCATTCTAAACAGTAGCTCATCTTAGTGTTATTGCCATTTTTGTTTATTTTCCTTTTGCCATCTCTCCTAGTTTCCAATCTTGTGAGTATTAAATCAGATCACTCAGATGGCTGTCTTGCGAGAACCTCTCTTGTTGCCACAATGAAGCCCTGTCAGATAGAAATGGATGGCACCCATGAAGCAGAGTAGTGGTTCCCAACTGATGCTACTGGAACCTTCCTGTGGCACATGTGACACCCATTGGTAGAGAGTCACAGCTTGGGGGTGGGGGGGTGGGGGGGGTTAAAAGATGGTGTCAAAGCATGTGTTCCAAGTTGAATCTAAGTTCAAACTTCAGCATTAAATGGAGAAATTTCACAAATACTTCTACAGGATTTTGTGGTAGTCAGATGACCTATGCCCATGGTTAATGTATAACATAGTAAATAAATTAGTTCATTTTCCCAGGCACTTTAGGTCAGGGGTGGCACTTCAGACTCTTCCTCCGCATAAAATTGAGCACAGAAATCCAGATATTCTCTTTGTCTGTTTGGATTTTTTTTGTCTGATTTGTTTTGTGCCAGTACTCGGGCTTGAACTCAGGTCCTTGATTCTGTCCCTTAGCTTTTGTTTGCTTGGGCTGGCACTTCACTACTTGAACCACAGCTCAACTCCCAGCTTTTTTTACTGGTTAATTGGAGATAAGCATCTCATAGACTTTCTTGCCTTGGCTGGCTTTGAACCTTGATCCTTGATCCTCACATCTCAGCCTCCAAAATAGCTAAGATTATGGGCATGAACCCCTTAGAGCCCAGCTTTGTTCGAGGTATTCTTTCCTTTGATTCTATGGCTAAGTTCAAGGCAACAAATAGCACACTCTTAGGAGTGTTCAAGTGAACAGCTGGATTCTGAGATCAGTAAATATTTTATTTCACCTGAGTAGCCAGGTGCTTCAGATCTTAGCTACACTGATGGATGGTCCTCTCTGCCCTTCTATCCCATGTCAGTCAGAGCAGAGATTTTTTTGTGGCCCATGTCCTGCCCAGCAACCCTACTGAGTCTACAGAAAGCCACTATCCACACTGAATTTGTAGCTCATAAGAAAGCACAGCAGAGTTCAGGCTCTGCTGTGCCATTGCAGCTGCTGTCTTCTGATGAGTGGAAGGACCTGATGTTCCAGCTACCAGCTGCCATTTGTTTCTTAATTCCAAAGAAATGTCAGGGGATGGAAAGTCAGATGTTGATCTCTAACATCCAAACTTATAAACCTGGTTCCACCACATTTCCTGATTAGGAAACTAATGGGTTCTGTTATGAAACCCATGGCCAAGATCCCATTTTGACAATGATATTATTGTCAGTGTTTACTATGTACCAGATAATTTGCTAGCTACTCTTTTTACAAGCACTTACAGCTGCACTCACGAAACTATTAGATAGTACTGATATACCCTTTTTTTATATATGGAAACGGGAAATCTAGTAACGCATTAAACTGGGATCAGAATTAAAGATTGAGGTGGAGTCCTGAACCTGAGTATTGAGCTTTGCCATCAAATAATCATTGTACTGCCCCTTTGTACTTGTATGACAATTTACAGTCCATGGACACTTTTCACCCCTGGACCTCATTTAGTCCACACAGCACACTGATATTGTAGTTCCATTTTATTACTGGGAAAACTGAGGCTTGAAAGAATTAGTGAAATAATGGGGTATGTAAAGCTTGCAGTGTTTATTTACTTATTATAAACTAACTCTTCCCTCCCCTTTCAGATATATCAGATATATAGTGGGATATCCAGTCCCAGCATGAATCAGGATAAAACCCAATCCATCCTGCCAGAGGTGCTTCCACCATTCATAACTTGACCTTCACAAAGGAAGTGATGACTCTGAGCTATGTACATTTCTTTCTCTCTCCTCCTACCTAGCTCTGGAGATGGACATCACCCTCCACTCCCCTGCAGACTTTGCTAATCAGTCACAGCACTGCCTGTGCAGCCTTCTAAAGAACCTCTACAATCAGCATAGGTTTGCTTCTTAAATTGAAATCTGTTTACCATCTTGTCCTATCAGCTGAAAAGCTAACCTAAGAAGCCATCATGTCTAATTATTTCTGTTTCTCTAAAACATTTTTGAAATAGTTCATCTTGTCTCCTTCCCTTCTGGATTAAGCCTACAAGGCTACACATACGAGTGGCCTTTTCTTTTCTTCTTCTTCTTTTTTTTTTCCTTTGGTCAGTTGTGGGGCTTGAACTCTGGGCCTGGGCTCTGTCCCTGCGCTCTTCAGCTCAAGGCGAGTACTCTACTGCTTGAGCTACAGCACCACTTCTGTTTTCTAGTGGTTTATTAAGAGATAGGAGTCTCATGGACTTTCCTGCTCAGGCTGGCTTTGAACCGTGATCCTCAGATCTCAGCCTCCTAAGTAGCTAGGATTACAGGCATGAGCCACCGGCGCACTGCTTGGGTGGCCTTTTAAATGTAGACCTAACCTAAGCTTATACCTGACCATTTGATGAGGCAAGGTTCTAAAACAGAGCTACCCAAGCAAGGCTGGTAGATGGAAGTAGGTATGAGGGACATGAAATTTAAAGGGGCAAAATGACAAATGCCAGCCATGATCCAGGAAGCCTATAGTATACTATTAATGTGTATTTGTTTTTTGGCTGACAGAAGCTAAATTACTATATACCAGGCAAAAAGCTATGCAGAAACCAATACAAGGCAGAAAGGACCAACTCATCATCATGGTAGTGACTGTCATTTACCAACCCTGACCATGTGTGTGTATGTCCCTGGCCTCATCCCAGATCTTTTGACTTAGAATCTCTTTTCTTTTTACTTGTGTGTGTATGTGTGTGTGCTTGTGCGCACACACATGCATGCATGCCAATCTTAAAGCTTGAACTCAGGGCCTGTGCACTGTCTCTGAGCTTTTTTGCTCAAGATGAGTGTTCCACCACTTGACACACCTCCAGTACTGGCTTTTTTATTTGCTAATTAGATGAGAGTCTCATGGACTTTCCTGACAAAGCTGGCTTTGGACTTTGATCATTAGGTCTCAGCCTACTGAGTAATTAGGAATACAGGAGTGAGCCACCAGCACCTGACTGTTTTCACTTTTTTTTTTAATTTTTTTGAGTCAGGGTCCTATATGTAGCCCAGACTGGCTCCCGGCTCACAATCCCCTGGCCTCAGCCTCCCAAATTCTAGGCTTTTAGACATGGATTAGCATACCAGCTCAGCATCTCCCCTTACGTGGAAAGCATAACCTCATGGCATGCAGAGGACTTTCTCACTCCTCAGCTCTTTGCCCACACTTGTTTTTCCTGACTAGGTAGATCCACCTGGCTTCCCCTGGGGGCTCCTCAGCCTGAGGAGTTGACAGCTGTGCCTCTTGTTGGAACTCACTGCCTTTGTCTATTGTTTGTCATTGTAGACCCTTCACTAATCACCAAAAGATCTGTTACTCAACAGTTACTATTGAACCTGTAGTCAATAACTATAAATCAGCACTCAAAGGAAAACTTGATTAGTGTTGCTTTTTAATATACAGTATGCAAACGTAAGAACTCCATCACAAGATGGAGTAAGTGAAGGCCAGCAGCTCCAGGCTCACTCTGACATTGGAAGTAGTTCTGGGTGGTAAATAAAACATTTCCTTTGGGGGACAGGGGGAGGATGTGATGGGAAGGGGAAACAAAGGAGGGGGCTACAATGCTTGATAAGAAATGTACTCATTATTTTGCCCATGTAATTGTAACCCCTCTGTACAGTATTTTCACAATTAAAAAATTTAAAAAAGAAAAAACATTTCCCTTAGTCAGGCACCAGTGGCTCATGCCTGTAATCCTAGCTACTCAGGAGGCCGAAATGTGAGGATTGAGATTCGAAGCCAGCCTGGACAGAAAAGTTCCCATGAGACTCTTATCTCCAATAAACTAATCAAAAATGTTGGAAGTAGCACTGTAACTCAAGTGTGAGCACTAGCCTTGAACACAAAAAAGCTCAGGGACAGCGCCCAGGCCCTGAGTTCAAGCCCCAGGACCAGAAAAAAAAAAAAAAATCCATGAGTTTTCAGTGAGGTACCTATGGAGTAAAGTCTGAGTAACTGTATATTTTAGAAATGAGAATTTCAGAACTCCTGAGGGAGGCAGACCCTCTTCCTAACATATTCCCATTTCCCTTCTCACTAAACATAAGGAGATATAGTGTCCCCCATTGCAGGTCACTAAGTAATCACATGTCCATGCCCAGCTGCAATCCCAGGGTCCATGCAGAAATTTGAGAGTGGCAATTCTGCTGTTAAATGATTGTTCCATCTCTACTATGACAACATTTCCTGAAATTAAATTTAGAATTGAGTTTTCTACTAATGAACTTAGGAGATCACAGGGACAAAACCATCCAACCTGTCTTCAGAAAATTCCTTTGCCACATTAGTGCTTAATGCAATGATTGAATTGAGGAAAAAATCCTGACTTCAAAGATCAGAAACTCTAGGGCTTCATCTAACTATAGTTGCTAATTCTCTGCTCTCAGAGCCACCTTGTGAGAATTCCCCTGGCGTCATGTGGGGTGACTGAGAAGGAAGTGAGAACTGAAGGAGTTCCGAAGTGTTCACCCAGGATCCCATGCTCTTTATCATCTGGGGAAGACCCATTTTTTTTCCCCCACTCTCTTCATAGAATGATAAATTCTCTAGGAAAGAGTGCTACTTATTCCCAGCTGACATCCTGTAGTCCCCAGAGATATTTGCCTCCAGGGAGTATTTAGGGTTGTCATCTACCTGCCTCCTCTGCGGAAAGAATTTAGTCTTCTTGCAGACACATGCGTTGCCGGGGGGCCATTAGTGAGCCCTCTCCAGTGTCCAGCCCTGTACTGGGAGCTTATTGCAAATTTTTATTAGCCCACCCTTGGTTTGCATACTGAGGACAACAGATTTTCATCGTCCCTCTCATTTGTGGTCTCTTCCTAACCATACATTGGAACTGACAGCTTTTAGCTATATTTTCCTCTCAGCTTTGGATGATTTGCTCCTTGAATGGAACCCATAGTCTTGGAACTCAGCACCCAACTTAATCTCAAGAAAGTAAGGCTAGCTGGGTGCTGGTGGCTCACGCCTGTAATCCTAGCTATTCAGGAGGCTGAGATCTGAGGATCGCGGTTCAAAGCCAGCCCGGGCAGGAGAGACCGTGAGACTCCTATCTCCAATAAACCACGAAAACCGGAAGTGGCACTGTAGCTCAAGTGGTAGAGCTCTCGCCTTGAGCTGAAGAGCTGAGGGACAGCACCCAGGCCCAGAGTTCAAGCCCCACCGACCAAAAAAAAAAAAAGAAAGAAAGGCTGTCTTGGGTTTCTCTTTCATTTTGTCCCAAAATAATTTTGTCTTCTATTTTGAGCGTGTAATATTGCTGGGAAGTGCCTTAATCCTGAGCTGTATTTGATTAGTGTGTGGCAGGAAAGCTTCTCTGTTTAAGCCCTGGCCTAGTAGTATGGAAACATGAATTATGGTGGATGACATCACAGGTCATATCCCAGCCCTGAGCCTCAGTGTCTTCATATGGAGAATCAAAGCCCCAGACGAGGTGATCTCTTAGGTCTCATTAAGCCCAAACAGCCTGTGTCTGATCCTGTGTGTAAATTCAGGCAAGTTTCAAAGACTTCCTTGACTGCTCTGTGGATGATATCGATTGACCGTGTATATTCAGCAAAATCCACTCTGGCCAAGAGTTGTTCAGTGCTGTTCCCAGGGGGCTCTTCCAGGCTTTTGTAAGCTCTAGGTGACCTAAAGACAAGAGGATTGTAGAATTGTATAAAAGGCTACTCCAGGATTTAACAGCACTGGGGCTTTTGTAGTCTTAAACTCAGAGTTGTAGGAAAATGATGAATGAACCACAGCTCGTGATGTCTAAGCAAATAAATAAAAAGTGTACTGGGAGATACACTGAAACACTGAGTGTTAAGTGCCCTAATATTTGCAAGGTATACTAGTTTTTGGAGGAGTTATATGAAGTATGCCTCAAGGAATTCTAGGATATGCCTCTTCAGAGTCTAGCGGTAGCTCCTGGACAATAGGAAACCCCTGGCTGCGGGGCACACATCCTAGAATTAGCTAAGTGTGGACTTCAAGTCAGCTATACAGATGCTAACATGGCTTGTCCTGGGCTGTTCCATATTCACCTTTCTGAGGTTCATCTCTAGTAATACTTCAGGTAATGATTACCTGTTTTGTATACTGTATCATTCCATTTCCATGACACCCCAGGAATTGGCACTACTGCCCCCATTTTACAGAGGAGGAAGCCTAAGCTCAGTGAGGAAGCAGTATCTCTCCCTAGGAGAACACCAGTGCTGATGTGCCAGCAAAGTCCTTGTCTTCTTAATTCCAGGCCTGAGAACATTCTTCCTGATGCTGAGCTAAGTTCATGAAAAGTGCTGGAAGAAACATGGCCAGTGACACTGGTGATGGGGGATTATTGGATGATTCATAGAAACAACATACTAGAACCTCAAGCTAGACAGTCCTTTTGGGCCCTTGTGCCTCCAGGGGTGCAAAGCAGATCCCCAGTGCTCAGGCCTGGGGCTAGGCAGGTCCTCGTTCACACCCCTTCTGTGGCTCCTTCCCAGTCCTTGTCATTGGGTTTGTGTATCATTCCTCGGCTCCATGCCTGACTCCTGATCATCTTAGTTAATAGAAGCAGTCGTCACTAGCTGTGTCCCGGGCACTGTTCCAAGCACGTCTCATGCCTTACTTTACTTAATCACCACAAGCCCATTTTATAACAATTCACCCAAAGTCACATCTTAAGAAATGAGAAAACTGAACTTATGATTCCAGAATCTTCATAGCTAATTTGCACTGCTGCATTACAGGGGTTCATTCTCCCTCTGATAGAGATGTTAGCACTCAACAAGCCACTGTTGGCAGGAAGACCTAACCAGGGGCTGACCAAAGGGGGCTCTATCTATATTAGTAGAAGTTGATACGTGGTACTAATTTCCTTTTATGGAAATGTGGTTAGTTAAAACAGACGAGGGTCCCCTTGGGCTAACTCTAAAGCCTTGAACAAATAGTTCCCCCAGAGGGTTGTATATACATATCGGTTCATTTTGTTTATTTTGAGCTGTCTTGTTAAGGAAGGATTTATATGCTGGCATTGATATAGGACGGCAATCAGGCAGTGTTTTCCACCTTTGACAGTTGGTGTGATAGTTTGCTTCCAGTGAAGTTTGACTCACTGTATCTGGAGGCTGTCAGAGGAGAGCATGAAAAGGTCATGACGGATGGCAGTGGATAAGTGGGAAGAGAGGAGAGCTGGTAAAGCAGACAAATGGCCTCCCTTGTTTCTGAGACAAGTGGCCACTCCAGGACTTCCATGTGCTCCTCTTCCTTACCTGCCATGGCTCACCTGCTGATAGGGAAAGCTGATAGGGACTTTGTTTTTGACAATAGCATAGGTTAGATATAATGGAGCTCACATGAGCTCTTCCCGTTAGCTCAGCCCTCTGTGTACTTGAGAGCTGCTAGATGGAAGTATTCTACAACTCGTTATTATCTATTCATTATACTCAGTCTTTCCCACATTTTAAAGGTTAGGATATGGGCATGATGATACACAACTGTAGTTCCAGCACTCCAGAGTGAGAGGATCAAGGTTGAGACTAACTCGAGCAAAAAAACAAGTTATCAAAGACCTCCCTTCCCCATCTCCACCAGCAAGCTGGACGTGGTTGCCATATGTATGTCAGCTGTTGGGAACATAAAGATAAAAGGATCACAGTCTTAGGCAGTCTCAGGCAAAAGCAAGACCCTCCATGGAATAAAGCACTGAGGGTATGGGTTAAGTGGTACAATGCCTGCCTAGCAATCATGAGGCCCTGAGTTCAAACCTGAGTACTGCCAAATAAACATAACTAAATAAATAAGTAAATGTGTGTGTGCATTGGAAAAGAAAACTGAATGGTCAAATGGAAACTAAGTCAACTTTCTGTTCATTGACAGTTATTGGATATTTGCCTGGTAGCCTTTTGCTTTGATCCTTAGCACCACACACACAAAGAAAAAGGATTGTTTTTAATTTTTCTGAAGTTACTTCTAGAAAAGCACAAAGAAGAAAAAAATGTAATCCCAGTAGCCAGAGTTGAACTCTGATACACCTTAGAACATACCCCTTTTGACAGTACTAGGATTTGAACTCAGATCCTAGTGGTCCCTCAGCTTGCTTCACTCTACTGGTACTCTACCACCTGATCTATACTTGTAACTCTGATTTTTTTTTCCTGGTTATTTTGCAGTCTTTTGGAGGTTTCTGCCTGAGCTGACTTCAAATTGAAATTCTCCATAGGATTACAGGCATGAGCTACTGGCACCCGGCTCCTTTGGATCTTTTTAATATGTCTTTTTTCTGTCTCATTTTTGGCCCTACTGAGGTTTGAACTCAGGGCCTCTTGCTTACTAGGCAGGCACTCTACCATTTGAGCCAGACCCTCAGTCCTTTTGCAGATTCACTGTAGTTATTTCAAGGATAAGTTCTCTTGATTTTGCCTAGGGCCACCCTGACAGCCTCAGACCGCAGTCCTCCTGAGTAGCTATGATTACAGTCATGTACCACTATGCTTGGCCAAAAATATACTTTAAATCCAAATTACTTAAGATAATGCATGAATAACACTTTACAGAGTACCTTTGCTTTCCCTTCAGAGACTATATGAAAATGAACACTTTAGTCAAGAAAAACCATACATTAATAAGTGTTTGCACTTGTGAGCACATGTGAATATTTCCTTGTTCCTCAGTGAAAACAGTCTAGACTGCCTGGCAAAGTTCCTTGTAGTGTTTTCTTGACCTGTATCAGTGAAGCCTTGCCCAGCCATGAAATGAACCAGGACTTGGGGACTGGATGCCTCTGAGTACGAAAAATGGATCTTCCACTTCAAAGTTCTCTGACTGCAGACAAGCCCCCTTGCTGCATAGCACCTTCTGAGGTGTGCTGTGTAGAACATTAGCACAGTTCCTGCACAACCATGTAGTGGCTTAACAAAGGGGTCCTGGGTTCAGATTCCAGTTTTGCCTCTCAGGAGCTGGCTGATCTTAGACAAGCTCCTTAACCTCCCTGTGTTTCATTTTCTCATCCACACAGAAGAGTTGAACATAGCAACTGGCTTCATAAGGTTATCAAGAGACTCGGACGCAGGCACAAGCTCTGCTGGCTGTTGTTGGAGTGGGGTAATGTTAGTTGTGTTAAACTGCTGTAGACACCTATTGGGTCTGAGGTAAGACTGTTGCAAATGATTCCTGTGCTGGAGCCCTCTGACTCGAGCAGCTGTGAGCTCTTCCTGCTAGGGTTGCACTCTTTGCTCTTTTCCTGGTGGCAAAAGACCTCTCAGTGCTTCACCATCCCAGGGAAGCAGGCCCAGAACTCACCTCCTTCCCTTACAGTCACAGCAGCATTGGCCAAGTGGGCCAAAGCTCCCCATTCTACGAGCCCCCTCTCCACACTGCATCATACTGCCCCACATCATCCCTGTGTCTGTGTGGTAGACACCAGCCACCTAACTCATCTCTCTCCAAAAAACTAGCCTCTTCCAACAAGAAGACCTTTGGACCACAGATACAGCTAGGCCTGGAGTGCAAAAGCCTAATATCATTATAAATATATATATATAATTTATATGTGTGTGTATAGTCAAACCAATCAGTTGTCTCAATGATTGGTTTGAAGATGAAAAGCAATAATTTAAAAGAAGACATGGGACTCCTCAAGTACCCAGACACCCCCAGGCCGGGTGCTAGGACTCTCTTCAGCAGTTGGGTGTAGGTATGCTCCTCAGACCCTCCCAGCCCAGATGCCACCGGATGCCAGCAGGAGTACCCAGCAGAGCTCTGCTTTGAGAAGCTGAGACTCACATCTCAGTGGAGTGAAATTATTTAATGTACAAAGGATTTTTCTCATCAGGAAAGATTCCCCTACAGGTTCCTTTAAATAGTGACTCCTCTAGGCAGGCGAGAGTTTTACAGATCATTAACTACTTGACGGAAAGCCTGCAGGGCAGAGAAACTTAAAACTGAAGTGTTGGGAGCCCCTGCCAATTACAGATCAATCCTGAATGAAGATAAAGTATCACTGGAACTAGAAGTCAGTGGGAAAATGCAATCTACTTCCGGAAAAAAAAAACCTAATTTACATGCATCTTTTGTGCAACAACCGATTGTTTAACTGGTGTTCCACCTGTCTACCCATTACATTCATCTCCACATCTCCATTTCCAAGCCCCAATCTTGGGGTTCCCTCTGTGAACGGCATCTGCACAGGAACCCTAGGAAAGGGCATCATTGAGAAAGTGGTCTGTGGCCAAGCAGACTTAGGAAACTGATGCAGAGATACCGCCTGTAATGGATGAACTCCACCAGAACAATTTGCAGATAAAAATAATAGAAGTTAAAGTGTACTTTACATGATAAAAGAAAGATGAAAGAGGACGAGAGTCTGTTACATCTGAGATGGTTACACAAGTCCTGCTCTGTGAAGTAGGCTCCGTTGAAAAGATTGATGCAATGGGGAGTGACCTTGGCTTGGAGCAGGAGCTGGTGATGTATGTATGAGCCTCTCTCTGCTAAATGGACCCAGATTTGTAGCACTAATATACATGGGGGCCCAGAACCAAACTCAGTGCAGCAATAAATCAACAGCCACTTTGGGTGTCATTTCTGGTTTATATTCCACTATTGTTCTATCACTTTAATTCATGTCACTATCATCTTTTCATCTGGAACAGTTTTATATAATTTTCCAGTGGAGTTACCTGACAAATCCTATCAAATTAACAAGGTACATTAACAATATTGACTGACTACAGCTTTGAGAGCTGCAGGGCCATAGAACAAATTTTACCCTGTTTCTCTCTGGTGGTGATTTTTTTTTCTTATTCTCTTTCTGGAATGTGGGCTGGGGTATATTCCACATAAGAGAGATGCACATTTATTTTACTGTGTGCATTTTGACTTTTATAAATATCAAAATAAAAAGCAGAATAAGGAGAGTGTATATTCGCATGTATACACACACACACACACACACACATCATTACCAATGACCATAGCTTAAGTTCCTTTCTTCTTTCAGGGAACTATAGAAATGTCCAAATACTTAACAATTAATGACCAGATTGGAAGCAACAGTATAACTGGGTAGTCGTAATCTGTTTTAAGTGAAAAGTAATAAAACTGGTCTGCTGATAGATTCTTACTCTCCTGAAGTCATCTAGATCTGAGCATCTGAGTCAACTGGACTTAGGACATTATGCCTAATTGAAATTTGACACTCGTGCCACAAGTGTAATGACAAATTCCAGCATCCAATTAACAAAACAATACCGGTTGTTGGTCTTGTCACAGTCACATCGCCCTGTAGTAGCCAGAGCTATACAGCCAGCACTGTGTGGTCTTCTCCAAAAATACTGCCCTCATCCATCCATGTACACTTTCTGCCATTGTCTTAACTGGTATTCAGAATTTAGTCATAAAATAAAATTGAAATGAATGACAATGGTAACGGGCCTTATCACTAGGGTTATGTTTGTATTTTTCGTTTTAAATCTGCTGTCAGACTGTAGTTGTTGTGTGTGGCCATATTTTGGTGTTGGGGGTAAGGATGTTAATTGAGCTATCTCTTTTATATGCTTCTTTTGGTTTATTAATTTCTCTGCATTTGGCTCAAAAAAAAAATGAGTAAGTGTGACCTATAGGCTAAAACATGCCAGGCTTGATTGTCTTTTCTATTTCAGTATTACAGTTGGTTATCTTAATTATTTCTTATATCTTGACTTCATTTTGCTTTCTTTTTTCCTTTCTTCATTTTGACCCTGACCTTTAAACCATGGTCTAAAAATTAATTAATTATAAAGCTCCCTATGGGGCTCACTCAAGAGGGTTTTTGTCTCACTTGATGAACAGATTCCTCAGTTTTCAGTGAAAGAGGAAAAAGTGTATCAGCAGAGCATGTGCTTCTCTGAAATACCAGGAGAGCAAGCACTGTGCATGTTCACACAGGTCCCGGATGCCTCCCTTCCTGGGGCTCCTCACATCCATTCACTGGATGGCAAGATTTGTGTATTAAAGCCCTGGAAAGCCCCACAGTATAACCCCTGCTTTCACTATATTTGATGTCGGTATAATTTGTGGAGGAGATGGGGAAAAACAAGTCGTTTAAGGATACAGGTGGACCCATTGCAACAATGAGAAGTACAAGTTGTCATGTCGAAAACGACGTGACTTGGGGTGAGGGGAAGGGATGTGAAGGGTAAACAAAGGAGGAGACTGCAATGATTGATAAGAAATGTACTCATTATCTTGCCCATGTAATTGTAACCCCTCTGTACAGTATGTTCACAAAAAATAAAAATAAAAAAATAAATGCAAAAAATAAAAATAAATAAAGCCCTGGAAAGGAAACCTGAAGTTCTCATGTTAACATTGTAGCTTTTTGCTTATGAACTCTTTGTTGCATGAAGCTCATAGCCAGTGCTGAGTCTCCTCAGCAGAAAGGCAGTGACCTCCACCGCTTGAAAGCAAGCTACAAGACTTGAACTTCAAATGTTTTGTGTAAAAGACCCTTTGATCCCTCTGTGACTTCCCTTAAATATAGCTGGGACAATGTTTTAGTTTCACAGATGAGAAGTGCCCTCTCCCCCTTTTTAGTGTATAAGATTTTTCCAGGTCAGAAACTTTTCATTGGTAGCTTAGGCATAAATGGTGTTACTCTATCTACCCCAGATTTATTTTTTAACTCATGAAGCCAGGTGCCAGTGGCTCCCACCTTTATTCCTAACTGCTGAGAAGCTGAGATCTGAAGATCACTGTTCTTTTGGTTCCATGCCAGCCCAAATAGGATCGTCCATATGACTCTTCTCTCCAGTTAACTAGCAAAAAGCTGGGAGTAGAGGTATGGCCCAAGTGGTAGAGTGTGTAAGCCTTGAGCACAAAAGCTCAAGGACAACCCCTAGGCCCTGAGTTGAAGTGCTAGGACCAGAACAAATAATAACATAAATTTTTAACTAATAATCATCAAAATGATTTTGTAAATGGTTCTATACTATATTTTATTTTGATGTAAAAATAATGTAGTTAACAATCTGTAAGTGAATTCTATATTGTATCTGTTACATCTAAAAAGATGTGTGTAATTATGAGTTCTTACACATACACACACACACACACACACACACACAGAGGAAACCAGACTGCAACTTCTATGTGCCCTTTAGAGTCTCTGTCTATCATAAGAAGCCTCTGGCTTTTCTAAAGCCCCAAGTAAGAGCAAATGTGCATCCAATTCAGGACTTATAAAGCAGAGCAAATAATCACACTGAAGTCATTTACACTTTCCACTTCTCATAGCTTCTTTTCTTTTGTCCTTCCCTTGGCCTTACAGGTATCTCTGGAGACAAAGTAGAGATAGATCCTGTTACGAATCAGAAAGCCAGCACTAAGTTTTGGATTAAGCAGAAACCCATCTCAATCGATTCTGACCTGCTCTGTGCCTGTGACCTTGCTGAAGAAAAAAGCCCCAGTGAGTAGTCCCTTTTATTTATGTCTCCTTTCTCTCTCCTCCTCTCTTCTCCTCTATGTGCTGGGTGCCAGGAGAATATATTACCACCGTGTCCTTTTTTCCTTGGGTCTGTTTAATTCATTACCAGAAATTTCTTTTAATCAAACGGGATTGTGTTAGGTGCCCAGAGCCTTACGTGAGCCCCCGTTCTATTAGGCATTGGTGGCAGCAGTGAACCTCTCAGCTATGCCCTGGAAACTTGAACCCATAAAAACCCTCATTTCACATTGTGTTCCTGTTCTCTTCCCATCTGGGGAACTTAACCAGTCAGAACTGGACCTGCTTTCTTTCCAGCCAGATCGGGGAAAGCTAGGGGAATTCCTGTGGCCGCTGAAGCTTAGATTTAGATATCCATCCTGTCCAAAGTGTCAGTGTCCCTAGATTGTTGGCAGTCCATGACCTCCCAGCTCATAACTATACTCCTTCCTGGTCCTACACAAGAGGCTCCTGCATTGGCATTCCTCTGCTTAAATTATCAAAGTACATGCCATTTCGGCATGCAGTTGGTAGTTAAGTAATTGAGTTTAGTGTTTAGATGGATCACTTAATCATCTTTACAAGTCTAGTCCTATCAAAATTCAAAAGGATATAGATGGGCTGGGAATGTGGCTTAGTGGTAGAGTGCTTGCCTAGCATGCAGGAAGCCCTGGGTTCAATTCTCAGTACCACACAAACAGAAAAGGCCGGAAGTAGCACTGTGGATCTAGTGGTAAAGTGCTAGCCTTGAGCAAGAGAAGCTCAAGGACAGTGCCCAGGACCGAGTTCAAGCCTCAGGACTTGCCAAAAAAAAAAAAAAAGACATAGATCTCACTGTAGTCCCCCATGGAAGAAAAAAAATGTGGGACTGGGAAGGTGGTTCAGTGGTAGAGTGCTTGCCTTGCAGGCCAGAGGCCCTGGGTTTGATTCCTCAGCACCACATAAGCAAAAAGAAAAAAGCCGGAGGTGCACTGTGGCTCAAGTGGTAGAGCACTCGCCTTGAGCTGAAGAGCTGAGGGACAGCACCCAAGCCCAGAGTTCAGGCCCCACGACCGGACCCCCCCCAAATAAAAAAGAACATGGGGCTGGGAAGGTGGCTCAGTGGTAGAGCGCTTGCCTTGCATGCCTGAGGCCCTGGGTTCAATTCCCCAGCACCACATAAGCAAAAAGAAAAAAAAGCCGGAAGTGGTGCTGCGGCTCAAGTGGTAGAGCACTAGCCTTGAGCTGAAAAGCTGAAGGACAGCGCCCAGGCCCAGAGTTCAGGCCCCACAACCGAACCCAAAAAAAAAAGAAAAAAGAAAAAAAATGTGATGTTAAATGTTCGTTATTTGCTTAGAGAAGGCTAGAGGATATTGGTGCTCAAACTGTGACACATCTCAGCATTACTGTGGAGCCACCCAGCACTTACCCCAGGAAATTCTGGTTCTGTACCTTGAGGTACATTCTGAGCATCTAACTTTTGTTAATCTCCTATGTTCCAGTGTCCACAGACTTGGAGAACAAATATAAGAAATTATATACTCAAAAGGAATAATAAAAAATGTTAAGGCCAGCATCTTTAGTCATACAACTAAAAATGGGCCTGAAGAGCCATTAGGAGGCTCACAGACTGAGCATATCCACATGCCTCAGACACAGGAGGTATTGAATTTCTTTGTCAAATCCAGATGTGCTAGGCTCTATCTTCTCTGTTCAGCTCAGCTACCAGCTTGGCATGAGAAAAGAATTTGAAAGAATTTATTGGAGGGGCTAGAAAGGTGGCTCAGTGGTAGGGTGCTTGCCTTGCATGCATGAGGTCCTGGGTTTGATTCTTCAGCACCACATAAGCAGAAAAAGCCAGAAGTGGTGCTGTGGCTCAAGTGGTAGAGTGCTAGTCTTGAGCTGAAGAGCTGAGGGACAGCGCCCAGACCCAGAGTTCAGACTCCACAACCGACCAAAAAAAAAAGAAGAATTTATTGGAATATGGGGAAGGAAAGATGGAAGAGAGGGAGGGAGGAAGGGAGGGAAAAAAGGAAGGAAGGAAGGAGAGGGAGGGGGAGGGAAGGAGGAGTAGGAGGGAAAGAGGAGGAGGGAAGGAAGGAAGGAAGGATAGAGAGGGAGGAGGGAAGGAGGAGGGAGAGGGAAGAAGGAGGGGGAGGGAGGGAAGGAAGGATAGGGAAGGAGGAGGAGGAGGGAAGGAGGAGGGGGAGGGAGGGAAGGAAGGAAGGAAGGAAGATGGCTATCCCATTCCTCCCTGTTCAGCTATCCCTGTTGCCCCTTGAGGCTTTTACAGTATAAAATGGCAGCATCCAAGGCTGCTGGACTCCCTGTACTTTGGGAAACGTCTTAACACACCCCCTCCAGTTCGGTAGCCAGGAACAATGTCATTGTTCTTGCATCTTTCCAAGAACTGAAAATGCTTTGAAGAGGGACATTCTGTAACTTCTCCATGTCTCTGAGAAATGCAAGGCCAGTGCCTATGTGCTGCATAGAAGGATGAGCTGAAGTGGCAAGGTTAGGGAAAAAAACTGGAAGCAGGATTTAGATTTCCCTCACACTTACACAGCCACACACTGTGCCCAGGAAGGCTTTGCTTTGGGCAGTGGGGTTACAGATGTGACATATCAGATAGTAGGGAAGGAAGGAAAGATTCACAGCCACTAAACTCCCAGTCACCTCATGGGATCTGTCAAGAAGTAGTTACTACCCATCGGCCTTCATGGGCTCAGTTCCCAACGTTGAGAACACAGAATAGATACTGGCTGCCATTTCTGCACTGACCATCTCACAAGAGCTTTTTGTGGCACTTTCCAGTATATTGGACAGTTCAATGTAAAAACTGCACAGTGGGTTTCTCAAAGGTTTCCTTGGCTCTGTGTCCAGAGATTTAAAAACCATGACAGTTCCATGAATAACTGGCTCACCTCCTGCACACACTTCCCAAGTCCCCACTCCCTGTAGCAGTGCCTCAGACTGCAGTCTCTCAGCTGAGAGGTTCTTGAGAGGCCCTCCGGCATGTAACTTTGTGTGTGTACACGTCTGTGTCAGGCAGGATTGAGCATAAGGCCTTCCCTTCCACCAAAGGGGTCTCTGCATTTAAGAAGTTCATAGGTGAGAGGATTTTTTACTGCTTTATTTTTAAAAATAAACAAAGACTTGGAAATTGTAGACATAAAATAAAATTTAAGACTCCTCAGCCTAGCTTTTGCCGACATGGCAAACCACTGACCACTCAGGCCTCATGTCCCAGAGTTTCTCCTCCCGAATTTGGGGGGTGGTCGCTGTGAACCTCATGTCCTATTCCTTCTCCTGTTCCTACTGCCTGGAAAAAACCTTCCACACTGACGCTCCTCTGGTTTACACACCTTCTACCTCCCTTATTCAACACATAACATTTCTCAAGAGCCAGCTCCAGGGCCAGTCCCCTCTGCTAACTTCACCCTAGACTTTGGTACAGACCCTTGCATAGCACACTGGCCGTGCTTATCTGTGTGAGGTCAGCCCCCACTTCCTACTGAGCTAATGCACCCAGGCCCCCATCCATAGCCCCCGCAGAGTTGTGAATGTTTGCTGAGCTTAATAAGGTCAGAATTTAGACACTAAAACTTATTCCACATAATTTATGTTGCAGAGTGCCCAAATAAGGCTGTATTAAATGAATCAGATTGATGCGATGTGTTTTTTATGATTTCCAGTATCTTTACCAAATTAATTCAGTGACTTACTCTAAAAAGTTCATCCTCAGACCACAGAATTAATCTATGGGGCTGTTTCTTTTTCTTTCCTCCTTTTTTTTTTTTTAAGGATTAATGGTAACCCTTTTTATCTTTTGTGTCTGTTGAACCTTAGAAAAAAGTTATTTTAACAGCACTAAAGAAATGAAAGTCACTATATTTCATAAGTTTAGCCTGTGATTTTTATCAGCATAGTGATGTATGTTTTGAGCTGAGTTTACATCAAAAATTATTCTTGGGCCTTCTTGAATGAATTATGGCAAAGAGAGTCTAGAAGTAGATAAGGTTTTTGATTTCTGCAATATATTTCCTTTTTCATGTTTTTATCTTTCATAACACAAATGTCTTGAAGACTAGAATGTGTGACCAACTAGAATAATTTAGTTGTGAAAACAGAGCAGACGTGTTATTACTCCGCCTTCTTTACAAAAAGGCATTAAGAGTTGGGAGGATAATGAAGTTGTCCCCCGTCTTATTTGAGACATGTTTGTCAGAATTTTGAACAGGAAAGAAGTGGTTTTTAAACCCTTTGAATATGGCCAGTTTGCAGTGTTTATTGAGAAAGCTGCTGTCAAGTCATTAATTTGGTCGTCATAAAGAACACAACTCAGTTTAATTGATGCTGTATCCCAGAAGTGTGTGAATAGCTGACTTGGCAAAGGGACTGAGCATTAGAGCGCCTGCAGTGAAACACATAATTACATAGACTGTGGAGTCCGAGAGGCCCTTCAGTGGCTCTCCTCCCTTTCCCCTCTGCTTCTCCCTCTCAGGTTAGGTTCTCCGAAGGAAGATTTATCACTCTGTCCCTTTGAGTGTTTAAGGACCTGGAACTTAATGACTAAATAGATACATGCCTAGGAAAAAAAAAATGTACATATAAATACAGACTCCTAAAAGACTCAAGAATGTCTATGTATCACAAGCCCTGTGAAATTAAGAATAATTCCTGCCTTTCTAGATTTAAAGGGGGGGGAAGCATGCTGCCATTATTATTCAAATCAGTGATTTCTCAGCCTGGCTTGCCACTCCCCATGATATGGATGCCACAGACCTCTTAAAAGATGAATTAATTTTAATTCTTCTTAGCTGATCAAGGATGTGTATAGCATACAGAGAGTAATTCTGTATCAGAAACTGCCGTGGTTACATTGTTTCAGAGCACTCATTTCCACCTCATACAGGTATGGAAATAGACGGGATGCCAGGGACTCTTTCTAAATGCTAACCTCCATTTCCAGTGCTGAGACAAAAGCCAGGGTCCTTTCTATGAATGTGGTACCCATCTGAGATCTCAGGCTCTGCCGTGCCAGGTTTGGCCTCATCAGAAGAGGGCTGTGCAGGTTCAATCTTTAAAGGAAGTAGCCTATCATTAAGAAATGAGATTTAAACCTTAATAAAGTAGCTGTCGTCTTTATGGCCAAAAAGAGCTCTGTATCTCAATTAAGTATAGATGATATAAAATCTTAAGGAAGCAACATAATAGAGGTAACCTGATTACATTCTCTTGCAATAGTGTAATTTAAAGGAAATCTGATTCTGTTGATGCTGGTTAGGTTGGTAGGGGATTTTTATTTTGTTTTGTTTTGTTGTCTAAAATACTGTTTGGAAACAGCGAACTCTTTGGGCTTCCGCGTTTGACTCTGGTGAATAGAAATTGCAGGAGATTAAGACTGAGCTCAATGAGCTGGTCTTATTGGTGACCTCTCACTTAAATGAATCTTTCTTTTCATAAGTACTTGACAAGATCTGTAAAGTAGTGTATTTAATTTACTAATTAAATTAAAGCTACTGAATAATGATTTGTCTACATTGATTTAGCTTAAATAGAAAAGATCAGCATTGTTGTGATCTTCAGCAACCTTAATGGGCAAGCCAGTTAGACACAAAGGCCCCTTGTGTCTGTGGGTCAGAGTACATAGGTAAGCCAGGGCAATGATTGAATCGCCCGCCGCACCCTGCAGTCGCAGCTCTCCCCAGCCTTCCCAGTCCATTGTTGCACTGGGCTTAAGAGAATGTTAACGCGGTAATAGGCACGGGGCCTTCCCCATTATACGTCTTGCTATCGAGCGGTTCTGCATGACTAGTTAAAGAAGATGGCAAGAAGATTAATGAAAGCCAGGCTAATACAGAAGGGGGTACTTTTGCAAGACTTCTACAGAGGAGATATTAGAGCTGAACCAGAGCTTGGCTTTTTCTTTATCCTGTGACCTTTGAACCTGCCTTACTGTTGAGAGCTGCCAAGGAAGTCGACATTTTGATTGATGTTGGTACACGAGTCAGTCTTTCCCATTGAATTCCACATCTGCACGAAAATAGCTTTTCCAGCAGAATTCATACTGGCTAGAAGTGATAGCCAAATTGATGGCTGAAATGCTTTTATGTAGTTTTCATTTAAACCTAAAGGTATTTGATGGTTTAATTCAGTATCCAGTTTTCATAGATTATATGTATTCACTTATATGGTCTTAATGGGTACATCAACCCAAAGTGAAAGACCAACATTAAGAGTGTTTTAAGGTTTGCAAACACAGCTCCAAGCAAGCTTTATGAGGGAGCAAAAGCAGTCATCAGACAAATGTTGCACAGTCCTTAAAAAAGAAAAATCAGTCCAAGGACTAGGGAAACTGACTTTGAGTTTTGTGTAAATAAAGCAAAGTGTCTGTTTTGGGAAGAAAGAGGTCTGAAATCTCTATGTGCACCCTAGCTGAGACCCAGCATGGGGCTCCATGACCTTTGGACAATAGCAATTCCATATGAATCATTATTACTTGATCATCATTACTTGTAAAACATCTGTGTGCAGATACAAACCTGTTCACGTGTGCTTTTATTCTGTTATCTTGTATATGGGGCTAACCACTGTATGCGTCTTTGTGTCTGTTTCTGTGTATGTGTGTCTGTGCTTTCTGACTGCATCCTTCACACCTCTTTCAACAAAGAAATACAAGAGAGTGGCAGAAAGATTTGTTACTAAAATCAAGCCAACTTGGCACATCCCAGTCCATATTTGACCACCTGGTTTCTTTTCTCCTCATTCAACAGGGGCAGTTCCAGTTAAGAACACACTCATACATATTCTCTCTGACATGGTAGTTCTAGTTTCTGAAAGAAGAAATACTTGGGATTTTATTGGATTCTTTAGATGTTCCTGAGAATGAGAAGAATGAGAGTGAGGTTAGAGGGTAGGTGTTGATGGCTCCTAGCTCAAAAGGGCTACAGCCTGTCCTTAGCTCTCAAGACTCCCAGAAGTCTATAGACACTCCGAACAGTTGGTAGGCAAACTGGGTTGTATTCTTATCTTCTGACAAGGACTTACTTCTTAGGTTCCAGATCAAATACAGTAAGTACTGCCTGATTACAGAATACAACAGACTACCATATTAAATGCCCCAGTTATTGAATTGCCTTTTCATAAGAGTACTCTGGAGCACAATCAGGAGCAGGCAGCGCCTCATCCTTTAACAGATATGTTTCCTAGCCCTATTAAAAGGGGTCTTCATCTATCCTGTCAAAGGGAGTCTGCTGGGGTTTTTTAGTTTAATTACACTATCCAATTAAAACTCCTTGCTGCATTTGGATGCGCCTCTCCTTGGGCCTGAGTGGATATGACATTTACAAGGCTCGCCTTTCAAGCAGACAATAGTGTGATTGATGAGGTGCACGTTCGGTGAAGGAGGCAAGAGCTGTGGAAGTGCTGCTTAGTGCGTTTTGATTTATTTATCATCTCCTTCCAAAACAAGAGAGCTGCCTGGGAGACGGGTTTAGGCAACCAGGGGACCACCTCAATTTTTCCTATAAAATGGGAGGGAAAAGACCTGCATGTGGTACAGGATTAAGGTGGAGAAAAACTATAAGCATGGGGCTAGTTTGTATCCTCCGTTGCCAGCTCTGTTCTTAGGGTCTTTGACTGAGTTTGGTTTCCAGTAAGTTCAAGCTTCAACAGCTGTTAAGTAGGCCATCACTGTGTTTCAAACGCAAGTTTGCCAGGGCTGGAGAGCACTGCTGGCCAAGTCAGCCTGTGACCCCTAGACTGACCTAGTCATCATCAGCTGACACCTGACTTGCACTAGATATGTCTCATTAGGCCCTCAGCTGCATCCTCCAGAAATCCAGCAGCTGCTAAAGAGCTGGAATCAGGACTCAGGGTTCTTCTCTAACTCCGCCTAGGCACATTGAATGTTCAAAGTTGTTTCTGGAATTTGGAATCGGCTAAGAGCAAGTATGGCTCTTCAGTAAAAAAAACATGGAGGCACAGTGGGGGCCTTTTGAGGTTGTAGTGACAAGGTAAACCCAGCATCTTGCTCTTAAACTACCCTTGCTGTTTCTGCTCAGCTGATAAATGAAGAACAATGCACTTGTCTCTGTGATTCCTAGAAAAGAGTCAGGTCTGTGCAAGGAGTTTAGGAGGTAAGAGGCTGCCTTCCAAGCTCACAGACAGTTGACAAAAGAGCACAGCTCCACATACTCCACATTGCTCACGGGCTCATTGGGCATGTTGGCCCAATGCATAGGTTGTCTGTGTTGGTGAGTAGAACTGCCTGGGGGACATATACTCAATGAGTGTTCTTACATTCCTGATCTATTTCCTTCATCTCTCCTAGATGTATTTAACAAGAAAGAATTTGCTTATATAAATAGACCATTGATATAGTGGAGTAGAAAACCTTTTCAGCCCAGGGCTTGAACTCAACACCTTGCATACTTTCCTGCTTCCCCCTTCCCTCTCTACTTTTTTTACTCATGATTGGTGTTCTACTACTTGTCCCATGCCTTCAGTCAGCATATCAACTCTTTTCATCCTTGGAGAAGCTGCATTCTCACTGTTAACTTTCCACTTAATTGTTGACTTGGACTTTATGAGCCCACAATAACAAAACAATTATCTAGGCCTGATGACAATTTGCATATGTTTGCATTTCTAGGATTTTGATTACCATTTTCCTCAAATTCATTCTTTTTTTAATTTTTAACATGGAAGAGACCCTAATTGAGAAGAGGGTAAAAGCAGGGGCTGTTCCCCACTGAAAACTCTGTGTGACAGATCTCTCAGCAGGATAAATGATGAGGAAAATCTGTTTTCCCTTGCCTCCTGCCAAGCTCCAAATTGTATTTTCATAATAAATAAATGGAGTGCTTAGGTTTTAAGTTACTCTCATAGTCATGGAAAAAGTTAACCATACTTTCATTAAAATCAAAATGTGTATCGCCTAGGAGACTCCATATGCAACTTCCAAGACAAAGTGACTGCTGCCAGATTAGCCTTTCTACCATAAGTGTCCAGGGAACTGGACAGAATATTTTTTAAAACCCATTTCAGACATTGGAAAACAGGCAGCACAGACACAGATGCTTGAAAGAGAATCAAACACGGTTAGACCATCGCCTCAGTTCTCCACCAGAGCTTCTCAGGCAGACAGAACCTTCATGGGCTGGGAGACCAAGGAGAGCTGGGATCTGAAGCCACGGAAGTTGCAGGCAAAGAATACAAGGAAGAGGCACACTGCGAAGGAGCACTTGGAAGAACCCTTTCCATGTCAGTGCGGGCTGAGCTATGGGCTACTGGAGAACAGGTATGAACCACACTGGGGCATCTGAGACACTTAGCGACTCCACTGAGGCCCTGCCTTAGGAGTAGAGCCACACTATCCCTAAAGAGACAGCTGTAAAAGGCATCTTGAGGCTGGGGTGTGGGGTGGAGGGGCCAGGGAGAGTTAGTAGGCCCTGTGTGCCATCCTCAACATGTCAAAAAATAAAATTAAGAAAACTTCTTGTAAGTGGAATCTTGAAAGGATCCCAAGCAAATGAGCTGCCTGCCTCAACAAAGCCCACTACTCTCCAAAGGACAGCAGCCCACATGAACGCCCTACCATGTAACATTTACTGTCCAGCATTTAATACAATTTTAGGTGTACAAAGAAATAGGAAAACATGTTCTGTAATAACCAGGTAGAAAGCTGAAATAGCTCTATAAAAATAGAGCCAGAAGTGGCAAGAATAATAAATTTGCAGGCAGGTTTGCTTTAAGATAGCTATTATAAATAGGTTCATGGACGTAAAGGAAAATAAGAACTCAAAAGAAGAGAAGTAAAAACTATTTTAAAGTACTAAATGGAAATTCTAGAGCTGATAAAAATAATTCCTGACTTAGAACATTCACTAATGGGAGAAACTTTGGAAGATTAGAAAAAGACCAGCATATGAGCTATCTATTGCTACATAACAAATTACCCCCAAAATTTAGTGACTTAAAGCAAGAATATATTTATATATACCAAGAGCAACTTCTGTGCTTCATGCAGAGGTGACATCAAGAGATTTTGAAGCATTTTTTGGTATGTGAGCAACTGGTATTGGTTGGTCCACTACCAATTCAGGGAAAAAGGAGAGACAGAAAGAGGGAGGAAAAGAAAGAAGGAAAGAAAAGGAAGGAAGGGAGGGAGAGAAGCAGGGAAAAACTAACTGGAATCAAGACACCAATCTTGGAAGCCCCACAAAGGCTAATAAGCAGGATAAATATAAAGAAAACCACATCAAGGCACATTGTAATCAAATTACTGAGAACCTGCGATAAAGAGAAAAATCTTGAAAGCAGCCAAAGAAAGAAGCTGTGCTACAAAAAAACCACCAAGATCAGGATGATGGCTGACTTCCCATCAGAAGTAATGCAATCCAAAAGACAATGGAGTGACATCTAACACACTAAAATAAGATCTGCCAACCTGAACGTCTATATTCAGTGAACTATCCTTCAGAAATAAAGGTGAAATAAAGACATTTCAGACCATCAAAAGATGAAAGAATTTGTCACCATCAAACCTTCACTATAAGAAACGTTAACAGCGAGGGGCGGGGGGGAGCAGGGAGGCTTCTATGGCTCACGCCTATAATCCTGGCTACTCAGGAGACTGACCTGAAATCTGAGATTCAGAAGACCTGGGGATCCAAAGATCATAGTTCAGAGCCAGCTTGGGCAGACAAATTAAAGAGACTCTTACCTTCATTTAACCAGCAAAAGACAGGAAGTGGAACAATGGCTCAAGTGGTAGAGCGCCAGCTGTGAGCAAAAGTACTAGGCCCTGAGTTCAAGCCCCAGTACCACAGGTATTGAAAAAAAAAAAGAGCTGGGGAAGAGGGATTACTAGATGGAAACCCAAGTGTACGTCACAAAATTAATTAATACACCTAAGGTGTCACTGTTAGTAACTGTCTAGGAGGGCTTGAGCAGGGACTGGCAAACTGGCCCATAGGCTAAATCAGGCCTACATCCTCTTTCCTCAGGGGCTGTGAGCTATGCATGGTTCTTGCTGTTAAACATTTACAGTTGGTTTGATGACAGGGAACATTAATTTTGAATGCCATTTAGGTAAAATATTATTTTCCTCCTGAAGGGAAAATAATATATATTCTTATTAGCCATCCTGTATTGCTGCCTCCCCTCACCATATATTCAGTTATATTTTTGTCAAGAAAAGGGAAACTTCTTTCTATCTTCTTATATAAGTATCTACAAAGTATCATTCATTTTGCCTCTGGCCCACAAAACCCCAAATATTTCCCCTTTGGTCTTTTAAAGAAAAGATTGGTTTATATTAGAGAGTAGAAGTAAAAACAATAGAGACGGCCTGGCAGTTGAAGCGGTGTGGTACCTAGCTCTTGTAGTAACTCCGTTGGTTTACCTGCACTTTATTATAGAAGTCTAAGATCGCTGGACATATCAGAGGATTCCTTAATCCTGACAGCATCTCTGGGAGGAGATACCATTCATATTTTAAAAGTGAGTGCTCACCTGTCCACACTTACATATGCATGGTGGCAGTCTGTGGAAGATCACCCCGCCCCCAAGTCAGTGTAAAATTATGTTCAAACACAGTTTCATCCATGATTGGTTATCTGTTTTTTCTTCCTAAAGCTTATGAAATGCAAGAAAATCAAGAAAATAATAGAATCAAGTTAAATTAAGGGCATTGGCAAGTGGAGGCAAAAACAGACATGAAAGCCAAAATGATCACACCGTGCAGAGCCACCTAAGCCTGGCAGCATGGGGCAGTTGTATGGCAGAGCAGAGCTTTCTGCACACCTCAGAAGACCACAGTATTCAGGACTTCTACCGATGAACATGATAGATTGATAATTAATTTTTCCTCTAACACTTAAAGAAAAGTGTCTGACAGAGAGAGGATTGCAGTACTTGAAATAGGAAAGAGGTTTTTGCCAGCAAGCTCTCCAAGCCAGAGATTCTGGGTACAGGAGGCCTCCCAGTGAGGACTTGTAAATTCAAACTTGTCATCAGCTGACACTCCCCTCCCCCCCCCCACCTGCCCTCCCTAACCTGAAGGGAAATTTTCTAGATGCAAAACTTGTTTCTTTTTACTTCTCTAAAGTCTGAAGAATAAGACTTAGCCAATGCTTGATTACTGAAATACCATGTGATATTTTGTTGAAACAACTGAGACATGAATATGGTCTCAAAAGGCCCCATAAGCCATTGTTTTTCATTTGTTTCTTGAAGTCTACAGGAGTATATCTTCTCACATGGAAGTGGAATACTTGCCTCAAGGAAAAGCATTTATATAACTTAGTAGCCAGCCATCTGTTTCATAGGACAGTTTTTTGTTTGTTTTGGGGTTTTTTTTGGCCAATTGTGGGAGCTGTCCCTGAGCCTCTTTGTGCTCAAAACTTGTGCTCCACCATGAGCCATAGCACCAATTTGGTTTTTGAATGGTTAATTGGAGATAAGAGTCTCACAAGGACTTTTCTGTCCAGGCCAGCTTCAAACCACGATCCTCAGATCTCCTCCTGAGTAGCTAGGATTACAGATGTGAGCCACTGGTGCCCATCTTGGGACAGTATTTTTATCTGAAAGAATGACCATCAAACTTTGGTTCTCCAAACCAGGTGTTGTAATCCTGACTTCAGAGATCAGGCAGCTGTGCATGTTGGTACCTGCCCATCATCCCAGTGGTGTGGGAGGCTACTCGATCAGGAGAATCTCAAACCTCTTGCCCTGGGTGAAGGCAAAAACCTTTCCTCAAAAACAACTAGAAAAGCCAGGTGCCAATGGTTCACGCTTGTAATCCTAGCTACTCAGGCTGAGATCTGTGGATCGCAGTTCAAAGACAGCCAGGGCAGGAAAGTCTGTGAAACTCTTATCTCCAATAAACCATCAGAAAACCAGAAGTGGCTCAAGTGGGAGAGCTCTAGCCATGAGCTGAAGAGCTGAGGTACAGCGCTCAGGCCCAGAGTTCAAGCCCCACGACCGACAAAAAAAAAAAAAAACTGGAGAAATGCCAGGTACCCATGGCTTGCTCACATGTGTAAACCCTAGCTACCAAGGAGGCTGAAATATAGAGGACTTCAGTTCAAAGTCAGCCCCAGCAGAAAAGTCCAAGAGACTTCCTTTTCAGTTAAACAGCAAAATTCCAGACTTGAGGTGTGACTCAAGTGTAGAATAGCAGCTGTAATCCAGAAAACATGAGGTCCTGAATTCAAGCTATATTAATGGTACAGAAAATAAACTAGAGCAAAAAGAACTAGAGGTTCAGCTCAACAGAAATGTGCCTGTCTAGCAAGTACATAGCCCTAAGTTCAAAGCCTCAGTATTGCAGGACTAGTGGCATCCGTGGTTTTCTAAACTTGAGTCTTGTGGGCTAAGCACATGATTCAGGTGGAAGATCGCCTGGCTGGCAAGCATGAGGCACCGAGTGCAAACTCCAGCACCACCACCCAAACAAAACCCATTTTCTTGAAAATGTCACTTAAAGGAAAACAAGTGATAGTATTTGGTGCCAATGATGAAATTCAAGCTGTTTTTTTGTTGAAAGAATTCTTGAAAATGTGCATGTGGAAGATCTGTGTACCTCAGTGTCATTACTAGGTAACTACAAGTTACCATGTAACTTACAAAATCAGGCAAGGAGCAGGGAGCCGGTAGCTTATGCCTATAATGATAACTATTCAGGAGGCTGAGATCTGAGGATCGAGGTTCAAAGCCAGACTGGGCAGGAAAGTCCATGAAACTCATCTCCAGTTAACCCAGAAAACCAGAAGTGGCGCTGTGGCTCAAGTGGTAGAGTGCTAGCCTTTAGCTGAAGGGCTCAAGGACAGCACCCAGGCCCCAAGTTCAAGCCCCACAACTGACCAGAAAGAAAAACTCATTTGTTAAGTATGGCATAGGATCAAGGAAGAATTAAAATATGCCTCCTGACCTGGGGGTGTAGCTAGTAGTAATGTGCTGTGCTAGCATGTATGAGACCTTGGTAGATGGGCCATGGGCAGATAGATATTGATAGATGGCAGATAGGTAGGTAGGTAGGTAGCTGGAAAGATCGCCACTTCCTGTTATCAGATGCTTAGATCTGAAGAAGACATGCTGAAAAGGAGAAAAATCAGAGAGAGGACTCTGACACAGTCATGATAAGCCCCTACTATGGTCAAAAGACAGGGAGGGCTACAGGGTACACATGAGAACTGTCTTGGGTATCTAATGCCTGGAATGTGATAGTTTTGTGCAGCCTCCCATTGTACCAATGGAGTTTTACTTCAAGAGGAAGTGTTGACAATAGCTGTGGACTTGGTAAGATGCAGGCCTCTTGCAGATGGCAGCTGAACCCTCTAGCAAGGCTCTGAGGCCCTGGAGAAGGGTCTAGGCTAGACACCTACTCCACAGTCAGTCACTTGTGTGTGGTGGTTAAAATCCAAGGTGCTAACCTAACAGATAATGTTAGAGAAGAATGGGAGAGCAGAGGAGCTTGCCATTCAGAGGCAAGATCCAGCTCAAGAAGATCACAAAGGAAATAGGAGAAACGTTACCTGGAGTAATAGACTGAAGAACCAGGTGACTGGCTCCATGGAAACCCAGGGCCAGAGACTTAGGAAGGGTCAGATGCCACACTGATCTTAGCAGAGTATTTTCAGTAAATTGGAGGAAGGCGGCAAATCACATTGCCATGGGAATTTTTTATAATTAGAGGGACTTAATTATGTTTATAGGAAGGAACCCAAAAAAAGAGTGTATAAAAGATGCAGGCAGAAGTATAAGTAGGTCAGATGTAGCCTCTGCATGAGTGGTCAATGAGGCATGACACTGGAGGATTGTGAGATGGAGGCCAGCCTGGGCTGTGTCACAAGAACCTGTCCCTGCCTCAGGGCAGAGTGCCACTGCTTGCCAGTTGAATCACCCTGAACTGAAGTTCCCTGCAGACAGCTCAGAACTGCTTCTCACAGTGGAAGGCAAGCCTGAGACCAGAGAACCCTGGGCAGCCTTTCCTGCCAGGAGCTGCAGAAAGACCTAACTGTGCCCACAAAAATGTGTATACTCTCATTTCCCCCTAAGAAGTCCAATGGGATTTTCAACCTCTCCCTAGACAGGAGGAGAATCAGATCCTAGAAACCCAGTTTATTTTTTTATATATAATTTTATTGTCATCATCATTATTATTATTGTTTTGCCAGTCCTAGAGCTTGAATTCTGGGCCTGGGCACTATCTGAGCTCCTTTTATTCAAGCACTCTACCACTTGAGCCACAGTGTCACTACCGGCTTTTTTTGTGATTAATTAGAGATAAGTCCAGGCTGGCCTTTAACCATGATCTTCAGATCTCAGCCTCCTGAGTAGCTAGGATTATAGGCATGCGCCATCAGCGTTAAGGTATTGTACAGAAGGGCTGCTGGCTCATAAGTAAGTTAGGTAATAAGTACATTTCTTTTTAGTCAATGTCAACTCTTCCATTTTCCACATAACACCCAGGTTCTTTTTTTTTTTTTTTTTGTCCGTCATGGGGCTTGAACTCAGCCTGGGCAATGTCCCTCAGCTCTTCAGCTAAAGACTAGCACTCTACCACTTGAGCCATAGCACCACTTCCAGTTTTCTGGTGGTTTATTGGAGATAAGAGTCTCTCAGACTTTCCTGCCCTGGCTGGGTTTGAACCATGATCCTCAGAGCTCACTCTCCTCAGTAGCAAGGATTACAGGCGTGAGCCACCAGCACCCAGCTGAAACCCAGATTCTTAAAATTCCATATCTGACATAAAGAAGCTGAGAAAGAATGCAAATCTTCAAAGGTATTCTTCAGTGCTGTAATTTTAGAAGCAACCAGCTGTCCAACAGAGCTCTTAGCAGGAACTGTAGCATACGCCTACCTGTTGGAGTAAAATGCATCCACTGAAAGAGACCTGCAGCAGAGGCAGCTTGAGTAAAGTGTTCACCTAAGAAAATTAAGCTCAGCTCAACCATGTGAAAATGTAAGGCTGGTGAGAAAAGCGGTCATGGGCACCACTGTGCTAGCTGCATAACTGGGATGGAGGAGGCGGCATGAGATGGGTTTGTTTTCTGAATTTCTATAATTTTATGTTTTCGTAAGTATTTTAACAGAAACTTTTCATTTATTTTTTGGTGTTCTTGGCAAGCCCTGGATATTTGGGCAGAGGTAGGTTTTCATGCCCATCTGAAGGCCCAGCTCTGATCATTGGTGCTAGCCTTTGCAGGCACCAGCAGACAGGTAGAAGGACCCTCCTTCCCAGAGCACTGCCCTTCCTAGGCGTCTGAGTTGTTGGCCCATCTTGGACCACAGCAGCCTTTCCAACACAGGTACTCCTTCCTTTGGCCCAAAGAACCTGCTTTAACTGTACATCCTCTTATTTTAGTTAAACTACAGCAAAAATTATGGCACAAAAGCTCAAACATCTCCACTTGTGACATTTGTGCTGCTAATTAGTTTCTGCTCAGTGTTATATTCCATCTTCTCTGGTTTACTTTGAAAAAAAATACATAAATGTAAACACATTTTTACACATCCAGATTTCCATTCCAATAGTCACAGCAGGTGCACAGTTTCATCTGCTTGTCTTGCCTGAGCGTGTGACCTGAGCCTGGCTGCCATGCTTCCTTCCCATATGCTGCTTCTGCAGCTCTGCAGACTCAAATCTGCTCTGAGGAGGCCCCCTTAAAAGCAAACCTCCAAATACCAGGTGTCCATTGCAGACCTCAATGAAGGTCTGCCCTCCGCAGGGAGTGTGTGAGGAGGAATCACTTGCCTGTGTGTGTGCTACAGCAATAAGATGTGACTGACAGCCGCTGTCTCCTTTATACTGGGCAAGCCTAGGCTACTGCAGGGACAGCCCCATCAGATCCCCTCACTGGAGCTCACCCACACCGAACCCTAGGCCTCATGCATTTGCCTTCAGTATCTCAGACTTTCTCCTAGCCTTAATTTCCAAATGGAATTTAACAGTACAGAATTAGAGTTAACTTGAATATTCAGCTTTGATATATAATTTTTTCTCAGCATATGTTTTTATAGCGATGATATGCTTAGCCCTTTTCTTTGAAAACTGCTGGTATTCTTTGCATTTTCAAAGATAAACTGCCCACCTGCTTCCCTGTAATGCCCCAAGACAGATGCCTGTGGGCTACACTTGAGGATGTCATTTGACCCTCTTCCTCCCTTTCCCAGGTGAGGCTGCTAAGGGAGGTGACAACAGACTTTCCTTGTTTTGCTCGGTGTTCAAATGCCAGAGAGTCATTTTCCCAGACACCTCTGTGAGAATTTGCCATGCAGCATAAATTACTCGTGTTTATTGGCAGATTCATTTCCAGCAGGAGGTCAATTAACTTGTTACACTGGAATATATAGGCTTTGAGCTAGAAGAGGTTATACAAGTGTAAGTTCCGATTATTAGCTGTCATTCTATGGTCAAAGTCCCCTGGTTCTGCCAACATTCCCCTTTCTGTTTCTCAAGTCAGCTCCTGTTTCAGCGTCCTTTCGATAACCATCCATAGCACCTACCTGACTGGCTGTGGCCACTGGTTCCCAGCCTGCTGGCTCTGGGGACCAAGAGGTGCTCCCTGAGATACAGTTAGCCCATTTATTTCACTATCCTGCTTCAAACCCTCAGTGCCCATATCTGGCAAATGTAAGCATTCCCAGTCTTTGATGCCCTCCTGAGACTTCCTGCCCACTGTTCAGGGTCCTGGTCTGCTCAGGACTCCTGCAGAGCCAAATTGCCAGTGCTGTGGGCTGTAGTCTAGTGCTAGGCTTTCCCTTCACCCCTTTCACACCTAACAGCTGTCCTCCACCAAGAAACTGACCCAGAGCCCTGCTCCAGACCAGGCCAGCATCCCCCCTCCAAGTTGCCACTGTGCCCCCTGTGCCTCCCTCCCTCCTAACACTTGTCATGCCTGACCCCCGCCTCTGTGTTCATTACTGTCCCTGGCAGAGCCTAGACTGAGTGCAGAATGAGGGGGCTGAGGGAGGAAGGAGTCATGCCTGTGCCTATGGTCCAGCATGGTAAAATCATGGCTGCTGCCTTCCATAGCTTGGACCAGGCTCTGCTGCCTTAGCTCTTACTAACGGAATTATCACAGTGCAAGACCTTCCAGACAGGGCCCTCTCTGCCCCCCTCCCTCTGTGTGGAGTGATGCACAAGCTGCAGTAGAACACCGATGGGAAGGGACTTTCAGAAGACCTCACATAGGATGATTTCGTTCTTGTCTGATCACATGACTCTTGTACACATGAGCCATAGACCTCCCTCTTCCCAGGGGCAGTGTTGAGGCACCTAGGCTTGTGCACGCCACGTGCCACACATGCATGTGTACTGTGACCACAGGACGTGATGGTGCCTCTGCTCTTCAGGCAAGCCCTGCTCCCATGTCTTGACGGTTTGCTTTGTCGTGGCCAGCAGGAACAGGTGGTGCAGACTATGCGTGAGATGGCTTACCAGAGTGGCCAGTGAACCCCGAAGCTTCAGGTCTGCAGGCCTCCCTAAGACCTTCTGGTCTTCTAGCCCCAGGCCCTGGTGTCTGTGTCTGCCATGGCCATGTGTCAGCACTGAGACCTTCTGGGGGTGTCTCTCTTTGTCCTTCACAGCTCTGTGTCCTCCATCGATGGCTCCACTTGGTCACAGCCTGACCAACACATGTGTCTGTACTGTCCTTCCGAAAGGTGACATCACCACCGTCGCCCCAGGGCTCTGCCCTCAGGAGCTACTTCCTGAACAGAAACAGTCACCATCATTAGCCTCCAGTCAAGGATTCTAACATTTTAATCCCACAATTTAAAATCAGCTAAATTTGTCAAGAGAGTGAAAGTGAAGTTTTCCAGAAATGATTAGCTCATTTTTTTTCAATGGAGGATTTATAGTTACAATTAGTATATTGTAATGGTGTTTCCAGGATAAAGTATCAGCAGCTCAACTTTTCTGGCCACAATTGTATAACATATATCAGTTTATTTTTGGGAGATCTGAAAAATTAGCTACTGCAAATAAAGTCCCAAGAAGATTTCTCCGGGAAAGAGGTGAACTTACCGTAATGAGGGTAATATGTTATAAATTAATAATGGTGACCAGCCACTGCTTCAATTAAAAGGACACAGGTGAGGAGGCCTAATAAGAAGGGAGTGTGGACTTTGAGTCTCGGAGCCCGAGATCTGTTGGAGCCGTGGGGAGGGTGGCTTCGGGCAGGATGCAGGAGGCCTCCAGCATGTGTGCCAAGTGCTCCTGGGTCAAAGCAGGCTCACCGAGCGCCAGCATGGCGCTCGTGAGCGGTGCTCCTTTGATTGCCCATCATGGAATCCAGCTTTAGAAGTGCTTAAAGCAAAGAAGGAACTTCTTGGGAGGCCACCAGTTTTCCCAGGTCCCAAGGAAAATCTCCACTCCAGTTTTCTGGTGTTTAATTGAAGATGAGTCTCACGGACTTTCTTGCCCAGGCTGACTTTGAACTGCAATCCTCAGATCTCAGCTTCCTGAGTAGCTAGAATTATAGGCATGAGCCTCCAGTGCCTGACTCTTCTTTCCTCTTTTTTACTGTCCATAGTAAAAAGCAAAACAAAAGAAAAAACCCACAGTCCAGGGGAGAACAGTCGCTGCCCAGCCTCCACTTGAGTTGGGCTAACAAAGGAAGGTTATCTGGACACCCCCCCCCAGCCCTATAACTCATCTCTCTCTCTGTCTCTCTCTCTCTCTCTCTCTCTCTCTCTCTCTCTCTCTGCAGGTCACGCAATATTTAAACTCACATATCTAAGCAATCATGACTATAAACACCTCTACTTTGAATCGGATGCTGCTACCGTCAATGAAATTGTACTCAAGGTGAGTGTCCCCTTCCAGCCCTGGGGAGGGCTAGTGTGTGGGTATAGCTCCTAGCCTGGCATAGCAGAGGGTGGACCATGCTCTTCCTCACCCAGGCACAGGCCCCCACCAGCCTGGGGCAGTGGCTGCCCTTGCCTCAGCCCCACAACGAGGCCCATTCTTCCTGTATTTGTTCCTTTCATGTACCATGTTTCTCACCACCACCCTGTCAGGAGCCTCTGGAGGAAATGATGGTTGTTTCCAAGACTCCTTCATTGTGCTAAGATGATTTTCCCAGCCTGCTCAAAACATCCCCAGCTCATTCTAGATGTCATCAAACCATCCTCATCAGGCATCTTCGCGTGCCAAGCCAGCGTTCAGAAAACCACAGTGACAGGCCAGCGCCTGTTCCCAGAGCTCTAATTGTGCCAGGGGAGCCAGGATAAGACAGAGAGGAAATTACACAGAGCCACAAAGGGTCCCAGAAGTGTCCTGTGGGTATGTAGAAGGTAAAGCAGCATGATGTGGGAGGTGGCAGGGAAACTGAACCTGAACGACTGAAAAATGCAGATTTGTAGGAGGGGCTGAAACGGGGGATCATGGGAGGTTGGAAGGTCCCTGCCATGACTGAGCTGCCTTCTTGGTGTGAGGTTTGCTGGGAGGGTCCAAGAATGGGTCCGAAGTTGCAGGGCAGACCCAGGGAGGGCTATATGTCCCTAAGAAGCGCCAGGTCTTACCCAGGCTACCGCTCTGTGTGCCACACTCTGAGTAGGCCAGATGCTTCCAAACTGAGAGACCTCAGGCAAGTGGAAGGTAGTTTGATCAGATGAAGACACAGCTGCCCTTGGCTGAGGAGGAGCTTGAGCCAGAGAGCATTTCCCTGCCTGTACCTGGTGGATCCTGGTACCTATGTTTCCCTACCCCACCCCACCATCAGTGGAGATGTGCTAACCCTTCCGAGTTTTCCTCTTTCTAAGAGTCAATCTATCAAGGGATAATAATAGGAGCAGTTAGGCTTCCCTGAGCGCACCCAGCCTGGGCATAAGTGTGTTACATCCAGTCACATTGAATCACCCAGCTCTGAGAATGGGTAAAAGTTCCCATTTCCTAGATGAAAATAAGTAATTTAGCCAAGACTAGAACTTGACCCAAGGTTTGGTAGGTTGCAGAAATGGCTCTCCCAGTCCCCCAAATGTACATAGCCTTCCATGACTAGAAGGGCAATTTCAACAACAGAATGGCCTCATAGAAACATGATGAGATCCCGGTGCTGCAGGACGTCTGCAGCAGTGTTAGAGGAGTGAAAGGACAAGCTCCAGGGGGAGGCTCGCTGGCGTGTCAGCTGGGTGGAAGGGGGCACATAGACCACCTAGCCAGAGCCCCCTCACACCACAGGCCAAGCCCAGTGGCCACTCGGAGTACTGACCACCAGCCAGCGTACAAAGCCCAGGAAACTGTGCCAGGTGTTTGGGGAATAGGTAAAGAAATATTCCAGCACCCCATCATGGGACTGGACTTATTTTTATAGCCAGCATTAAAATATTCAAGACTTGAGAAGGATTCTAGTAAAATTATAATCCTGTGTTTGACATCCAAATAATTTTCACAACAGCAGATTGATGACAGAAACACAGGTTTATGACTTCAATATGAGACTGTGGAAGATCAAGTGCAAAGAAATCATTTTACGGGACCAAATGCTCCCTCAAAGCAGATGCTTTCCTGCAAACTCCCTGAGGCCTGTCGCCTCTCCTGAAATGTCTGTTTTCATCTCAAAACGTTCGCAGAATTATCGCCTGGTGCAAGAGACAGGGTGCAGTGGGCCCAGGCCTGATTGACTCCACACTAATGATCACAGGCCTGATGGAAGATTAGACTTCACTCCCCTCCACCTCTTTTGATTGAAATTTAAATACTTAGCTTCAGCCACCATTCCCAGAGTGTTGGGTCAGTGTCTGAGCCCTGTGCCAATGCCAAGTGACAGGCCCCAGCCCCGGGGCCAGCAGTTTAGCAGGAGGGGTTTTGCCATCAGAGGCTCTTCAGGGCTAGCCTCGGACTTCTAAAGCTGAAATGAAAGGAATAAGTAAAGAGCCAGAAGCTAGTGTTGGCACTATTGCCAACTGACAGCCTTCCTTCAAGTGATGCTGCACCTCATCTTTTCCTCTTATAGAAAGACATGCACCTCCTCGTTTCTTACATGTTATCTCACCTGATCTTCCCTGTCCTGCAGAATGTGGATAGTACTGTCCCCATTTCATAGCTGAGGAGATAGAGGCCTAGAGCCAGAGAACAACACAGAAGAGAGGAGCCTCCTCTTGAACTTGGCCCTGCAAGGGGCAGAGCTGCCCGCTTGCCACTGAGGCATAATTGAGCTGAGCCACATGTGGTCCCCAGTCCCACGGCCTTCGAGATGAATCTCTGAGGAATCATTGGACTCTTCATGTCGGGTTCTTCTTGTGATCGAGTGATGGAGGCTGTGGCTTTATTGACCATGAAAACTCCCTATATTTTTATGCCTTAAGCTGTAAAATGCATTGAAAGTGAGACACTCTGTAGTGCATAAAATTGTGCAAGTTTTAAGCCACAGCATATTAACCAGCTAATGGCAGACCAAAGGGCGTTTTTATCTTTTGATTATTACATTAATCTTCCATTAAAATTATCTATGTGATTATCACAAAGCACTGAAGATAATAAATTTAGGAAATAGTTGGCTTGTTAAGGATCATTTTTAAATGCTTTTGTCAAATTATATGTGCCAAAAATATACTGAAAACACTAGGTCGGCTGCGTGTGCAAACAATATAATCCAAAGATTGCTTTTATTAAGAATGATAAAACCTCCTGCTTCCATACATTGTCTGCAGCGTCCCAGATCGTCCACTCAGCCGCGAGGTCCGTATGATTTATTGCTCTCAGCTGGTAACTTGGCGAGGCAGTGGCCGAGCATGTCAGGCCTTCTGTACCCACACGCCAGCCTGTACCGCCTGCCACCGGGCGATCTGAGCAGAGGGTTGGGAGGGACCGTGTGCCCCTCCAGAGCCCCTCCATTGCCTTGGGTCCTCAGGAGCCTTCACCCCTCCCTCCAGGCCTAGGACTCATAGTCCTGAGTACTGGCAGCAACAGAGGAAGCTTCGTGCTCTAGCCCATAGGTTCACATTGCTACCTATAACTTCTGGAGACTAAAGTGATGAGCAGTGGTGTTGGTTCCCTCCAGAGCCCAGCTAGGGGGCAGTGAGGGGTGTCAGGAAGTGGTCTGTGAATGGCGCTGCAGTGAGGGAACTGTAGGTGTTGCCTAGAGAAAAATCTCTGCCTCCCCTGGGTGTATATGTCAACAGCTGCCTGCAGCCAGGCTGGGCCCACTTCACGCGGCTAAGACCCTGTCTTCCAGGTGACCTTGGCCACTTGGGCCCTCCCCTCTGAGCCTCACTCCCCTTTGTCAAATGGGCCCTGGCTGGTTGACTGCAGGAGGGAGGCCAGACCTGAGAGGACTTCCCCATAGTCTTCTCTCTGTGATGTTGGGCTTTCAGCCAGGCGGGGAGCTTATGTCAGCCAGTGTGGCAAAGCAGGCAAAGGCAGAGCCAGGGAGCCGGTGGTGACCCACACCAAAGAGGGAACCGCAGGCCCACAGGGGTCCGAGAGTCTCTCCACAGCCACCCATCATCCAGAAGCAAAGCCAGGCTCAGTCCTGTGGCCAGGATGCTCTGATGCCTGGACTCTGACAGAGAGGCCCCCCCAGCCCCCAGCCCAGGTTTCCCCCTCCGCGCCGGTGAGCTGGGAGCACTGGCAATTGACAGCCCTGTCTTCTTGCTTTCTAGGTTAACTACATCCTAGAATCACGAGCAAGCACTGCCCGGGCTGACTATTTTGCTCAAAAACAAAGAAAACTGAACAGACGTACAAGCTTCAGCTTCCAGAAGGAGAAGAAATCAGGGCAGCAATGACACTGGCCTCCAGCCGCAATCTGTCGCCTCAGCTCGGAGCCTGCCTGCCAGGGCCAGGTGGCCCTAGAACCCACCCGTGTCCTGTAGGGGCCGGGGGCAGCCAGCCAGGGCTCATGCACACGTGGCTGGTGGGCTCTCGGGGAAGCTGCGGGGGTGGGGGCATCTTAGGCTGGAGCACCTGATTGGCGGTGGCCCGGGACCAGACCATCATGAGGAAACACGCGCTGCCCAGCCATCTTCACTGCCTGAGGCCCCTGCCCGAGGTTGTACATAGCCACGCCAGACACGTCCTTGCAACTTGATCAAATCTCTTAAAGCAAACGAAGAACAAAAATGTACATTTCTCTTTTTTTCCCTTTTAATAAACAGGTGTGCTCTTTCTTGCAGTTGGAATGATGGGCCATTCTTTGGGGTAGAGGATTGATGATGTGATTCGCTTTCAAATCTGTTCCCATATTGAACAGGCAGATTGGAAAAGCGATGGTTCGATTTCTCAGAAGAAATGTTTAGGGCTTAGTCGATAGTTTTAACTATGCTATTTGTTTAATGAGCGTGTTTGCTTGGAGGCAAGTATCCTACCAAAAGTCAGGAATGAGGACCCAGCGTTATTCGACCAAGGCTGTGACATTATTCTCCCTTTCCAAAGCCTTACCTCCCGGCGGCCCAGCCCTTCTCACTCCAGAGGCCTGGGGGGTTAGCCGTGGCTCCCAGCCTGAGCCACCTTTTATATTTCCTACTGGCGAGCTGACAGCTGGGCCTGTGCACAGGTTTTCTGGACCAAGAGGAACCTGCTCCATTAGACTTGAAGGCCTCGCCCCCCCCCAACTCCTCCCCTTACAGTGCCTGCCCAAGGGAGAGGACAGAAGCTGCTTCTGGCCACGCATCAGGGAGAAGGGGAGCAGGGGGAGGCCTGCATCCCTGAGCCCCATCCCTGAGCAGGGCACGCAAGGGTGGGCGCCCTGACACCACACCTCTGGGCCACACCAGATGCCTCTGCAGACCTCGTCGGGGTCCCTTCATGGGGACATCCTTTCGTACTGTCCCTGGCCAGGGCTGCCAGTGTCTCACCGAGGACCTACATTTAATGCATTTTTTAAATCGCTGTACGGGAAGAGATGTCTGAGCAACATCTCAAATTCAACTGTATTTCTTCGCACAGGGGTCATTTTAATGAATTCCTCCTTCATTCTGATCTTTGCTCAGCCGGCAGGAGCTCCCTTTTCTAAGTCTTCCACTCCTATCCTCCAGAAACAAATATTATTTGTAGCTTGCTATCTGTATTTGAATTTTTAGCAATTTTATATTTAGATATCTTTGAAAAATGTAAATGACTAATTGGGTCATTAAATCTTGTGACATATTCAATATTAAAATGATATTAAAATAAAAGTCATACATACCCTCTTGCATGTTGCTTGGAATTCCTGAACTCTTGAGTCCCTAATGCTGAAGACCGTGAGCGCACAGTGACCCCTGGGATGACATGGCAGCTGGCAGGCCTGGGCCTCGGCTGCACACAGACCACCCCTGGTGCTGAGCAAGCTGATGGCCACTTAGCTCAGGGAGAACCTAGAGCCATGGTCCCCTCCATCTGCAGCTCCATTCAGCCCAGACTTGGGTCCAGTCTAAGGAGGTTAAACTGTAGCCAGGCTCTAGTTATTCATGCCTGTAATCCTACTGACTCAGGAGGCTGAAGGCTGAGGACCATGGTGCAAAGCCAGCACAGGCAGGAAACTCCATGAGACTCTTATCTCCTATTAACCACCAGAAAACGGGAAGTGGCCCTGTGGCTCAAAGTGGTAGCTGAGCAAAAAGAGCTAAGGGGTAGCACCCAGGCCCTGAGTTCAAGCCCCACAACTAACAGAGAAAGAGAGAGACTGAGAAAGGGGTATAGAAGTGGGGAGAAGAGGTTTCTTCTCTGCTGTCCACTCCCTGTGCCCCCAAGGATCCTGGCAGCAGAGACCACAGAAGCCCTCCCCTGAGATAACCCACCCAACTCCTGGGTGCCTTTCTTTTTCTGGCAGATGCCGGGTGGGCAGAAAGGCGAGACGGGAGAAGCAGGGACCGCTCCATACCTGAGGCCAAAGGCCTGGAATCTAATCCCAGAACCCGAGTTTCCTACCCAATAGAGACCATTTCTTGGGGACATCAGTTAAGGACTTGGGGCTCCCAAAACATAGTGCTTCAGGGTGTGGGCTCTGTGGCTGGGAGCAAAGCTCATCTCCTTCCTCTCCTTACCCGTGCTTCAGTGTCCTTGAGTGTTAAGCAAGATGGACAGACGTGCCAATAAGAACAGATATTCTAGGGGCTGGGAAGGTGGCTCAGTGGTAGAGCGCTTGCCTTGCATGCATGAGGCCCTGGGTTCGATTCCTCAGCACCACATAAGCAAAAAGAAAAAAGCCGGAAGTGGCGCTGTGGCTCAAGTGGTAGAGCGCTAGCCTTGAGCTGAAGAGCTGAGGGACAGCGCCCAGGAGCAGAGTTCAGGACCCAAGACCAGTCCCAAAAAATAAATAAAAGAACAGACATTCTTGATGACTGCAGCTGTGATGTGATGTCATTGCTTATTCCTGTGGCCTAAGTGATAGGTTTTGGTTTTTTGTTTGTTTTTGTGAACCTGAACTCTGGGATTGGGCGCTGTCCCTCAGCTCTTCACCTCAAGGTTAGCACTCTACCACTTGAGCCACAGCACCACTTCCGGCTTTTTCTGCTTATGTGGTGCTGGAGAATCGAACCTAGGGCCTCATGCATGCAAGGCAAGCACTCTACCACTGAGCCACCTTCCCAGCCCATGGCCTAACCAGCATCCAGCAAGTCCTAGCACTGTCTGGTATCAAAGAAACAACATGTCTGGCCTAAAATGGCCTGGAAAATACTGGGAGCTCCTTTTCATGCAAATGTCTGCCTTTTCTTTTTTGCCGGAACTGGGGTTTGAACTCAAGGCCTCACACTTGCCAAGCAGGCACTCTACCACTTGAGCCATGCCTGGCTAGCCTTTTGCTCTGGTGATTTTATTTGATCAAGTCTCACCTTTTTTTGCCCAGGACTAGCCTGGATCAAGATCCATTTCTGCTTCCTGCACGGCTAGGTGAGCAGGAATGGGCCACCAAGCCCATTTCATTGACTAGCTTCACCAGTGGCCACGGAGGACTGGAGAGCCCCAGGCCTCCTTCCGCATGTCCTGCTCACACGCCACTCTGAGGCTGCTCCTTATCAAGGGTTTGCCATGTTCCTAAATTGATTCAGACTGATGTTCTCACATGCAGTTCCATTCTAAACAAGCACAGCCATGTAGCATGGATTCAGCTAGCCCCATGTATGTTTTCTAGTGAATGTTAAAACTAATTCATACTCATTCACATAAAAACATCCATCCAGCTGGCACCGGTGGCTCACACCTGTAATCTTAGCTACTCAGGAGGCTGAGATCTAAGGATCACAGTTCAAAGCCAGCCTGGGCAGGAAAGTCTGTGAGACTCTTACCTCCAATAACTACTCAAAAAAGCCAGAAGTGGTGCTATGGCTCAAGTGGTAGGGTGCTCACCTTGAGCAAAAAGAAGCTCAGAGACAGTGCCCAGGCCCAGAGTTCAAGCCTCATGACCAGAAAAAAAAAATCCATGATCCCCTAAAATCATGACCTGTGTGGTACCGTTACACACACAGCAGACGTGGCTACATTAGCAACGTTCATCAGTGCCCACGTCCTGCCATTATCATTTTATGGCTTGTGATCAACTCATCTCCATTTTACAGTTGAAGAAACTGAGGCAAACATCTTCACTGGGGGGGGGGCAGGGGCATGAAGCATGGATGCCTGTTTAGGTCCCCCCCATTTGGTATCCCAGATTCTGAAGGTCCCTGAGGCTGCTTGAAGGCCACTACAGGTCAGGGGAGAGGGGTGGGAGGCACAGCGGCCATGGTGTACCCCATCAAACCCCTGCGTCAATGCCAGCAGGGCATCTGTGGTCCGTCACCTCCCCTCGGGTGTAATGTGGTTGTACTTCAAGCTCTGCGGCCTGTTCTTTAACCCAGCCTGGCTCCTCCTCCAGGAGAACTTCCACCCAGGGCAGCCCGAGCTCCCTGCCCGTCACACAAACACATGTTGAGGTCTGGGATGAAAAACTAATGCACCCACATACTCGCTTTTCTGACAAGTCACTATAGATTTTTAACTGCCAATGAGTGGCTCCCAGAGGAGCTCCACAGGCAGTGATTGGCCATTTCCTCCTGGACCCCCTTGCCTGGCTAGGACTTCTCCTGGGGCCACAAGGCAGCAGCCCACCCCCTCACCCCCCCCACCTCCCAGCTTGTTCCTGCACTAAGCCTGCCCCTGGCCAAGGCTGCTGCCCCCTAGCTGAGGCTGCCACCACCTAGCCAGTCAGGGGCCTCCCTGAGGTGACCAGGAAACAGCAATGACCTGAAGTTGCTTAGCCCTAGCCAGGAACTCCAACACTCCTAGCTGAATAGGAACAACCCCTGCTTTACCTTTCTGAGCCTCAGTTTCCCCATTTGAAGAATGGAGACCATGAGAAGGTCCATCTCAGTGGCGGAGTCTGCAGGAGCAGCGTTCAATCAGTGCCCCAGCTGTGAGCCCCTAGGAGTCAGGCCTTCCCTTGACCCTGGCTTCTGGCACAGATAGGCTGGCTGGTGTCCCAGGTGGAAGAATGGGGTCCCACCCCGGAGCATCTCACTCTCCTCTTGATGTAGGGAGCAGAGGAGGCCCGGGGGACACTAGTTCTGCCTGCCTCACCCATACCCTGGGACCCAGCCTCCTCATAGAGACCTTCAGCCAGGGAGCCTCTGCCTCAAGTCACAATAAAAAGGAGAGTTGTGGATGGGAAGAGGAGCAGGCTGAGCTCAGGGCCCAGGGAACCAAAGAAGGAGGGATAACTAGTTCAAAGCCAGCCTGGACCAGAAAGTCTATGAGGCTCTTCTCTCAAGCACCAAAAATCAGAAGCAGATGGGGCTGGGAAGGTGGCTCAGTGGTAGAGCGCTTGCCTTGCATGCATGAGGCCCTGGGTTCAATTCCTTAGCACCACATAAGCAGAAAAACCCAGAAGTGGTGCTGTGGCTCAAGGGGTAGAGCACTCGCCTTGAGCTGAAGAGCTGAGGGACAGCACCCAGGCCTAGAGTTCAGGCCCCATGACCGAAAAAAAAATCAGAAATGGAAGTGTGGTTCAACTGTTAAGAGTGGTAGCTGAGTGAAGAAAGCCAAGCGAGAGACTGTGAAGCCCCAACACCAGTGCTGAAAACAAAAAGAGAACAAAAACCAGCACCAGGACAAATGACTGCGCCGAGAGTCTGCAGAGGGTATGAAATCCTCCTCCTTGTGCTGGGAGACCGCAGATCCACGACTCAACCTCTCTGAACCATTTTCCCATCTTGTACATGTAGACTCCTACCTTCTACCTCAAGATCAAATGAGATACTGTGCCCAGACCAGCACAGTGGGGATGGACAGCAACTGTGGGGTCACAAGGCCCAGCTGAACCCTCACACTGGCCAAGCCTCTTCCCCTAGCAGGGCCATGGGGCTCAGGGGGAGCCCCAAGCCCCCCAGGGAAGCACTGGGGTCCAGATGGGGCCTGTGTCCTCCTTCAAGGGCCCAGCCAGCCTGAAGCAGGGCTCTCATCACGCACTCTGACTCCGTGAACACCGGAACGCTACTGTGAGGCTCATTCTTTTGAAAATGATGGGAATTTGTCTAGATTATAGCATTTCAGCCCCCGGCTTCCTGAAAGCTAAAAATATTTTAATGTCATATTTCCATGTAAATTTTAGTTTAGAATTTAATATTCTTTTAACATACATTAAATTTTTAGCATTCTTCAAGTCCTTGACTAATTCAAGGGCTTCACTGATGGGCACTAAAAAAAAAAAAAAAAAAACTGTCAGCATAAGCTGTAAACTGGGAGAGAAGCAAGCTTACTCCAAACCTCATTTTTGGGGTTATTCTTCAGGCTGGACCCTGGAATCCTGGGGAGATGGCTGGTGGCCTCCCTGGGGGACTGGGGGACTCCCCATACTACCCCTGGGTGGGGTGGACCCCGGAGGGTGGAGGGGCCAAGAAATGGGCTCTGGGCCAGACTCCCTGGGGCTGGTCCTGCCACCTGACCCCAGGTGGAACCTGTCACCTGGCCCCCCCAAATCGAACCAAAGTTAGAGTTCATGCTCAAGAGATGTCTTTAGTAAACACGCTGGAGCGGGAGCCAGGAAGTTGTTTGGCTCTGCAGGTGGCCGTGGGGTGACTGGCTTGCTAGTGACATGTGTGAGTGCGAGGGGTCCCAGCGGGACTGAGCTAATGTCTCAGTGAATCCACCCACTTTTATTGGGGGGGGGGGACAGAAGGATCCTGAGTCAACCACAGGCACAAGCAAGCCCTGACCCCGTTGACCTTTGACCCCTGGGAACAGGTGACCAGGGAGTAAAGTCCTAACCTGGCAGAGCAGGTCCCCTGAGCAGTTCAGCCCTCAGGGACAGGGCTGCCCATGAACAATGAGGTCCAAAAACTAAGCAAGGACCTCTAGTTGCCCAGCTGGGTTTGAGGACTTGGTATGGCCCACCCACTATGGCTATGAAGCATTAGGAAGGCTAGAAATTTCTCCCTCTGTGCATCTGTGCTGGGGAGGGGGCAGCCTGGGTTGTAGCCTCACCCTGCAGCTTTTTATTGGGGGGGGGGTCATTGGGCTTGAACTCAGGACTTGGGCCTTTTCACTCATGGCTAGCTCTCTATTACTTTGAGCTACAGCTCCACTTCTGGTCCACTGGTGGTTAATTGGAGATAAGAGTTGCACAGACTTTGCTGCCTGAGCTGGCTTTGAACCCTGATCCTCAGATCTCAGCCTCCTGAGTAGCTGGGATTACAGTGTGAGCCACCAGCGCCCAGCCACCTAGCATTTTGTTCTGATTTCTCTGCCCTCCTAAGGCCCCAGCTCCTAAATGTCCTTGACCACCAGCCCTTGGGGCCTCCAAGGGGTCCCTGCACAACCCCACAGCTGGGGCTTCCAGGGCTTTTTCTCTCAGTACAGTCCCTTCCCTTCCCCTAGGCCAGCTCAAGGGCACCCAGGGCAGACCTGAGCTTGGCACAGGGGAGGGGAGGTGGGGAGTTCATGCACCAGGGCCTCAGGTGGCCACGGTTTGGGGCCTGCCCAGGGCATCTGGCTCTCCATCTGGGCACACCGGGGTCTGGGCTGCCATGAGTCACCGCACAAGGGACTTTGGTCCAGGTCCAGAATAGTAGGTCCTCCCTTTCCCCAGACTTGAAGGGAGCAGCCATACCTGCTGACAATTACAGAGTCTGTTGCGAGCTGCCACATTGGGGGGGTATTGCCAGGACCACACAGCAGCCTTTTCAGCCTGCCTGGAGAATCCTCCTAAGAGGGGGGTCAGTGGACAGGCGGCCACTAGTGAATGAAAGCATCCAATATTCACTCAACAAACATCTGCTAATACTCACCTGTGCCAAGCTCCCCATGACCCACCTCCAGTCTGCCCTTGGGGGACCACACTCCACGTGGCTTTGGCCATGTGCCCTGGTGACCTGTCTGTAGCAGGTGCCACCAGAGAGCTGGGCACCTCTTCTCCCCTTCTTCCCACATCTGTCAGCAGCCAGGGCAGAGGACACTCTGGGTGGATGCTGGGAGGACTCCATGTCTGGCAGGGGGCCTCTGAGGAAGTCTCCCCACGGGGGGGCGGGGAGGGCTGGGGTGCTAGGGGAACGGGAGGGGCAGCGGCTCCTGTCCCCCTGGCTTGGTCCTCTTACTATGGCCCGAGCATCACAAAGTCCCTGCCAGTGGTCTCCTTCAGCCTTGCCCAACAAAGCCCCTCCCCCAGGCTGGGGAGGGAGGGGGTCCCCCTGCTCCTGAAATCCCTGGCTTCATTTAGGGAATCCTCGGTGACACGCAGGGTCGGGGCAGAGGGGTCCACTAATGAGTGGTCAACATCTCCCAGAGGCAAAGCCCCTCCTGCTCCATCCCTCTGGACAAACCCCTGGGCCACCACGGCCCTGCTGTCTCAGTTCTGCCCCTCTCTCCTTCCCCCTCCCTTGGGGTCCTTCCTACCCTGGAATGTCCCAGGCTTGGCAGACTCAGAGGGAGACACTCTTCTCAACACCCAAGCCCAAGCCCAGGCCCGTCTTGGTCTGGTCAGACGGGGTCACAGGCAGGGGATGGGCCTCTGAGATTGGCAGCCTCCCACCCCAAGACCACCCAGTCAGGGACGGGCCTCAAGGAGAGGAGGAGGGGACAGGGATGGGCCCGCCCCTCCTGAGTTCCTATAAGCCAATTGCTTGGCATTTCTTTGTTTTTGTTGCTGTTGTTGTTTTGGGTCCGGTCATGGGACCTGAACTCTGGGCCTGGGCGCTGTCCCTCAGCTCTTCAGCTCAAGGCTAGCGCTCTACCACTTGAACCACGGCGCCACTTCTGGCTTTTTTTTTCTTTTTGCTTATGTGGTGCTGAGGAATCGAACCCAGGGCCTCAGGCATGCAAGGCACACACTCTACCACTGAGCCACCTTCCCAGCCCCGGTCGTGAGATTCTTATCTCCAGTGAACCACCAGAAAACCAGAAGTGGCGCTGTGGCTCAAGTGATAGAGCACTAGCATTGAGCTGAAGAGCTGAGGGACAGCTCAGGCACAGAGTTCAAGCCCCACGACTGACAAAAAGAAAAAAAAAAGCTCTGAGTAGGAGAGGGGCCTGTAATATACGTCAGTCAAGATGATGGTACTGTCACCGCAGTCAGGGCAGCTCTCGGTCAGTCAGAATGATCACCCGCCTGTGACAAGATGGCGGCCTCCACAGTCAAGATGGCTGCCGGGCAGCCACCATGTTGCCCCCACCCAACCAGACCCCACTGGGAGGCCAGGGCTCCACCATGGCCAGATTCAAAACTGGGCCAAATCCTTGCTAACCTGTGTCTGGGCCCCAAATCGGGGTGACACACCCCAGGATAGCTCAAATTCTCCAAGGGTTAAGAGGAAGCCTGCCAGCTCCTCCCTCCACTCCTAAGACTGCTGGGTAATTACTTTTCCTCCTTTGTCTTTTTGTTTGCTTTTTAGCAGAACCTCTAAGAAGCAGCCACAAAATCGGTTAAAGCTTTGGAAGTGCTCCTTTCTCCAGAAGTCTTTTATAAAAGGTGAAAGATTTACAAGACCTGAAGAGCAAAGCAAGCAGGATAATTGTTTTTGGAATGACCCCAATATTTTCACCCTGGCGACCCCGGCTGGGCATCTGGCCCCATATTTATGATTCCTGGTCCTCTGTGCACCGCTGGGCGACCTTTCTGAGCCCCCTCTGTGAGCCCCCAGTCCCTTATCAGGCCTGTAACTCAGCCTGACGTTATCTCTCCGGAGGGTTTTATGCACTTTAATTTAACTCTTCTCATCATTATTTCCCGGACTTCAAGGTTTTCTCTTTCGAGCTGCCCTTCCCGGGACAAGCATAATCTGTTTGCCATCAAGCCCAATAAATATGTTCGTGGAGGAGACGGGAACCATTTGGGGAGAGGCATGCGGGCAGCCCTGGCTCTCACCCCTTCTGGGCCTCCAAGCTGGTGGGTGTCCTTGACCCCCTGTGGAGCTGCCATCCTTGTTCCCAGAAGAGCCAGGCAGCCAGATCTAACAAATGGTGGCCCAGCGGTGCCCAGAGGAACGTGGATTTCAGATGCACAAAGCGGTTTTAGTGAAAGCGCTCCCGTGCAATAACTGCCCATTGTTTATCCAAAACGTGCCCTGGAGGAGTGGCTTGTGTTTTCTCCAGTACCAACTCCCTCCTTCCCACGCCACACACCAAATGCAAACCGATGCATACCGCGGGGCAGGAGTTCCAAACAAGACTGCACAGCTGTCAGTTGTGCAGCATTTTGCTGCTTAATTGGACAGAGAGTTTCAAGGACTCAGACTGGCTTTGAATCCTGATCCTCAGATCTCAGCCTCTCAAGTATCTGAGATTACAAGTATGAGCCATCGGTGCCCAGTTTCATCTATTTATTTGCATTGTTTTCTTACTGTTGAGGTTGGTTCTTTAGTTCCTCTTATATTTTGGATTCTGTATCTGTACATTTTCTGTGGCTACTATTAGCAGAGATGGGATATATTTTGGAGAAAAGAGAGTTCTGTTTTGCTTTCTCGTTTTTTGCCATGGCTGTGGAGGTCTGTGCAGCATAGGGCACCACAATGCAGACAACGGGAAGCAGGTGCATTTTGAGGTCTCTCGCTTTTCATGTAAAGCCATCAGTATTCCATTGTGGAGCTGTATTTACCCTGAGGACCTTAACAAGCCTCCACCTCCCCCCAGAGGCTCCACCTCCAAACACAATGCGACTCTCCTCCCTCTCACCCTCTCACAATGAGAATTCAATTGCCAACACAGGAGCTCACACCTGTAATTGGAGCTACTCATGAAGGTAAGATCTGAGGACCTCAGTTCAAAATCAGTCCAGCCAAACAACTCTGCCTCTTATCTCCAATTAGCCATCCGAAATCTGAAGTGGAGATGTGGCTTAAGAGGTAGAATGCCAGCCTAGAGTGAAAAAAGCTACAAGAGTGAGAGACCCCGAGTCAAATCCCAATACCAGCAACCAAAACTAGAAAATAAAGGCTGAGAAGGTAGCTTAGTGATAGAGCGCTTGCCTAGCATGCATGAAGCCCTGGGTTTGATTTCTCCGTACCACATACATAGAAAAAGCAGGAAGTGGAACTGTGGCTCAAGTGGTAGAGTGCTAGCCTTGAGCACAGAGAGGCTCAGGGACAGTGCCTAGGCCCTGGGTTCAAGCCCTAGGACTGGCAAAAATAAATAAATAATATTCATACACACATATACATACATACATACATACATACAAATTGTCACACACGAGTCCTTAGAGGACACTCAGGCACAGCTAGGCCCTTGTCAGGCGAGTGATCTGCACAGCTTCCCTGCACTCTGTATCTTGTCTCTTCACCCTGCAGGGAGTTGCCCGTGCTGCACAGATGCTGCTCAGGTTGATGAAATCCTGTGTCTGGATTGACTTTTGTTGCCTATGCCTCTCGGGAGCTATTTTTTTCCCGTTTTCTTTTTTTATTTATTTTTTTGCCAGTCCCAGGTCTAGGTGCTGTCTCTGGGCTTCTTTTTGCTCAAGGCTAATGCTCTACTACTTGAGCCACAGCACCACTTCAGGCTTTTGTGTGTGTGATTAATTGGAGATGAGCGTCTCATGTAGTTTCCTGCCCAGACTGGCTTTGAACTGTGATCATCAGATCTCAGCCTCCTGAGTAATTAGGATTACAGGTGTGAGCCACCAGGGCCCGGCTAGTTAGGCGTTTTCTGAAGCGTTGTTTGCACAGTGTCCTCTAGGACAGCCCCACTGCAGGAAGCTACCCCCACCCCTGCCCGCCTGTCCAGCCTGTCTTCCTACCACCTCACCTCCGCCCTCAGCCTCTACCTCTACCTGGTGGGGCCCTGGGCCAGTTGCCTTACCTGCTCTGCCCTCCTTCTCTGAGACTGATTGTCCACGCCCTCCCCTTCCCTGCATCCAATCCCTGAGCACCTAGATGTGCCAGCCTCAATGAGGCAGGAGCAAACCCTGGGCCAGAATGGGACACTGGCCAAATCAAGGCCCATTAAAATATATTCATATGCATATATAATATGTAAATAAAATATATAAATACGAGTATATATAACTCAATGTATAAATAAAATATATGTAACATATATACATGTACGTGTATATATGTATGTATATTTATGTATATGTGTGTATATATGTACATGTATATGTGTATATGCTACATTGGTGGAATAATGTAATCAACAGATCCACTAGCTGTGAGAACACCAACATGTGAAAGCCTCAGTATAGGGGCTGGGAAGGTGGCTCAGTGGTAGAGCACTTGCCTTGCATGCATGAGGCCCTGGGTTCGATTCCTCAGCACCACATAAGCAAAAAGAAAAAAGCCGGAAGTGGTGCTCTGGCTCAAGTGGTAGAGCACTAGCCTTGAGCTGAAGAGCTGAGGGACAGCGCCCAGGCCCAGAGTTCAGGTCCCATGACCGGACCCCAAAAAAAATATCTATGGGGCCAAGAATCTTCCTGATGTTGCAAAGCAAACAGACTCCCAGGAAAACAAAACCTTTCCCACTGAGGTGTGGCCACACATGTGGAAAAAAACTATACTATGTGTACACAGGAGAGCTGCACATTATAAAAGTGCCTCCTCAACTCACATATTAGGATAAACAAGGCTGAGGAGTGTGGGCCTCACATGAGGAGGCCCTGAGTTCCAGCCCAACAGGAGGAGGGGAAGAATAACCATGCACAGTGGCTCATGTGTATAATAATCCTAGCTTCTTGGGAGGCTGAGATCTGGAGGATCGTAGTTCAAAGCCATCTCAACCAATAGGTGCAGCCAGTAGTGTTTACTTGTCATCTTAGCTTTGTAGGAAGCATCAAAAGGTGGATCTCAGTTCAGACATCTACCCCTATCTCAAAATAACAAGTACAGCCAGGTGTGGCTCACACCTGTGAATCATAGCTACTCAGAAGGCTGAGATCTGGCTCAAAACCAGCCCAGGCAGAAAAGTATCTGAGATTCTAATCTCCAATTAACCATTCAAAAGCCAGAAGTGGCACTGTAGCTCAAAGTGGTAGAGCACTAGCCTTGAGCAAAAAAGGGCTCAGGGGCAGCCCCCAGGCCCTGAATTCATGCCCCACAACCCACAATGAATGAATGAATGAATGAGTTAAAAAGTGCAAAAAAACAAAAACAAAGGATGAAGGTGCGGCTCAGTGTTAGACCCTGCACCAAGCAGGTCCAAACCCTAAGTTCAAGCCCCAGAAAGTTTAAAAAAAAAAAAGTAATTATTAAATGTTTGAGTCACGGAGCTGGGAAGGTGGCTCAGTGGTAGAGCATTTGCCTTGCATGCATGAGGCCCTGGGTTCGATTCCTCAGCACCACATAAGCAAAAAGCCGGAAGTGGCGCTGTGGCTCAAGTGGTAGAGCGTTAGCCTTGAGCTGAAGAGCTGAGGGACAGCGCCCAGGCCCAGAGTTCAGGCCCCACGACCGGACCCAAAAAAAAAAATGTTTGAGTCACATTAATCATATTAAATTGTGTAAACACAAACAAATGAGTGTGTGTCGGCTCATGTCTATAATCCTAGCTACTCAAGAGGTAAAAGGATGGCAGTTTGAGGCCAGCCTGGGCAAAGAAAGTTCTAGAGACCCTATCTCAATCACTCAAAAGCTAGACATGGGAGCTCATTCCTATCATTCTAGTTAGATGAAGGAAGATCTTGGTCCAGGTTGTCTCAGGCATAAATGTAACCTTATTTAGAAAAAAAAAAAAAAACTAGAGCACAAAGGACTGGAGCTGTGTCTCAGGTGGTAGAGCCTTTGCCTAGCAAGCAAAGCCCTGAGTTCAAATCCACCAAAAAAATAGAGGAAAAAAAATGAGAGATGTCAAGTCTTGTGACATGTGAATCCAGCTGACCTCTTAACAGTGTTGTACCCACACCAGCTTCCTGTTTTTGCACACAAAACAGCACCTGATAGCTGGATGTGTGGATAGGTAGATGGATGGATGGATGGATGGATGGATGGATGGATGGATGGATGGATGGATGTGGGTGGATGAATGAATGGATGGATGTGTGGGTGGATGGATGGATGGATGGATGATGGATGTGTGGATGAATGGGTAGATGGGTGGGTAGATGGATGTGTGGATAGATGGTTGAGTAGATGGTTGGATGGATGACAGATGAGTGGATGGATGGATAGATGTGTGTATGGTTGGATGGATGGATGGATGAGTGGATGTGTAGATGGATGGGTAGATGGATGTGTGGGTGGATGGTTGGATGGTTGGATGAATGGATGGATGGATGTGTGGATGGATGGGTAGATGGATGGATGGGTGGGTGTGTGGATGGATAAGTGGATGGATGAATAGATGGATGGATGGATAAGTGGATGTGTAGATGAATGGTTGGATGGTTCGATGGATGGGTAGATGGATGGATGGGTGGGTGTGCGGATGGGTGGGTGGGTGGATGGATGGATGAGTGGATGGATGAGTAGATGGATGGATGATGGATGGGTGGGTGGATGATGGATAGATGGATGGGAGGATCTTGCTTCAATTGGCCTCACTACTGATTAGCCCCCCTGGGCTGGGTCACTGAGACTCAGTAGCAGATGACAACCCATTCATCCCCAAAGAGGCCTTGACTATGCACTAAAGCCAGAGTGAGTACTATTTGTCCCCCTGACTTGTTATGCAGAACCTGCCCTTGTGTCGCTGGCAGTGGCTGGCAGTGGCACCGCTGCAGAGGAGGCTGTGTTGGAGAGCAGAGCGGAGGCCTCGCTCGGGAGGCCTGGCTCAGGCAGTGGTTATCTGCGAAGCTTCATCGAGTGTGCGAGGATCTCCTGATGCAATAAAAGATTATCAGCTAAATAAAACCAGAAGTGACTGGGGCCACGATGCCCTGTTGGACTGAAAGCAAGTGAGCAAAGTGGCTTTCTCTGAGAGATTTATTCCTGGTGCTGGCTTCAGGCAGCCAGCCCAGCTGGAGAGAGCAGGACTGCTGTCCTTCCATTGGGGGAGGGGCCCGGGGTTTTATTTAATCTTCCAATGAGCTGGAACCTCGAGGATGGCGTGAATGGACATTAATCCTGAAACAAATTAGTAAAGCACGATCTGGGATTCCGGGAAAGCCATCCACCCCCTGCCTGCCTGCCACCCTCCCTCGCTGAGGCCGTAAAATCCCTCCTCTCCACTCCAAGACCCTCACCACACCCATCGGGGCTGAGCAGAAAGGCCTAGAATGAACCTGAGCCCTGGGCTGGCAGAGCTGCAGGCCAACCGGCCATCTGCTGCCCTCGGCCTTGGCCCTGACAGCGGCCCCCCGCGACTCTGCTTCCTCCATACCTGTGTTTGCGCTGGAAGATGAGCAAGGCCATGACGTCGCCGCTCCCACTTGGGCCTGACCTCCGTCTGTCTCCATCCCCGGAACCTCAGCCTCCCCCGGGCTCCTCCCCCAGCCACGCTGCCTTGCAGCTCGCCACTCCTTAGGCTGTATGGTTTCCACATGCCATGCCAGGACAGGAAGCCCCTGCTCTGGAAACTTCTTTGTCATCTCCTCACCCACCACCAACTCCCTGGAGGCAGGCAACAGCCAGGCTCCTGTAAACCCCACAGCCGACTGTACCCCCGGCCCCACCTCGCTGCTCCCACAGACAAAGCCTGGAACCTTCCATGGGTTGAGCCCTGTGTCCCCACCCCTCATCTCCTCATGGAGCCCTGGCCCCGTGGCTCCTAAAAGCCACTCCCTCCCCGCTTCGGGACTCGTCTGCTTCCTCTGGCCCCTGGTCTGTGCTGCGCCTTGCTGCTTCCATCCTCTCATCTTTCCTGGAGAGTGAGGCCTGCTACGAGCGCTTATCCTTGGTGAAATGAAATGATGCATCATTCATATCTACAGGCCCCTGTAGAAGCAACTCAAAAGGCAAATAGCAGGTGCTCAATAATTGACTATCGTTGAAGCAAGGAAAATGCTGGTCCTTGTTCCCTTCCTCTGGGTCCTGGCTGGAGGTCGGAGTTGCCCAAGAAGCTCCGAGCTCAGCCCAAGGAAGGGAGCCAAGCCCTGCCCTTTCTCCACCTGCCCCGGACCCCAGAGGCTAGCACAAGACCATGGACAGCACACAGAGTGGGGCAAAGTGGCTCACGCCTGTCATCCTAGAGACCCAGGAGGCTGAGATCTGAAAATCACAGTTCAGAGCCAGCCCAGGCAGGAAAGTCCAGGAGACTCCTATCTCCAACAAGCCACAAGAAAACTGGAAATGGCGCTGTGGCTCAAGTGGTAGAGCGCTAGCCTTGAGCTGAAGAGCTGAGGGACAGAGCCCAGGCCCAGAGTTCAGGCTCCATGACCGACAAAAAAATATAATTAATTAATTAATTAAAAAAGCCAACCCAGGGGCTGGGAAGGTGGCTCAGTGGTAGAGCGCTTGCCTTGCATGCATGAGGCCCTGGGTTCGATTCCTCAGCACCACATAAGCCGGAAGTGGCGCTGTGGCTCAAGTGGTAGAGCGCTAGCCTTGAGCTGAAGAGCTGAGGGACAGAGCCCAGGCCCAGAGTTCAAGCCCCATAACAGACAAAAAAAAAAAAAAGCTAGAAGTGAATGGGCAGCCCAAGTGGTAGAGTGCTAAGGGACAGTGCCCAGGTCCTGAGTTTAAGCCCTAGGACCAGCACACACAAACACACACACACACACACACACGCATGCACACATGCAGAGAAAAGAAAGGGACATAAAAGGAGGCTTATGGTAAACAGGTTCCAGCCTTCCCTTCTCTTCTCTTCTCTTCTGGGAATGGGAAAAGAGTTTTTCATCAACTGGACAAAGAAAAACCCAGCCTTTGGACAGACCTTGTGTAAAGCAACTCTCTCCTCCACTGTCTGCCTCCGGTCAGCACCCTGCCCCCTCCCTGGTCAAGCCAGGCTCCAGTCAGACCCTGCCTCACTGGAGCAGGAGGGGGAGTGGGTCTCTGGCCCCAAGTCGCTCGCTGGGCTCTTTGTCCCTCCCCTTCGCTGTCAGTCTGGGTCAGAATCCCCAGCAGATCATAGGCGAACCCTGCACGCGCGTGCGCACACACACACACACACATGCACACACACGCACATGCGCGCATACACATGCACACACGCACGCACACATGCACGCACACATGCATACACACATGCATACACACACACGCATACGCACACGCACACATGCATGCGCACGCACACACGCACACACGCACACACGCACGCAGCCCTGCCAGAAGAGTCCCTGGAAACTTGTGTCCTGAGCACGGTGGCCGAGAGCACCTGGGGCTGAGCGAGGGTCTGTCCACTGGGATAACAATGAAACCGCGCCCGCACAAGCCCGGTCCTTTCCGGACCCCAGGTCTGGCTCCCCGGAAGGGGGTCCCCGCAGAGGGGCGGCTTCCCGGGGTTACCCGCCAGCCCCGCACAGCCACTGGGCCCGGACCTGAGCTTTGGGGGACACCGGCACGGGGGGAGGAGGGGGGCCCTGCGTCCCAGGACCTGCGACGCCCCGACAGGCGGACACCCCGACAGGCGCAGGCCGGAGGCGGCCCCGGCAGGCCTTGATGACCGCGAGAAGCAGCGTCTGCCAGGCTAGCGGGGGTCAAAGGCCACATCCAGGCGCCCGTCCTCTGACCCCCAGGGAAGGTCCCAGGACCTGGCTGGAAGCGGAGGAGAGGAATCGGCGCCCTCCCCACGCCCACAGCCCCCCCCCCCCCCCCCCC